>NC_138175.1:24053273-24644501 GCF_964165515.1 Mesoplodon bidens
ATACATGATATATATATATCATATATAAGCTAGTATTCAGAACAATCTTACAGGAAATATATCAATATCCTGACTTATGGTAGATAATGAAATCACAGTCCAGAGTGCTTAATCAGGTTTCTTGAAGTCACCCAGTAAAAAACATGGTAAAGCTGTGATTAAAAGCTTAATGTTTCTGATGCCAAAGCAAATTATTTTAGGTTGAAGAGGAGAATGTGGCTCCCCACAGGAACCTCACATTCCTACCATAAAGCAGTGGGACTCACTGCAGAACACAGTCAGTAGGTGAGAATGAATGTTTGATTACACAGCAGGCTTATTTTAGGAATGGGATGAGTCAGGGGCAGTGCCTGGGCTAGGGGTACAGAGTGATGTCTCTTCCAGGACAGTAGAGATTTCAGCCCTCCACCAGCTGCAGACTCTCTCCACTTCTGGTGGAAGGTGGGATTTATATTCTCTTTCAGGAATGTCTCAAATCTTTGTATTCTTTCTTGGGCATATGTAAACTGATTCTTCAAACCTGTAAGTGAGCTGGGTAAATACTGACAGACTAGCAAGCAGAAAGCAAAGAAAAGGGGAAAATGTCAATCCCTTACATATGAAAAATAAATTGAAAAAAAATCTTTTAAGACGTTCTAAAATGTTGCCATATTAGCAGCTCTCAAAACTGTGGAGTAACATTAACCTATGCACGCAGAACTGAAAGCATATTTCCTGTGGTGTCTCCCTGCTGTTCAATGGCAGAAAGAAAGTGAAGAAAGCATCTCACAGATTTGCAGAGGAAATTATTTTTGACTTAAAAAAGTATGTTATTGATAAAATTCTAAGTTTTCTTTCATTTTTATGCACGCCCCCCCATGTACCCTCTGCTCAAGCCACAGACTATTTCTTACCATTCCCCAAACATGCCAGACTCTTTCATATTGCATGAATTTGCACATTTTTTTTTCTAATGGAGATACCTTTATAACAAGTTCTGCCTACTTCAAATTTAAAAGATGTATAAGATGTTACCTCCTCTGCCTGACCTTCCCAAATGGCTTCAGGGCATTGGACATCCTCACTTCATGTTGTTCCTACCTCTGCTACAGTGTGTATCTTTTCATCTTTACAACAGATGTACTTCAGTGAAGTTACACTCATTAATCTGAGTTTCCTGAGCCTAAGGATTGTATCTCTTACATTCTGTCTTCTGGGGTTGACAGTTAGTGTGACTCAATAAATATATATGCAAATACACATACACACAGATATGTGCTGATAAATGAATTTCAGCTCCTTTCCCAGACCTTCCTTGCTTTTTATTCAGGAGACAATCACATTGTATAAGTTTTTGTTGTGTGGTAAGCTCCTCAATAGGAAGTGTGAGGACTCCAAAGCAAAGAAAGTTAAGTTTTCAGTATGTTTTTCATCTCAGAAAGAGGGGACCATCTGCCATCCATGAAATGTAATAATTTCACCCTGATTCCCTACTTTATTTTGATTATGCAGAGCTGTGAGTTCCAATCCTAGCTGTGGTCTTGTAAGCTGTAACAGCCTGCCTGCTTTACCTCATTGCTCTGACATCTAGTATCTCTGTCTATAAACTGGGAATGATTCTACTTGTGCCATAGAGATTTAGTGAGGATTAATGGGTGTTTGTTACATGGCCGGAGTTGAATATGTTATAGACAACTGTTTTGGCTATAAGGGAATAGTCAACCCTTGGTTTCACCAATAAGTCCTAGAATTGGACCTCTGCTGATGAATGCACTCAGTGTATCTGGAAAAGAGCTACATCTTTTTACATCAATTATGTGGCACAGTGGTGTAGCTGAAAGAGCACTGGACTAGGTGTCAAAGGCAGTTGCCTTATCTTGAGTGAAACTATAACTGGCAACATGTGGGGATGGGTCTTGCACAAATCTTTGCAAATATGAGCATTCAGATTCTGGTCCAGCCTTTCCAAAAATTATATTTGTGATCTTGGGCAAATGAACTCTTTTTAATGGTTCTATTTCCCCACTTGTTAAATGAGAATCATATCTAATTCCCAGCGATTTTTTGGTCATTAAATGATAGTCTTATAATGCTGTTTACTGAATGTTTTCTGTATGTCAGGCACTGGGTTAAGCTGTGTACATGAATCATCTCATTTAACATTACAAAAACTCTATGAAACAGATGCTATTACTATCTATTTATAAATGAGGACATTGGGCTTACTGGGGTATCAGTAATACATCCAAGGAACACAGCCAGTCTACTTGTATTCAACGGTTATACTTGCAGCTGCTAAGCTGTATTGTTTCCCTCTAAATTTAATTTATTAAACAAACATGTAATCCAGGCTTACTAAGGGGAAGATATGGAGGTTAAGTAAAGTCTCTGCTTTCATGAAAGTTTCATTCTAATGAGAAAGAAACAAAATAATATAGTTTTATATAGTTAGTGATTTGGAGGAAAAAAAGAGAGCAGGATGACGTGATGGCCTGAAAAGACAAGAACAGCCCTTTAGATATCATGGTCCAGGAAGACCTTTCAGAGTTGATAACATTTACTATGAGAAGTAAATAATGAGAGAATGTATATGTTAAAGGGACTCAACAGTATCTGGGGCATAGCTCAACAAATAAATGCTGAGTGTAAGCAGAAATAAATCATTGAATCAAGCAATCTGTCTGCCAATCAGCCAGCCTACCATTAGACTCAGCCCTTCTCAGGTTTAAAAACTCCTCAGGTTATTCTAATAATCAGCCCTGTTTAAGAATCACTAATTTAAAGAAAGGTATTTCATATCTTTGATCCTCATTTTCTTCATCTGAAAAATGAGGGGGGAAAATGAGCAGTCTCTAGTACAGAGCAGACCTTGGTATTCACCAAGTGGTCCTCAAACCAGCAACACCAGCATCATTTATAAAAAATTCAGACTTGTGGGTCCCATCCAAGACCTAGTGAACTAGAATCTAGATTTTGACAAGATCCGTAAGTGATTTCTAAGTACATTGAAATTTCAGAGATACTGGACTAGATTATGCCAAGAATTAAAGCTGCCAGATAACCAACGAGAAGGGGAAAGTAAAAAACAATTATCCTTAAACCAAGGACAAGAGTGGAAAATTCCCTTATTGTCAACAGTGAATTCTCCCATGCTAAAGCCAGAATGGTTTCCACAAGTTGCTCTGAGAAACAGATAAGCCATTTTGGGGTTCCAGAATTCATTTGAAAAGAGGTCTCCAAGAAAAGCTTGAGATAGATTTTATTTTCATTCTTCAAGATACTGCTTTGAACTTTAACCAAAACTTTCCCAACTTAAAGAATAAATTATGAATAAGGTCATAAATCTCATTAAAATCTAATGTTCAGCAGAGCTGCCTAGTGTGTATACTATGGAAAATTGGATTTTACTGTAACTGGAGCCCTATGTATAATGCAAGTTAATTACAGAGGTTAGTTTTTCAACATGTAGTGATAGCTTATACAGGCTCACTCTGTGCTACCATCAGAATTTAAGTGTTCTTAAGAGACCAAATTTCATAACCGTTCACCTATTCAGGTTCATAAGACTAAACAATTCCTGGGTAAATAATAATTTACATTTTTTGGTAGAGATAAAATTAGTAGATTAATAAAGTCTCCAAATACATGCGCACACAAAAAAGAAACAGTTCTTACAATATATGTTAAGTTAGTCTGACTTATAAAATTCTCTCATATAGTACTTAGTTTTTGATTTAAAGGTTTAGAAAAATTGCTGTTATTTGGTTATACAGGTGGTCCCTTTGGGTGTCTGTACACCTTTGACTTGCAAATGGTTACTCAATCTGTATTATTTGAGTTGATGACATAATCACAATAATTTTATTGTTTATGTAGAGTACAGTAAAAATGTAAAGAGCCAGGTAGCAAGCATTAACTGACTGTGCTTCCTTTGTCTGTTTCTGAAGGAAATTGAACAATGCTTTCCTCTTATAAAACAGCATCTGTAACACCACAAATATGCAGAGGTACACACACACACACACACACACACCCCAAATGCCCACACACGCCTATATTCTTTCCTCAATACAAAAGGAGTACCAAAGTGACAGGGTGCTGTATCTGTGTTTTGTTTCCTTAGCTAAATATGTTTTTGGTTCAATTAAATCAATATAGTAAAGGATAATTTAATGAAAAGAAGACACAAATTATGTTTTCTTGTTTCTCTGAAATACATTAATAAAGGGTGCTTTATCTTGTTTAGAAGTTGTCTTAACCCAGGAGATATCACTGAATAATCTTTAATGTAGAAAAATAAACTTGGCACCGTGCAGATATACATTTAGATAGCACTGATAAATCAAATTTAAACATCGTTACTTGTTAGCATTCCTTTAAATGTGCCCTCCTTCCAGCTAATGAAAACCGGGGAGAGATTCAGAATGCCCCCCTCTCATTGATTACCGAGAGTTCTAATTTCCTCCTGAGATTGCTCTCTGGCCAAAACTTTCACATTCATATTTTCCAACTAAAGAAAGTAATAATTATAAATTAATGATATCAATTCTATTGAAATGCAATTACAACAGTTTCACTGAGAGGAAAAAAAAATCTCAGCTTTAGCAAAGTTTCTATCAACATCTTGATTCCACAAAGCCATTTGTATTCATGGCAAAAATGGACTTTGAGCTATTGGAATTGTGCACCTCGCTTTTTGAGTTCATCTCACTAGCTTTGCTCACCACTGGTGGAAATATTAATGGGCTCTTTCTGAAGTCATAATGAGAGATTAGGCGGTTGCTGGTTTAAATAATAAATAAAGAGGCTAATTCAATATCATGACCTTAGGCAATTGTGCAAAAAAGGAGTCAGTAATGTGTGTGTTTGTGTGAGTGTGCATGTGTGTTTGTCTTTTTAGGATAAGAGGCAGCCAGTTTTGACATGAGAGGACAAGCATCACAGCCTCCCGTTAGCATCCTGGCTCTGCACGTTCTGGCTGTGTTCACTCTGGCAGCGCTTGCATGGGAAACAGTGTGCAGTGCTCCAATGTTTCCAGGTCTTTCACATGTGCATTCTAAGTGGACACTCTGAAAAGTCAAAACTATTATTTTCAAATTCAAAATTCATTTGCTGTCTTGTATCTTCAGGTACAAAGTTCCTTTAAGCATTTTCAATCTGCAAAGACATTCAGCCTTATTTAGCCTCAAATCCAGTTTTTAAGGATCTTCTAAAGTTGATATGAATATGTTAATTTAGTTTTATCATCATAACCACATAAGTGCATATAAATATCTGCGGGAACCGCATGTAAGCATACATATTTTAACATTATCGAAAGCCTTCTGAAATTGTCGAGTTCTTAGAATTGATTATAGTTTCCAAAGAACTCTGAATTATACACAGAAAAAAATACAATCTATTAGACTCCAACATTCTCCAAACTTTATTTATTATGTTATTAGTAGTAGTTTATGTAGTTAATGTGAGACTAATAATTCTATTAAAATGGCACACTGTGTAGTATTATAGTATTGCAGATTGTAAGTGTTTTATTTGATAGCATTTTTTCTGAGTATCACATTCTCTACACCTATTTTAAAATAATTTAGATTTTTTGGATGTATCTATCATTCTAAGTTTATCTAACAACTTTCCTCATTGAAATAATCAATGCCTTTTAAAATTAAAAGATATATGAAAAATCATCCCAGAAGAACTCTTGCTTTTAAGCAGACCTAATGAAAATTGAGATAGGAAAACCAACTCATGTCCTACTTATACTTTAAAGCATTATGACTGTCATAACATATATTTACACTTTAAAGTACCATAGCATATCAATTAGCAAACATGCTTATGAAAATGTCCATTTAAAGGAACATTCTTACCATGTACATGGACTTGTAAATTCCAAGACGCTGACAACATGATATGCCAGCTGCAGACAGAGAAACTGATGAAAATGCAGTAATTCTGAATTTTAATATAATATAAACCATGTCAGCAACATTTTTGAAGAGCAGCTGCCAAGATTTCAATCCAACTGAATGGATAATGTTATTTTTACATTCTGTTCTCTTCTGGCAAATCATACTTTTCCCCTTTTTTTCCTTAAGATTAGCTTCAACTTATCAACAACAACAAAACTTCTGACAATATCATGCAATGAGTTATCACCCTGTTTAAAATGAACAACTAATGATAGTGATGAAAAATATAGACACTACAGCACTGCTAAGGAGAAAAATTGCAACAAAATATTATTTGTTATTTGAGATTTGATATATACTATTGCAGGGATAAGTCACGTTAAAAAATGTTTTCTGTTCAAATTTAAATTGCAATACATGGCATCTTGCTTACTAACTCAATTTCTTGTAAACCCCTGTGAGAAATAAATTTGACAGACTATTTTGTGTTGAGTCAGATTCCCTAGTGTTAAGCTAGTCTCCTGGGAATGTATAAAAATGCAAAATAAATGGACTGTGGCACCACAGATCTGGCTAAAATGATTTGCCCCAGGTATCAAGATATCAGGACGCACTGTGGCTCAGGGATTCCACAAGCTGATGTGGACATCAGCCGTTCAGCACCCTCCCTCCATCCACAAGCAGAGCTGATGAGCCCTGCTAGGTGGTGATCATTTATAGTGACTTCATTATTTATAATGTCCTCACTCCACCCTCTACAGTGCTGCTGCAATGATCTTCCCAAAACATAGGCAGGTGCAACATACCCATTTAAAGCTATTCTACAAAGCTATTCATAGACTTTGGAAGAAAATCACTATTCCTTAGTTCTTCACAATTTGGCCCCTGCCTACCTTTCATCTCATTTCTTGGTACACTCCCCTGAATTACCCATGAGCTATGCTCTTACCATAAGGATGATTCTTCAATTTCTAAAATTTACTCCTTTCTCCTGCACCTCTCTTTCTTGCACAAATCTCTCAGCTGGAAAAATCCTTCTGTATTGTAAATTTTGTCAAACACCAGATTTTTTTAAATTCCTCAACATCCCCACAATCTGTGGGCATCCTGGCTAGGTGACCAGGTGCACCGGTGTGATAAGGCGGGTCCCTACCACAAGTTCCCCTCTTGCCCTTCCTATGATATTCAAACACACCAATGAAATTTCCTCATGCCTTTGTCTTGTGTACTCTGCCCTGATCTCCAGTAAAGGCACTTGCCCATGGCTACCCATTTGCTTGGTTGGTCCTACTCCCTTGGTGCTCCTCTGTTATGGCCCCTTGAGTGATATGCTATGCCTCCTTCTTCTAAGACCTGTCAGTGTGATAAATCCTTTAATTTCATCTGCTTCTCCAGGTGTAACTTCTATGGTCTTGTTGGAGTGTTCCTTAAAGACCCCACAAGGGGGACTTACTCTCCCATTTACAATGTATTGCATTGGCCAAAAAGCTTGTTCGGGTTTTTCATAAGATCAAAAAGAAAAACCCGAACGAAATTTTTGGCCAATCCAATACCTTCCCTTGACCTCCTAGGCACCCTCTCCTTTAGTAAGCCTCTCCTGAATTCCAGGCTGGGCCCATACTGTGTTCCATAGACTCCTACTACTTCCACTAACTATTAGGGCACTTTTCACATTCTGTTGCTCTTACTGATGACTATGTAGGAGTTTTGTGGTTAAGAACATAAGCCAGGGTTTCAACTACTTACCAGACTTATAACCTGGAAAAATTATTTAAACTCTCTAAGTCACAGTTCCCTTGTCAGGGAAAAAAAAAATGAAGTTAAAACTAACTTTCTGCTTGACAGAGTTATTGGGAGCAAAGACTGAGATAATCCCTGTAAAGCCCAAGCCAACTGGCTTAGTGAATCATCCCATAATTTTGGGTCAAACTATGGCCTATTTTAATGAAACTTGCAATTCTATCAAAGGGTGTTTTTGTCTTTAAAAAATTACTTTAAAAGATATACAGATTGCCAACAAACATATGAAAGAATGCTCAACATCATTAATCATTAGAGAAATGCAAATCAAAACTACAATGAGATATCATCTCACACCAGTCAGAATGGCCATCATCAAAAAATCTACAAACAATAAATGCTGGAGAGGGTGTGAAGAAAAGGGAACCCTCTTGCACTGTTGGTGGGAATGTCAATTGGTACAGCCACTATGGAGAACAGTATGGAGGTTCCTTAAAAAACTGAAAATAGAACTACCATATGACCCAGCAATCCCACTACTGGGCATATACCCTGAGAAAACCATAATTCAAAAAGAGTCATGTACCAAAATGTTCATTGCAGCTCTATTTACAATAGCCAGGACATGGAAGCAACCTAAGTGTCCATCATTGGATGAATGGATAAAGAAGATGTGGCACATATATACAATGGAATATTACTCAGCCATAAAAAGAAACGAAATTGAGATATTTGTAGTGAGGTGGACAGACCTAGAGTCTGTCATACAGAGTGAAGTAAGTCAGAAAGAGAAAAACAAATACTGTATGCTAACACATATATATGGAATCTAAGAAAAAAAAAAGGTCTTGAAGAACCTAGGGGTAAGATGGCAATAAAGACACAGACCTACTAGAGAATGGACTTGAGGATATGGGGAGGGGGAAGGGTAAGCTGTGACAAAGAGAGTGGCATGGACATATATACACTACCAAACGTAAAATAGATAGCTAGTGGGAAGCAGCCACATAGCACAGGGAGATCAGCTCGGTGGTTTGTGACCACCTAGAGGGGTGGGATAGGGAGGGTGGGAGGGAGGGAGACGCAAGAGGGAAGAGATATGGGAACATATGTATATGTATAACTGATTCACTTTGTTATACAGCAGAAACTAACACACCATTGTAAAGCAATTATACTGCAATAAAGATGTTAAAAAAATTACTTTAAAAAAGTAATCAAGGGCTTCCCTGGTGGCGCAGTGGTTGAGAGTCCGCCTGCCGATGCAGGGGACACGGGTTCGTGCCCCGGTCTGGGAAGATCCCACATGCCGCAGAGCGGCTAGGCCCGTGAGCCATAGCTGCTGAGCCTGCGCGTCCGGAGCCTGTGCTCTGCAAGGGGAGAGGCCACAACAGTGAGAGGCCCGCCTACCGCAAAAAAAAAAAAAAAAAAAAAGTAATCAAGCGATTACTTTTCCAGAAATTGGCATGAGTTGGTAAAAATATATAATTATACTTGGTAGACATACAGACATATACACACACGCAACTGAACAAAAACACAAAACTAAGGAGGAGTTCCCATAATGACTAATATGTAAGTAATGTGACCACAAGCAAATTATTTTACTTTATGGACTTTAATATTCTAGGCTAAAAAAGTAATGGTAAATCTAGTGATAATTTAGCTATGTTTCAACTCCATCATGAGACTAGAGTCGTGAATTCAACATCAGTACAGGTCTTCCAATTATTGATTTGAAAAAAACTTTAAATTTCTTCCTATTTAATTTGCAATAGTTTCTGAAAGTTAAGTATCGCTGCTCTTTTTACTTTTGCAGTGGGAACATTTGACTTAAAACATGAGGCACTCTTACCATCCTTAAGAAGAGTATATTTAAGAAGTGGCAGAATCTGTTAACATTTCCTCATGTTGAGAAAAGCAATGTTTTTGGTCTGGAAACGGGCAGTTTCAAGAATCCATGGAATTGTGTACCTCAACAGCTTGCATTCTGGCTGTTTGTCTCTTCAGAAAACTGGTTTTGAATGGAATTCAAGACAACTGAGAATAACAGATTGGCTGTGTGGAAGGACATTTATTGTGCCTGTAGCACTGAGTAAGAAGGCCAATCACAAAGAGGCTTGTATGACGTTTGAGTTCTAAATGCTCTTAAAGAGACCCAGACCCCTCTCTGTTTCCCCACATTAAGCCTTAAGAAATGAATCATTCCAAACTGCATTTTAAAATTCAGTAAGAGCTTCTGCTGATAGACGTTTTTCCTTTGGAGCCCACAGTCTCTAATTTCACTCTGATGTTCACTACTCACACATCAATCACTTACAAGGAACAACTTCCACAGGGCTGGCCTTGAGCCTCCTTCAACCTGCAGGGTTGCCTCTGTGTCTATTCCACATTCGAACCCAGCCTTTTAATTAGTGAATTAGATATTAGAGGTTTTTTTTAAATTGAGATATTTCCACTCAATTAACAGAATGAAGGAAGAGATCATACTGTACCTCCCTTTCTTTGTAGAATTGAAAGGTGTTGGGCATTTCCCTGGTTCAGTTGAATTTGATCTGATCAAACCCTGATTTATTACAATCATGTAGTTTGGTATCAACTGCAGATAGCTGAGGAAATAACACACATTGCTTGAAAATAAAACAAAACAGAAATGCAATTTATCACAATATCATATTTTAATATCCGTTCATGTAATTAGTGCTACAAGAAAACCTAGAGGTGAAATACTGATGTGAGTTGACAGTTTCATATATTCAAATGGGCACCTAAAGCATGTAGTGTTTGCTTTAGTAAAGATGCTGTGATCTGAGCCCTGACTACCTCTTCATCCCCATCTCTGTCTTCCCTTGCATGCTGTGCTGCTGTCCCAATGAGCATTTAGAGTTCTCTGAAATTGCCATATTTTTAGAGTCATGAAGTCTTATTCATGTTGCTCTGCTAAAATTCACATTCTCAGTCATTTATTAGACACAGTCCTATTCAAACTCCAAAAACCAGTGTAGATGTTTCTTAATTGATGTAGAGGTCTGCCTCCCAGTAAACTTGAGAATGAGAGTCATACGTTATTTATTTCTATGATTCTAATACCCAATGTATATAGCTTGGGAAAAGTATGCATGCAATGATGAGTTTTAATGAATGAATAAATAGATGAATGAATGAATGACATTGATTGAAGAGAAAAGACAAAGACACTCAAGGACAGGAGTGGGAGGGGGGGGAAAGCAAGGGGATAGGCTGATCTCTTGTACAGAAATGTGTGAAGACATGATTAAAATAGTGTGCAAGGTTGAAATGCAGTGGGCTACAAGTTTGTATGGGTCCTGGATGCAATGAAATTGTATTCAGAATTAATGTACTAGGTTCTAGACAGTCAAAGAAGATTCTTGAGCAGATAAAAGAAATAATAAAACATTATTTTTTGATGAATTCATTTGTCTGGTTGAATAAAGCCCTTGACCCTGCAAAGAAAATCAGAGTTGTTTAATACAATCTGAAATAGGACAATAAGAAAATGACGGGGTTGATATCACATGACACTCACCTCAGTCCTGTTGCATATAGATGGTGACTCTTGCTTTGAAGCGGTAATTTATAAAATGTTAACCTTGAGACCTGGGTAAGTGAATGTCATTTGCAGGGCATAGAGGCTGCACTCTGAAACTCTGTCTCATTATGGCAAATAACAGAGCAATGAAGGAAGCACAGAAACATTCGACTACTAGAAGTCAGAGTTCACAAGCAAAATGCCTCCATGTGTTTGTCACTGCCCATTTGCATTTTATATATCATCTTATTTTTCCACTGTGCTTTAATAATCATTTTAACTATTTACTTTTACCCATGCAAAATTCACAATTTGCATCTGCAAATATCTGCTCCTAGATACATCTGCCCACCTGCAGCATAATTAACTAACTGAAATTCTTTGACATTCTAAGATGTAAACAGTTTCCCAGCCTTGATGTTGGTGAGGCTGCAAGTATTAAAAGTTGATGCTTGATTCTTTTTTCTTTCTTCCCTCTTCCTCCCTCCTTCCCTCCCTCTCTCCTTCCTTCCTTCCTTCCTTTCTTTCTTTCTTTCTTTCCTCCTTCCTTCCCTCCCTCCTTCCATTTCTCTTTCCCCTGTTCCTTCCTTCCTTCCTTCCTTCCTTCCTCCCTCTCTCCCTCCCTCCCTCCCTTCCATGTGAGAAAACTTGCATAGCATCATTCATTTCCAGGACTCGGAAACAGATGAGATGCAGGACTAAGGGAGATGAAGGAGTTAACAGCACTAAAACTACCTTTCATGTAAAAGTCATTTCAAGATATTCAGTTGCTTTAGGGTGATAATTTTGAATAGTAATTGTATTTGTTATACTGTAGGGCATTTGCTTATCTGGCAAAAAAAGAATATCCAAATGCCTGTAAATTCTTGATTTGGCCAGGACCAAGTTATTATTATTTTTTTAAGTATATTATCTTTTGGGAAAAAGAAGTCCTTAGATTCACAGTGCTACATAGGTATTAGTTATTATTTTTGCCACCCTACACCCCAACATAGTGGATTTCCTGACAGAATATAGTCAGTGAGCAATTATTAAGTGAATGAATGAGGAGACCTCATCAGGTACACAGAATAACTCTTTGAGATAGGTAGAAACTTGAGTTTTCTTCTGTTAGTAAGGAAACAGTTTGAACAAATTGCTTCTGTTTCCCTGCTCAGCATGTAACCTACTGGAACTTGAACCCATGTAGTTTTTTCTGAGTTAAAGGCTTACTTAAGTACACTGTGCTGTATGGTTAACATAATAGATGCTGCCACCAACCCGTTAATAAAGATTAACTATATTTATAAAATCCAGTCAGGCAAAATGGAAAAAAGGAAAAAACAAAGCAATACTCTGGTGGCTCAAGATTGCAAGTATTCATCTCATGTAGGTGTGAAATATGCTGCTTCATTTCATGCTATCTTGTTGGAATGAGAACACTAGGAGATGTGCCCCACTCAGCTCTGACATGCCATGGCAGGTGTTCACCTGAGTGTGCTCCAGGTGAGAACCTTCACCACCTGCAGCCTGAGTAAAGGGCAGAGCACCTGGCTGAGAATTAAAAATGTGTCTTGTGTCTAAGGGGCTTGTTGCCTACATATCAATTCAGAAGCAGATACACTAAACAGAAGCCAGGGTCTGAGACCTAACAGTCCACGTCAAAGGATCTTTTTGGACATAATGAAATTCCATAATCCACAGCCTATTATTCAGATGCTATATTTGTAATTACTGTGCTCTTTGAAATAGATCTTCCACACAAGATATTATCTGTGTTTCTAGAATCCTGGTGGTATTGTAGGAAGGGTGCAAGGCCTGTAGACGTGGATTCTAGAGCTGATTACTTCTGCCATCAGTAGCCCTGTGGGTTTAGTCATATTTTAACATTTCTGAGCCATGCATCCATATCTATAAATTGACAAGAGCAAAACAAGATTATTTCTACTCATTCCGTTACCAAGATACTCTGAATCTGACTTAAGTCTTAATTAATTATTTACTGTCTGTTATCAAGGGCTTGGCACTTCCCACAAGAGGGAAAAGGATGCTGGACACAGAAACAGTGCTAATTATGTTTCGGAATTGAAATAAATTGCATGAGCATTTTAACAAGATTAATAAGGAAATAAAGAGGTGTCACTTCTGTAAATGTTCCCTTTTTTCCCTTGCCCCCACCCAGTAGACATACCACACACACACACACACACACACACACACACACACACACACACACTCACCATGGCTCAATCTGGATTATAAGAGGAGTAAGCTTTAAAAGCAACAACGCCTAGAAAATCATCAAATTGTCTTCTTATATTATGGTGTAAACAAGTATTTATTGCACAACCTGGAGGAATACAAACGGAATCGAGACACAGTTACTAGCCTTAAATTCCTTCCACCCCAGATACAAAAAAAATGCAATACTGATGGAGAAGATAAGCCATGAGGGTGTTGAAATCATGTCATTTTTAGAATCAATTTCATTATGTTACAACATCAAAATAAAGGATGTCCATTGCCTTGCCGATAATAATTGTCCTTTTGTAGTTGTTGGTATTCGGTGGGTTCTAATTTACTTGCAAATTAGTCCACGTGGTCATATTTGCCAGAAGAAAAAAATGGAGCAAATCAGAGAATTATAATTACTTGTGCAGCTTATAAGTGACTGAGCCAAACTTCAAACTGTATGCCTATAACCACTACAGACACAGTCTCAGACCCAGCTGTACCAAGAGTTAGCATATTTCACAGGGCATATCCATCATTACCACTTTAAAATTGGCCCTAAAATACTTAAACATGAAAACATGCCATTTGCTGAAGTCATCTGACAGAGTACTAGCATGACCTAGACCATCATTGCCTTAAAGAACGTGCTGCCATCAAAATAATTAAGCAGTCAGCCCAGCCTGTAGAGCCATCCACCCTGGAGTGCTCCTCCTATTGTGCTTATAATAAAATCAGAATCACTTAACTAAACTCCAGCATGCTTGGACATTTTTAACTAGAGAAAATGTATAATTAGGCCAAACTTCCTAACAGCCTGTTAGATAAAAGATTTGAGAGTGTGGACCTTCTATATTGTCTTTAGTGCATCTCAATTTTTTCTAATTTACCAACTGGTGAATTTTAAAGAAGAGGAAAAAAATGAAAATGTTAATGAATCCAGCAAACACTGGACTTCTAGAATGTTGCATACATGGAAAATGTATCAGTTGGTATTAAGCTGGGACACTTTGTGAAACATAATCCTTTGAATATGCATGAGTTTTGCACAGGGTGGGGGTAAAGGCTTTGTTAGAAACAATATTCTTTGAAAATTTGTCTAATTATGGCTTTAATAAACCAAGAAAGCTTAGCCAATTCATTTGCATATAATGGTGAGTCTGCTGTAAAAAAAAAAAAAAAAAAGGGCGTTTAAAAGTGCCCTGGGGCTTCCCTGGTGGCGCAGTGGTTCAGAGTCCGCCTGACGATGCAGGGGACACGGGTTTGTGCCCCCATCCGGGAAGATCCCACATGCCGCGGAGCGGCTGGGCCCGTGAGCCATGGCCGCTGAGGCTGTGCGTCCGGAGACTGTGCTCCGCAACGGGAGAGGCCACAACAGTGAGAGGCCCGCGCACCGCAAAAAAAAAAAAAAAAAAAAAAATGCCCTGGTTCTTTGAATTGCATAATGAATCACACATCTTTAAAGGAAAACTGTGATTTCCAGATTAAAACTAAGTCATTGTCTATTTGTTCTGAAACTATAATAAAGGGAATTTGGAATATAATATAGAAGATTCAGGGATTAAAGTATAGTTAGATTGAATGTTATAGGGCAAATTGATATTGAGATTGATAACTTTATTCCACCATATTTTTTAAACTAAATATAGGTATCATAGCTTTTTTTCTCAAGAGTTCCAATAGACTATTTTAAAAACAGTACTGTAGGGCCTCCCTGGTGGCGCAGTGGTTGAGAGTCCGCCTGCCGATGCAGGGGATACGGGTTCGTGCCCCGGTCTGGGAGGATCCCATATGCCGCGGAGCGGCTGGGCCCGTGAGCCATGGCCGCTGGGCCTGCGCATCCGGAGCCTGTGCTCCGCAACGGGAGAGGCCACAACAGTGAGAGGCCCGCGTACCGCAAAAAAAAAAAAGAAAAAAAAAAAAAAAACAGTACTGTAAAAATAATAATATTCTTACCACCAATAATAGTTCCTGAATTTATTCACCATTTACTATGTGTTAGGCAATGTGCTTAATTACATGATCACATTAAATATTATCAATGATGCTTTGACTGGATATTCCAATTTTATAGCTTTTGTAGCTTTGACAGATTAAATTTCCCATTGTATTACTGCCAGTAAATGGTGATGCCAGCAAATGAAATGATTTCTGACCTGCTCAAAATGCCATGCTGCCTATCACAGCTTTATTATTAGATGGTGTTTTGGGTTTTCCTGCTGGAATGAATTGATTTGGTGTTGGCTTCTACCATCAGGGAAAGCTCAACTTGTTTTTCTGACCTAATAAATCACCTTGTACAAGGGGGAATGAGTGAGATTGAGAGCCACCCAAATCCCCAACATGCCTTCAGGCCATTTGCAAACTCCTTAGGGCTCTGAGATAACTACTACTGTGGTCCAGAAAATTTATCAAATGGTAAAGGTGTACACTGCTATCCAAACTACAATCCTCCCTCCCTTTTTAAAAATTGAAGTATAGATGATTTACAGTATTGCATTAGTTTCAGATGAATAGCATAGTGATTCAGGTTTTTTTCTGATTATGTTCCATTGTAGGTTATTACAAGATATTGAATATAACTCCGTCTGCTATACAGTAAACTCTTGTTGCTTATCTATTTTATGTGTAGTAGTTTGTATCTGTTAAGTCCATACTCTTAATTTGTCCCTCACCTTCCCTTTACCCTTTGATAATTATGTTTGTTTTCTGTGTCTGTGAGTCTGTTTCTGTTTTGTATATAGATTCATTTGTTTTTTTTTTTAGATTCCACATATGATATAGTTTTTGTCTTTGTCTGACTTACTTCACTAAGTATAATATTCTCTAGGTCCCTCCATGTTGCTGCAAATTGCAATATCTTATTTTTTATGGTTAACATTCCATTGACAATCCCCTTTTTTTTAAAGAGTGCATCAACATCGGAGAAACCTAGGTTCAGATTCTGACTCTTATAACTTACTACTAGTTTGACCTTGAACAACTTAATTAACCCCCATAAACCTCAGTTTATTACTCATCCATAGCATAAAAATGAAAATACTGACTCCTTACGCATGTTGGGAATATTAAATAGGGTAATTTTTGAAGATACTCAGCATCGTCTGCTACACTAAAAATGTTTTTCTTAATTATTATTATTCTTAATTTTTAACATTTCATCAAAATATATTAATAGTAAAGGAGGAATTTATGGAGGTGGGAATGGCTGAGGGAGTTTACAACATTTATGGCTAATATTCACTGTCAATGGTTTATTTTCTCCCGTAATCTCAGTGTTATACCAAACCTTTAGTATAGTTTTGCTGCTTAACGATAATTTGTGTTAATGCTGCCTTGAAACATAAAGGCAGAGGGTTTATTTTCTTTTGTGGGGGAGGGGGACAGAAGGTTGACAGCAGCAACTAGGAGATGAGCCAGTGATTTTGGTAATATCAGAAGATACTTTTTTTTTGGCCATGCCACACGGCTTGTGGGATCTTAGTTCCCTGACCAGGGATCTAACCTGTGCCCCCTGCAATGGAAGTGCAGAGTCCTAACCACTGGACCGCCAGGGAATTTCCCAGAAGATACTTTGAAAATATGCTTTCCACATTGAGAGATCCTTAGAAGTCTTGATTACCAGATAGACTTCCAATAGTAAATGGCATGGAGTTATGAGCCATTTTAATTGAATATTAAAGCAAATTAGGAGTCCAGAGAGCTGAAATACAGGGGTTACCCATTCAACAGGCACCTCGGTTAAAAAGCTGTCCATACACAAACATGTTAGAATTCCACAGTCAATATAGCTGAGACTCTACCTCATGTGAATAACAGAGCACAGATTCTTTCCAGATCACAGACTTCAATAGTGGGAAAGAAAAACGGGAAGTTGGAGCAATCAAAGACTGACTTTATAATTTTGCTCAGAGTTTATTCACCCTGTTCTTTTTCTTAATAATGTTTGACCATTTGCTATTTCCTTTTTTTCCCCAGTCCTGAAATGGGGCAACAGTTCTTGATTATTTAATTTTCTGAGAAATGGCAAAGGGACATAATGACCTAGAAACCCACAGTGGGGCTGGATAGGGTGTTGGATGCTTTTTGATAAGGCAAAGATAATTATAGAAGCTTAATAATTTATTCAGATTGTAAATGTGGGAGGTGCTCTTTGCTGACCTTGCCATTTTATTTTGGATTTGTGAATAATGAATAATTTGTATTAGGGCATTTAAAGGGTTTAAATGTCACATCCAAGACTTTGACCCTGTCATTTTTAAGTGCCTGGTTAGATAAAATAATCATTGCTAAGGCCAGTGGGTGCTTTCCTTAAATTAAAAGGTTTTCAGAATATGTTCAAACTTGATAATATTTCCATAATGGTTTTGTGAAAAATATTTTAAGGAATTATTACTTTAATAAATGTTAAGGATGAAATTAAAATGTGTATTCTTATGTGAAATGAATGCTGTGGTAAATTTTGTCTTATAAATGTGACTTTTAATGGAGTCTTCTGTTGAAAAAAATGTGGTCATGATTACATAAATACTCTACTTGCAAAGGTATTGCATTTATCCATATGTGTTTCATGTCATTGGACTAATGTGTTTCCTTATTTAAAAATTTTTTTATTATTCATTCAATCTACTATTGTAGAAAGGATTTGAAATGACTCACAATTTTTAAAAAAAGTAGAATCAGACATTTGAAATAATGATAGAAGGGTAAAGGTGTACAGTTGGGGAGTCAGGAAACAGGACAATAACTATACCAGAAACCTTTTCTAAAGATGGTTTATGGCTAAGAAATTAGCACAAACTTCATGTCAGCCAAGGCAAAAAGAGAAAAGTGGTGAGTGTTGCATTTCCCTCTTGTATTCAAGTAGAGAGAAAAAAAAAAAAAAAAGACCAGATTTTCAAATAAAAATTTTCCATGTTCTGAGCTCTAAGAGTTTTTGACATGTATCCTTACTTAAGGCGTATAGGAGTTAATGTTGACGTCTCACCCAGATTCTCTTTATGAGGTTAGCATGCCCATCCCAGAACCTCTTACAGCTGCATCTTTCTCTGGAGGATTTCCACTGACTGAGAGAAACCACGAAGTCCAGAGAGGCATTGGAGATGTTATGCTAACTTCTTCCTGGGATAGTTCATGAAAAAGAATTAACTGATATAATATATAGCAGCCTCTTAATGGGCAATTTTGTAGAACAATTCACACTCCAAAGTCCCTTTTGAGAGAAGCTAAGGCTAACCTTCTGCTGAAACTACATGTTTACCCACCTTCTTTCTCTTGCCCAGTCCTATTTTCCTTACTTCCTCCACAGGTTTCTCTTGAGAATACTCTCTCAATAAATCATTTGCTCAAGAACCCTCCTATGAGAAGGCAAAATACATTTAAAAAATAGAAGTAAATCATTTTCAATAAAATGTTGCTTGCAAAATTGAGAGTAGCATTTTCCTCAAGTAGCTATCTCTTGACCCTTCTCTTAATAAAACCTGAGGGAATAATATTAATTCATAATTTTTTAAAGTCTTGACACAAAATGCCCTTGATCTTTTTTAAAAAAGTTTTATTGGAGTATAGTTGACTTACAATGTTGTGTTAGTTTCAGGTGCACAGCAAAGTGAATCAGTTATACATATGCATATATCCATATATATGCATATATCATATATTCTTTTCCCATATAGGCCATTAGAGAGTATTGAGTAGAGTTCCCTGTGCTATACAGTAGGTACTTACTAGTTATCTGTTTTATGTGTAGTAGTGTGTATATGTCAATCCCAATCTCCCAATTTATCCCTCCCCTCCCCTTACCCCCTGGTAACCGTAAGTTTGTTTATTACATCTGTAACTCCATTTCTGTTTTGTAGATAAGTTCATTTGCACCTTTTTTTTAGATTCCACATATAAGCAGTATCATATGATATTTGTCTTCCCTGACTTCACTCAGTATGACAATCTCTAGGTCCATCCATGTTGCTGTAAATGACATTATTATTATTTTTTTTAATGTAATGCCCTTGTTCTTGTTTTTAATCCTTGCTTAGATTTTCTGTCTTTTTTTTATTGTGTGGCCCCCAGATGATATTTTCTGACTTTGACCAAAGAGAAGATTGATTAGTATTTGTCCAGGAGGAAGAGGCAGTTTGAATATAGAGATCCAATCAAAGTCAAAAGAACTGGAATTAGACAATTTGTTGGTCAGAGAGTTCAAGGCAAGCAGGGGATTTTGAACAGAAAATATGTGCAAGGAGATCTCTAAACCTGTGTTTAAACTCAGAAATCCCCTCCATATGGCTCAGGACTTTCAGCAAATAAAATAATCTCTGTGTATCTCATTTTCTCCGTCATTAAACCAGGTGATAATAATGCTTGCCTGTTTGGATTGTAGCAAAGATTAAAATATAATATATTTAGCATCTCTCATAGAGTAAATGATAAAATGGCTGATTAATAGATATCAGTTCAATTATTTCTTCAAAAGCCACCTCTTCAAGTAAACACATGTAATATTAAAGAACACAGGGGCAATTGCAAAAAATATTTCAGAAATGGAAGAATCTATAGGTAGGAGATGTGTCTTGGAAGAAGAAAAAGTAAAATGTGTGTGTATGTTTGTGTGTGTGTGAGAGAGAGAGAGAGATTTGGTCTAGAATGAGTTCATAATAGTCCTTGATTATACTTGCCTATGGATTCAGAAATAACAGAAGCAACTAGTCCAATAAGGTACATTTTATTTAGTAAAAATATTTTACACATTAGAGGAAGAAAGGAAAGGGTCATGTTTTCTTCCAATAAACAGCACAAGGGACACAGTTGTGTTGTGTGTTTTTTTATGGATCCCTAAAATACATGTTTACAGTCTTTAAAATTAGCTGTTTCTTAAGTTAAAACAATTCTCTTATGAGCTATTTTTGGTGAGACAGTTGTTAAGATGTTTGTTTAGCAAATGAAACTTCTTATATCTACTTCTAAGGGCAAAGATTAGAATGAAGGAATCTGAGTAGTTTGATATCAATGGGAAAGCCATTCATTGTCTGGCTTTCAATTTAAGCCACAGCAGTGGTCCAGACAATTGCTGTGGGTAAAAAGCACTTCATAGCCTCACCGATGCCTTATCGAGAGCTCAGAAAGAATTCTGAACACTTTCTAACATTTCCCGAAGTGTGTCTCTTGAGGTGCTTTTTAAAAATAGGACTCCATGATGAAATGCTTGGGAATATAGAACACTATTTATTTGTAGATTTCCAATACATATTAAAATGCATATTAGCATTTTTAAGGCTCTGAAAAAAAATCCTGTAATAAAGATAATTTTTAATTGGAGGTTTCTTTGTTTAGTTTATAGTTTGAGGTAAAAGTTACATATTACCATCAATCTCAGAATGGTAGTGATAGCAGATAACCTTCTTCACTATATACCCAAAATTTTTGAGAGTTTAACAGTTCCCAGCAGGAAGAACTCAACCTGACTCATTTTAAACTCAGTATGGAATGCAGGAGCATGGATGCTGAAGGGAGCCTTCTTGGAAAGTAGAGCTTGAAGACAAAAAAAAAGGGGTAAATCCTGGATTCCTACAGCAGCCACAATATTTGTTAGAAGTAGGCAGCTGCTATTATAAAGGCTGGTGGTGTCTTTTACTAAAGTTCCAAAACTTGTCAACTAGTTAAACTCGTTTAATTCCCTCCCTCAGTATTTCTAAAGGCTTATTAGCTGCCTTGGCATAAGGAGAATAGATCAGGTTTTATGTCCATTATCCTCAAAATTATGCTTATGGGGATGCTTGTTACATTGGACCACTACTGCTGAGTGCTGAAACCCTCACTGTGCAACCAGGGACTCAGAGCACCAGTGGCAATTGAGTGTCTCTGGTGGAACAGATGGGGCTCCCCAGTCAAGTGGCGAGGGTGAGACTCTCTAGTGGAAATTATGGTCTACCAGGCTCTGAAGATCTGAGCACACCTGTGAGCCTGTTCTTGAATAGCAGGCTGGAGGTGGTGATACAGTTGAGTCCTTCTTTGCCTGCCATAGTGAATACCTTTCAGTGGTAACTGAAGGGAAATGTGACCATCACCCAAAAGGACTTCATGCACAAAAGCCTGAACTCTATAAACGTTCTAGCTCTTTGCACTCAGCACTTGGGGTTCACATGTAAAGCCACTTCTCTGAGTGCCAGCCAGCTCAGAGCACCACTTCATTCCTCATTCCTGAATCAACTATCTCACAGACACAAAAGGCTCCCTCCCCATCGCCGTGCATTTCTTGTTCTCTGATGACCAACTTCTACAAGGTTAGAACCATCCTTTTATTTCGTTCTTTATCACCTAAATTTTTTGACAGTTTTGTCTCAGGTAAGTGAAGCCAGCTAAACGAATACTGAAATATCTAAGAAAAGCCATTCAACTTTTTATTTGCAAAAACAGGACGTCTATTCCAAGGTTGTTTTCTGTCCTTGCCCATCTGTGAAGTCTTGACAACTCTTCTAGCTAAGAGAGATTAAAAAAAAAAATTAATCTAGCATATCTATTTTTAGGACTCCCCCACATTAGAGTTTAATTATATTTAAACTAGAGTTTTCCAAGCTTATTTTGGCCCTTTTAATATCCCCTCAAACTGGGGTTCTGCAGAGCATTATCTTTTAAGTGCTTGACTGCAAGGTGCATTATTTGGTATTTGCATCTTATAAAAGTATGTAAAGTAGAAAAATGAGAGCAGATAACTAAACTTTCCCATGCCTCATTTCTCCCATCTCCTAAATTGAATTAATAGAATCTGTCAGATTTCTTTCTGTCTGTGACCTTGGGGAGTTTCAAGTAGAAATGACCTGTAAAAAGTTTTTTATATTTTGTATATTCAGTTACTGTTTGACAGGCAAGTGAGGTTAAAGAATGATGTACTTTAACTGTAAAGCTTCCTTCAAGTCTTACTACATCATGAATGACTGTCCAGGTAGCTTTCCATCAGCATGATTTTGTCAGGGAAACTGAGGCAGAGTATTTGTATGCTTATAGTCATTAGAGAATGAATTGATACAAGAAATATGATCATCTCCAAGAATGAAACCTCACACTACAGGTCTGTGTCTCGCTTAAGAAAAAATAAAAAATCTGTTTCTCTCTGAGTTACCAGAGATTTGCAATGCAGTGTTCCTGAATTCTCCCTCCTTATTGACTCATGCAAGCTCTGCTCAGAAGCCCAGCAGTGACACATGTGTTAGAGGGAAGTAGGAGTAGAGGGAAGAGGGAGTAGGCTGGGCTGGGAGAACTGTCCAGGCTATTGTTCTGACTTCTCAAGTTTTAGGAATATGCAAACAGTCCAATTCACAATCTTTAACATGGCATTATTAGATTTCTCTCTTCTTATGTCTCTATCTAAATGCTTGATCAGTCTGGAGAGAACCATGGAAAATCTGAACAGGGTCAGTTCTCTAATTTAGGTGTTTGGCAGCAAAATGGTTCCAAGACTTCTCTTTGGTTCAAAAAGAAGACCATAGTTTTGTTAGCTAGTAAAAATTGAACAACAATTTGAGATCCTTGTAAAGAGGTTTGTGTTCAAGTCACAGCCTGGAAGGCAGAGTGACAGATAAGGGTGCCTGAATTGTTATGTGTAAGCCAAGGCAAATAAAATTACACAGAGAAAGGAGAGATGATGCAGAATAGGTAGCAGCTTATTTTGCAAACACCCCTTTCAACTACAAACATTGTGTCTCATGATTAGGACATGGATCCAACCTACTGATTGTCCAGTCTTCATTAGGAATGAATCAAGTCCTGGGTGGGTGTGAAGTTTGTAGTACCTATAATTATTTACAATTTAGGCAGGCAGATATCGATTCTTATCTTCATTATGAGTCATTTTTGTACCTGTAATCATTGCAATACGTACAATTATTAAAACAGTGTTTATGAATTAAGGAACTATTTATTTCTTGTCATATTAGGCTTTTGCAACTTAATTTTTTTAATGCTCTGCAAGGCTATATTGTTGATAAGGAATAAAGGGTAAGGCATTTAAATGATTGATTAAAGTTGTATTGCCCCCAAAGCTTTTACTTGTTATTTTTCTAGCTATTGTTTTTCTTGGTTCTTCTGTATTAAGTAACACAAGTTAGTTCATGTAATCTAAACGAGAAGTACAAATCCTTCTATGTGTCTACACAAAATGTAATGATTACCATATATGTAGCTCACAGGCCATGTATTCCAGTTAATAGAATTCCTAGGAAAGTATCCGTGACTATCATGCCTTTGGGCCGCTTATGTAATTGTCAGGCTCTACTCTCTTTCTCCTTGTGATGTAACCATAAGCTCTTAGAGTCCTCTAGTATTTAAAACATGATGTTAAAGACCTTTATTTTTCAACAGCTCCAAACTGAAACTCCTATTGTCATCCACAATTCACCCTTTTCAATTGCAACACAAATGGGAAAGGCTGAATATCAGCAGATTTGGCTCTGAAATAAAGCATGCCACTGTGATGTGGTGTCTGGTATGATAGGAGAGATACTTGAATACCTTTTTGCCTTCCAATGGTTACTTTCCCATTTATTCCCCAGCACCACATTGATTAAATCTAACATAGCACCTCTTGATTGAACTTGCTTTATTCTGGTCCATCCTCAGCTCCTTTGAACTGGAGTCTAAATTTGGATTTATTTCCATATATTTGGCATTACAAGTTTCTGGAGCGAGCTCTATACATCGTCTTTCAGCTTTCTTTGCTGAGATTTTACAAATCTACTTAGATCTTATGCTACACAGATGGGTCTTATAATAAAGGGTCTGAGCCATGAAATAGGTATTGACAAGTCTCTGGATACCTTCATACAGTTTGCTAAAGGAGCAACTCAGAAGAAATCAAGTTGTGTGGTTTGGATGTCATAGTAAATAGGGATACTGTGATAAATAGGGATTGCTAAGTATGAAAACAGCTTCAGTAGACATCTCAGTTCCTGCATACTCAACATTCCTCCTCATTCTCTGGGAAACAGTGTTCTAGTTTAATAAAACTGTCCCCTTTCCTACCCCATTTTTGAGAATTTAAAGGCTATGACTTGATCTTGGAATAATTATCTAGATTTATCTTTCAACAAGTGGAATCCTGGTTCCATGAATAGAATAGAGGGATGTTTACTTATATTTCTATGATTTATTTTTCTCTCATAAAAGAATCATGGCCTTTTTCTACTGACTTGTCCAAGGACCTCCCGACATGGTTCTAACCTACCTCCTCACCAAAATACACCTCTATTTAATAAGAGCTTTTTATATGCTATTTTGCAATTGCATAAATAAATGTTCCTTGGCCATATCTCCCTAATGAAATAGCAGAATGTTTGAGGGCAAAGACCATGGGAGGCACATTTTTATAGTTTTCTACAGCATTATATACGTAGTAAGCCCTCATCATATTATTATACAAATGAATTTGAGGGAAAACTATTTTTTTCTTTACGTTTTCAAATTAGATTGGCAGTTGTCACCTAAATATACTTGCTACTGGAAAACATTACATTTTCTTTTCTTTTTCAGAAAACAAGTAATCATTAAGAATATCAAACCCCCAAGGGCAGGAAAAAATTAATTAATCCTCACCACATGTAATTTGAAACAGGATTTTCTAACTGGGGGGACTAATCAAGCACATTGGATGTTCTAAATGTATTTTCTATTAAACAGGGACTGCTCTAAGGCCAACTGCTCACACCCGTGTCTTTAGGCTCATTAATTAACTAGCTGCTGTGCAAATTCACTGTGAAGAAATAAGTTAACTCAAGATAATCCAGAAATAAATTGTCTGTTAGGACTAGAACCTTGAATCCTCACCACACGTCCACATTGTGAAATGATAGTAGAACTGCAAGGATAGTGTTTTGTGAAATAAAAGGGATGATATATGACTGGGAACGTGTGTTTCTTATGGTGCTGACTTCATCTACACAGATTTTACCTTCTTGATTTAATTCAATTCAGTTCTTCGTTCAATCAAATTTTTCAAGTTGTTTACTTAAGTAGATGATTAAGTCATTTAAATGTAGGAACCAACTAGGCAATATGAATTTGAGTAAGTAATTCCAAAGAAAAATTCTAACTATGCCTGAGATTGCCTTTCCATTTCTTGTGCAATATTTCAGTCCTTATCTTGTTTCTATCTCTTTTGCCATCATAGATTCATAATTGGATCTGCTAGTGAATATACTTTCTCATAGACATACACATGAAAACCAATTCTCATGTCAAATCTGATTACAGTAGAATATTCAGCAGTAGTCTTTCCCTTACCATCTGGAAGAACTGGAAACTAAGGTCACCGTGCCACGTGTTCATTGACGTAACAGGGGGATATTGCCCAGGGGTGAGTCCTACTGCTTATGTAACATCTCTTTTCTTTCTTCCTCCGTCTCCCATATTATTATAATCTGTACTGTTTTTTGATCCTGGGACCATACCCTAAACCGAAGTTCTCTTATCTATGACTTTGATAACTGGGATTTTGGTAGCTCTTATTAGAGTTCAATAATACTGCAGTGTGTGTGTGGGGGGTAGGGTGGGAACACAGTCATGTGTTTGTGTATGTGTGTGGGTGTATACAAGTGAAGAGATCAGAGGTTGAATCTGATTCCTCCTTGTTCAGTCATTTCCGGAGTCCTCCTGTAAAAGAATCTGACTTATATCATGGAAGTTCTTGTTGGCATGTTCAGATGATACTTGGTGATAATGTAGTGTGCTCACTGATATATATGGAAACTGCAAAGCTGCCAATTGCATAGCTGCCTTTAGTAGGTTACCACCTTATAATTTGCATATTATATATCCATGAGAATAAATGTGTCAGCTAGTCTTGAAATCATCCTGTTTCCTTTCCTTGGATCACAATTTCCAACACTGGGGCCTTTTAAAAATCTTACTGTTCAAGATAACGAAAAATAAAGTCACAACGGCACATATATATGCAATACCAGATGGGAAGCACTTTCCAATATGGTGCTTTCTTCTCATTCTTTGTCCTCACACTGGCATTTAACTTTCCTAGACACAGAGGTGTGAATCACCATCACCATGTGCTATCTGCCTGAGAAAAGTGTGAACTGCTTTTACATACATTAACTCATCTTCAAGAGACTATACAAAGCATTATGCTAGGTGTTTTTGCATGTATTATCTCATTTATCTGGAAACCACAAAGCACTTTTGTATGCAGGATTTCCCTCACTGTAGGAAGTCCTGTTGTCAAGTCTTATCCATTCATTTTACATTACATATGTCTATATCACTTAAAATCCCCTCTTAAGACCAGGAAATGCTACTTTGGAAGGATGGAGAGTGCCAAATGGGAGTTGGAATGACAGAAGGACAGAAAGTATCTGGGATAGAAGCAAGAGTCAGAAAACTTGAAAATAGGAGCATAGAGGTGAGTGTTTTGGGCAGTAGGAGCTATTTTTCTTCTCACTTAATTCATTTCCAAATGTAGTTAGCAAACTTGAGACTGACACTTATCAGTATAAAATGTTTCATTCATATGGAGAATTCATGACAATTTATTCTTCATTATTGCTCATCTAAATCACTAAAAAGAGATTATCAAAATTATCTAAGGAAGGGTTTCCCAGGTGGCGCAGTGGTTGAGAGTCTGCCTGCCGATGCAGGAGACACGGGTTCGTGCCCTGGTCCGGGAAGATCCCACATGCCGCAGAGCGGCTGGGCCCGTGAGCCGTGGCCGCTGAGCCTGCGCGTCCAGAGCCTGTGCCCCGCAACGGGAGAGGCCCGCGTAACGCCAAAAAAAAAAAAAAAAAAAATTATCTAAGGAAATTCTATGTTCCACATGAATATTAGTATAAATCCTGATTTGATAGGTAGATGGACAGATAGATAATTAGGTAGGTAGGTAGGTAGATAGATTTTTTTTTTTATTCAAGGATTTCTTTAATGTTTATCATAGGAACATTTCAGTAGCACGTTTTCTTTATATGAGGAGAGATAATGCTCCTTTTTTGCTCCAAATTCCTCAATGGTTTCCAACTGAAAAATAGTAGTATTCAAACTTCAAAATCAGGTCTACAAAGTCCTTCATGCTCTCCTCCCTATATTTTTATCCAGCCTCATCTCCTGGTCCTATTCGTTCCTCCAGATCTTATCTCAAACATTTGTCTCCGGCAGCACTGAATTCACTTCTCCATAACTGAACATACTAAGACCTACTCCCTACCTTCACACTTTTCAGCAGTACTCCCTACGCCTACAATTATTTTTCCTTTCTTGTTCAATTATCCCACCTATCCTCCAAAAGTCAGTTCAAATGCTACTTTCGCTTTGAATCTACTTGATACCTTCCAAAAGATTGAGGCTCTTCCTCTATGCCCCTCTTGTGCAATAGGTCTATTTTAAC
Source organism: Mesoplodon bidens (assembly GCF_964165515.1). Lineage (NCBI taxonomy): Eukaryota > Metazoa > Chordata > Mammalia > Artiodactyla > Ziphiidae > Mesoplodon > Mesoplodon bidens. The sequence goes on from NC_138175.1 coordinate 24,081,040, forward strand.
CCATCACCTGGTGTGCAGTGGTGTTAATATTTGCAACTGTGCCTCCCACTAAAGCTTAATTCTGAATCATGGACACTGACTTCTTATCTTTGCATTCCTAGTGTCTGCTACTGTCCCTGCGATATCCTAAGTGCCTTATGATATTTTTGCTGTCTAAACAGATGAAGAATAGATGGATGGATTATGACTTTAAATGTATAAAGCAAGTGAGTCTTTCTAACAAGAGAGGTTTGTAGAATGTGAGATTACTGCACTTGTTGGCAAGAATAGAAGGACCTGTAGTATAGTTATAAAATTTCAAAACTTGATCACATTGCAAAAATCATAGATTTCAACACCGTGACACAGAGAAGAAAAGACAAAATAAGAAGTATTTTCTGTGTCATAACAATCCCTTATAATAAAATCTAATGCTAGGGGCTTCCCTGGTGGCGCAGTGGTTGAGAGTCTGCCTGCCGATGCAGGGGACACGGGTTCGAGCTCTGTTCTGGGAGGATCCCACATGCCGCGGAGCAACTGGGCCTGTGAGCCACAACTACTGAGCCTGCGTGCCTGGAGCCGTGCTCCACAGCGAGAGGCCGCGACAGTGAGAGGCCCGCACACCGCGATGAAGAGTGGCCCCCGCTTGCCACAACTGGAGAAAGCCCTCGCACAGAAGCGAAGACCCAACACAGCCAAAAATAAATAAATAAATAAAATCTAATGCTGGATCATTCTATCACCCTACAAAAGTAAGCTATTGGACACTTAAATTTTCATTTTAAATTATTTTAAACTATTATTGATTTCTTTCTAAAACTGAATTGACAGCATATCTCCTCACTAGAAGTATATTTTAAAGTATCCCAAGAAGAGTTAAATAACATATGGCTCTTTTCTTGGAATTGGTAATCTGTCCTAAAATGTAATTAACACTGACAATTATGAGGGGAATGTTCATTTCAAATAATGGTAATACATACTGTAATCAAGGTTTTCTTTTTTTTCCTGCATTTTCTTCTCTCAATAAAAAATCGTTTTATGCCTCTTTGGGAAGAAAAAGGTGCTCATTTCCCCTATGATTCTTAATTAACTTGCTTTGAAAAACCTTTTTTTAAAAAAAAAACATTTTAGCTGTTTGCAATAATTACACACAGAAAACTAATGCGAAGGTCATTCTCCAACATCTGGAAATGGAAACAGAGATTCTTGTTAATTAGGATAACTTATAGAAGAAGTAAAATCTACTTTGTAAGCAGGTATTTGATGGTATTGTGGGATCAGGGGAGGGGTGAGAGGAGAAAAAACAGGACAGAGTGTTAAAAGCATGAGACAAAAAGAGATTCTAAGTCTGAATGGCTTTCAAAAAAGGCAATCTTCAGAACCATGGCTGTGAACAAAGCAGAGGATGCTTTTAAAAAGGCTATCCTCCCAAGTGACTCTTTCCTCCAAGAGAAATGAGCTACATCTGTAGTGATAATAATGCACATCCAGGAGGATTCGGGTCTCCTGCAGACTGTCATGCTGATATGTGGAGCATCAGTCAACACTTTCTGAGAAGATTCAAGGTAACGTTAACCTACCAGTTCTTCCTCAGTCGGTGCCTTTGTTCAAGGCCCCAGGCAAGCCCAGATTCCCAGTCACTAACAGAGGTGTTTGTTACTCCTGGGGTGCACTCTGCCTCTAGCCCAGCAGCTGTTGTTTAGTGATAGATCAGTGAAGCAAAACATTACGCAGTGATGAAAAATAGGTCTTGAGCTACCGTTCCCGTTCTTACCCCTTTGTTCTACATTAGTGACAAACCTCTGGGATTCATTTAGCTGTAATCATTTGTTACTGAGGGGCAACTGTCTTTCAGACGATGATGGAGTCACCTTTGAAACAAGTGCAAATGAGGAGAAATCATTTTCCAATATACTCTCTTAGGATTGCTGTAGATAAACTAGTGCTTGCTCAGAGCAGCTGCCCAGAATGTAGATTATATCCATCGATAAAAAATGAGAAACTTTGACTTCTTTTTTTCTCTCCATAGGAAGTTAATTGGTCTATATTCTGGAATTTCTAATAAGATTTAATTCAGCAGATAAAGGATCTGAAATAAGACATAAATGTGTGAAGTTTTAAGGGGTTTTGTGTGTAGTGATATCCTGATATATTTTATCACATCTTATTTAGTTTGCTTCACTTTATTTTGGGGTGAAAAATACTGGTTAAATCTCATGCACTTCATTGAAAATAAAAGTGTTGACTGCAGTCTTCTAATTCTCTAAGATAAATCGTTTGCAAATTTAATAGGACTATTTCCCCTATGCTCATGCAACCCCCTCTAAAGTCAGTAACTTTGGTACAGACTTTCAGATCTCAGTATAAGTAATTTCCATCTCAACTTTGGAATGATGATCAATATTTTGTGATTTCTTCCGCCTAATTTAATCCATTAGATTTATTGGCAATGCCAATGCCAGACATCAAACCTTTAATGAAAATGAAGATTAATATTTGGCCAAGTAACCTCAAATCAACAAATGTCTGAAGGATTTGTGCTGCCTGCATTGAACACTGATTTCTCTCTCCTGAAAAACAACCTTGCACAGTGGAGAACACTTACCTGAATCATATTCCTTTCCACATGAGTAGGAGGAAAGTGCTTTGAAAAAGGTATCAGAGAACAGGATGTCTTTGTATCTCAGCTATGCCTTTGCTAACAATGCAAGCCCAGGTTAAAAGGACATTTTACATTTCATATGCATAATCTATTTTTTCTCCCAAAACATCTCATTGAATTAGTTAGAGCAGACATTATTTTGTTTTAATTTGTGTTTCATTGTGTTGATTTGTGTGTGTGTGTTTATATTCACCAATTTCAATGTACAGTTTGATGAGTTTTGACAAGTGTATATAGTGGTGTAATCACCACAACAATCACGATACAGAGATCATTTCTATCACCCAACCATCTTATCCTGTCCCTTTTGCAAAATGTCTCATCTTTCCCACCATCCCTGGGCTCTGACAAATACTGACCTTCTTTAGATCACTATAGTTTTACCCTCTTTAAAATTTCATATAAATAGAATCATGCAGTATTTATTTTTTGTTTCTGTTTTTTTCACTTGGTATAAATACCTTTGAAATTCATCCATGTAGTTGCAGATCTCAATACTTCCTCTGCTTTTATTGCTGAGTAGTATTCCTTTGCATGGATGTACCACAATATTTCTGTTCATTAACTAGGTTATGAAAATGTGGATTATATCCAGGTTATAGCTATTTTAAAGAAAGCTGCTGTGAATATTTGAATATAAACCTTCATAGGTTTTTATAATATCTTGGGTAACTACCTAGGTGTGGAATTGCTGGGTTCTATGATAAGTGAATGTTTAAATTTGTAATCAACAGCCAAACTATATTCCAAATTTACTGTATTGGTTTTTATTCCCACCAGCAATGTATGAGAGGCACCGTTGCTTTACAGTCTTGCCAAAACTTGATATTTTAAGTCCTTTAATAGGTATATATTACTATCTCATTATAATTTTTATTTGGATTTTACAAGTGACTAATGATACTTTTAATGTGTTAATTTGTCCTTGGATATATTTTTTTTATGAAATGTCTCTTCAGATCTTTTAGCCATTTTTTTTAAACAAAATCAGATCTTATGTTGTCATTGAGTTGTAAGAATTCTCGTAATTCTGGAGACAAGTTCTTTATCATATATACATCCTGCACTTATGTTCTCTGTTTATGGTTTGCGTTTTCATTTTCCTAATGTCTTTTGAAGAACTTTCAAATTTTGTTAAATGCTAATGCATTACTTTTTTATACTTCATGCTTTATTTTCTTATTTTAAAATGTTTTTTCTAATCCACGATCACTTATGTTTGGTCCTATGTTTTCTTTTTGATATTTCATTGTTTTCACACTAGCAATTAGGTTTAAGATTCACTCTGAGATATTTTTTACATAGAAGAGTTAAGGGTTTAGATTCAATTTTCTCATACTGATATCCAAATGTTACAGCATCATTGTTGAAACAATTATCCTTTCCCATTGAATTGTTTTTGCACCTTTGCTGAAGATCAATTAACTATAAAGGTGTGGATCAATTTTTGAACTCTATTCTGTTACACCTGTCTATCCTAATGCTAATAACATGTTGACTACACTGCTTTAACTTTATAGTATGTCATGAAATCAGGTAAAGTCCTGAAATATTAAAATCAGCCTGTTTATTTATATATAAAAGCATTTTGTGGGGGTATTGATTATGATTCAGTTGAACCAGTAGCTGAATTTGGGGAAAATAGATATCTTAAAATATTCAAACTTCTGATCATGAATCTTATGATTTATTTATGTGTAACTTTAATTTTTCTCAGGAATGTTTTACAATTGTCAAGGTACAAGTCTTGTATTTTTTCCAAATTTTACCTTAATATTTTATTGATTTTTAAGCCATTGTAAATGGTATTGTTTTAATTTTCATTTGCTCACTGGTAGTATGTTGACATAGAACTGACTTTTTGTTATTTTTTGCAATCTTTCTTCATGCAGCCTTACTAGACTCACTCATAAATTCTAGCAGAATTTTTAGATTCCCTAGGATTTTCTATATAAACAAGCCTGTCATTTGTGAATAATGACATGTTTTATACTTGATTTTGAATCTTTCTGTTTTCTGTTTCTTTTTCTTATTTTGTGCTTGCTGGGACACTCAGCACAAGGTTGAATAGAAGTGATAAGAAGGGGTGCCCACTGTGTTCCTGATCATAGGTGGAAAGAATGAAGCCTTTCACCGTTAAGGTGATGCTAGTTGTAGGTTTTTCATTGATACCCTTAACCAAGTTGAAAATTTTCTCTCTTGCTCTTTTGTTGAATTATGCCAAAAACTTTTTTGCATCTATTGAAATAATTTTTTAGCATATGAATATGGTGAATTACATTGATTTTTGAATACTAATCCTTCCTAGGATAAAACTCACTGGTTTATAATTTATTTTTTTATGTATTACCCAATTTGGTTTGCTCAAATTTTGCTACGGAATTGTTCTTTTATACTTATGGGGGGGTATTGGTCTGAAGTTTTATTGAAATGACTTTGCCAAATTTTAGCATCAGAGTGACACTGGTGTCATAAGAGTGTTAAAAAATGTATCTTCTTCTATACTCTGGAAGAGTTCGTGTAGAATTGGTACAAATATTTCTTATATATGTAGTAGGATTTGCCAATGAAGCCATCTGGGCCACAAGTTTTATTTGTGGGAAAGCTGTGAATCAGAATCTAATTTTCTTAACAGATATAGGACTATTTAGGTTATTTTGTCTTGAGTCAGTTTTGGTAGTTTGAGTCTTTTAAGAAATTTTCCATTTCATCTAAATTGTTGAATTTATTAGCATGCTGTTATTCATAGTATTCCTGTTATCCTTTTAATGTCTGTGGGATCTGTGGTCATGTATTTGCTTTTATTCCTGATACTGGTAATTTGTATCTTCCCTCTTTTATTGCATTGTGGTTCAGAATATGGTCTATCTTGGTTAATGTTGTATGTGCAATTGGAAAGAACGTGTATTTTTCTTTTTTGAGGCTGTATGGTTTTTACATTTCAATTAGGTCAATTTGACTGATAGAGTTGATCAATTCTTTGAGATTCTTACTGATTTTCTACTTATTTCTTTTACCAAATATTGAGAGAGGAGTATTGAGATCTCCACTTAATGTTGTGGATTTGTCTGTCTGTCTCTTTTCAGTTCTTTCATATTTTGCTTTCTGTACTTTGAAACTCTGTAATTAGATGCATACATATTTAGGTATGTCTTGTTCTCTTGATGAATAAACTTTTTTCTTTTATCATTATGAAATGTCATTCTTTTTTTCTTTTTTTTTTTTTTCCGGTACACGGGCCTCTCACTGTTGTGGCCTCTCCCTTTGCAGAACACAGGCTCCGGATGTGCAGGCTCAGTGGCCATGGCTCACGGGCCTAGCCGCTCCGCAGCATGTGGGATCTTCCCAGACCGGGACACGAACCTGTGTCCCCTGCATTGGCAGGCAGACTCTCAACCACTGCACCACCAGGGAAGCCCTGAAATGTCATTTTTTATCTGTGGTAATGTCTAATATTAATACAGATACTCCAGCTTTTTCTCTTATTCTTATTTGTATGGTATAGCCTTCTCACCCTTTTATTTTAACCTATTTGTGTTTTAAAGTGGTTTACAGTAGGTATTTTTGTAGACATCATATGATTTGTTCTTGCTTTTTAAAAATCAGATATGATCATATCTTTTAATTTTATTTAATTTCTTTTACCAGTGGAGTTTAAATCTTTCATCTTGCTACTCATTTTTTAAACTTTGTTTCCCCTCTTCTCTGTTCCCTCTCTTCTTTGGTTCGTCTTCCTTCTTCTCTTTGTCCCTTTCTTCTTTGTTAGCAAAAGAAGGAAGGAAAGTAAGAGCCTATATTCCTTTCTTCTTGTGGATTAATGGAATTTTAAAAATTCCATTCTATTTCCACTACTGACTTTTTAGCTATAACTAAAAAAGCCTAAGTCTTTGATGAGAAAACAGGAAGGAGAACATGGGTGGACCAGATGTTGACACTAAACAAAAAAGTCAGGAGCCCATACTATAAATGGCATATGGGAGCAAAAGCCAGATATCAGATGAAAAGCTAGCTGAAACAGAACCAGGTCAAAACAATTAAGAATGGACATTGAAGGGCAATACAGAATTTAGTGGCAGGCTGGTTATGGCCAATCTGTCATGACTGGTGAATGTGGTGTCCCTGCAATCCTGTGGGGCTGGACTGAAAAAGATAGCAGCAATATGGCTGATATAGTAGATTAACAACAACCATGAAAATCTGTTTAGCTAGATTAGTCTCTGAAAGATTAGAATGATTAGCATTTTGGAGAGAATTGAAGAATGGTATTCCTTTTAAAGCTGAAGGAACCACAGGATAAAATGCTTGACAGGACAATATTATAATAGAAAATAACACTTCTCTTAAGAGAAGATTCCTTTTTTTCCCCTCTATACAACCTCCTTTACAACTTGAAATAGATAACCCCTTGTAGAGACATTTTGAGTGGCAGGTTTTGTGGTGCTGTTGAAAATCTTGAAAAAAAAAAAGAAAGAAAAGAAAGGAAAGGAAGGAAGGAAGAAAAGGAAGAAAGAAAGAAAAAAAAGAAAGAAAGAGAAAGAAAGAAAGAAAGAAAACTAGTGCCAATTCACAATAATGTTTGGTTAGCACATAATGGCCATGTAGGTGAGCAAAGAGTGGGAGATCAATAAGATACCCTGTCATTGCAAAAACTAGGATCCAGGGTATATTTATTTTCTTCACTACATGGATTTCAAGTTCATTTCTCTGCAGGATGTGTTAAAAATATTCTGGTGCACTAACTAGCATTGTATGTACATCCTGAAGGGGAGAAACTTACCAAGAAAATGAATAGTTTCCAAATTTAACAAATGACTGGTTGTGAATGGGCTGTATTTCTAAAGATGAAAATGTCAAAAATTTTAATACTCAATTACTGAAATAACAGACCATATTTCATAATTTAAAAAACCTACTTCATTTCCAATTATTAAAAACTCACAGAAATATATATGCAGATATATATTTGTATGCACATATTCATTTATGTATGTGTGTATAGATAATATTTTACTTAGTTTTCCATGGTTAGATGACCTCAACTATGCTGAAGTTTGTTAATTTTCTCCTACAGATTATTAAGTGAAGGAGAAAAACATTATCACCATGCTAATTAATATATGTGGAAGTGGAGTTATTGTAACATCTAAAAACTTATATTGGGGTTATTTATATTTGCATTCGCTCAGTTGAAAACCATCAACATTTTGAAAGTCGCTTGAAGAACTGAAAAGTTTATCAAGATATAATAATGAGTTTCCCTGGGCTTATCATCTTGGTGGAGTGCTCAGGTATACATTCAGAGCCTTTTCTGTGAAACAGAACACATGCTATGGAATTTCACAGTTCATCCAGGGTATGGTCACTTGTAGATTGAGTAAGACAAATGGTTTCCAATGCAGAGATCAGATAGAAGTGAGACTTCAAAAATTGGAAGAATTTTTTTCTGACATCATTCAATGGGAATTACACAATACCACTTACATAGTGTGTAACCTGAAATAATCATGGAGGAAAAAAAATATGCAAATCCAGATTGTAAGACATACTATAAGAAAACTGGCCCAAGATACTTTAAATAGTCAATGCCATAGGAAAAACAAATGATGGAGATGAGGTTATTTTAGCTTGTGTGATCCTTGATTGGATCCTGTATTAGGAAAAAAAAATTTTTTTGGACTATTAAAGAAATTTGTATACAAATTGAATATTAAATAATAATATTAAATCAACATTAAATTTGTTTGGTGTAGTCTTAGTTTTGATTCTCCCAAGATGAGAGCTTGAGACAACTTGAATAGTTGAATAGTTGAGACAACCTGAATAGTTATTTTAAGGGTGAGTCCAGGAAGAGAAGTGGAGTGGAGAAAGTGAGAGAGGGAAGAAGAGTCTTCATATAAATGGTGCAGCTTTAATGCAGCTGTTTACTGTAAGCATCTGGGTAACTGTTCCTCTAGAAATTCTCTGCTGAGCTGTGTAGAATGCATTCCAGAAATGTAAGTGAAAGACAAGGGGCTAGGATATTTATCCACTGCTTCAAGGCTCCTATTGGTTGAGTAGCTTCCTGTGGGTGTATGTCACCTACATTTCCAAGTACATTTGCTAAAGTAAGTTCTGAAGGAGAAAAGTGTTAAGATATATGGCAAGGTGCATAAAATGGTAAGCTTTCGGTGTAAACAAGAACCACCTCTCATAGTAGTGACTGAAATGAAAACTGGATTGAAAGGTGTAATGATAATATTGTGGTAAGGTAAGATAATGCCCTTGTTTTTATGAAATAAATATTGGGTTATTTAAAGGTAAAGTGTGAAAATGTCTATCACTCAATATCAAACAGATCTTGGGTGTGTATGCACATGTGAATGTGTGTGTGTGCCTATGCATGTGGAAAGGAATGAGGGCAAAGAGAGTTAAAGCCAATGTAGTAAAGTCCTTTGCACCTTTCTATCAACTTCAATGGAAATTTAGAATTTTTCAAAATTGAAAATTGGGAAAAAAAGAAAGAATAGAATCTTAATAGATGAATTTGGAATAGGAAAGGGTACTCTTTGTTCAAGAAGGCCTAAGACTAAAAAGAGTGATAAGATGGGAACCTGCAAAGTAGAAAAACATAAAGCTGGGTGTGTGGAGTGTTTGAAATTATCAGTTTGAAATGACAAGAGTATTTCAAATTAATTTTGTAATTGATGATAACTACTGGGAATTATAAAGAAGGACTGAAAAAAATGTGTGTATGTGATATAGGATGCCTCTCTCTCTCCCTCTCTCTCCCTCTCCCTCTCTCTCCCTCTCCCTCTCTCTCTCCCTCCTTCCCTCCCTCCCTCCTCTATCTGTATGTGTAGTAATGAAGGTCAGAGCTTCACTTGTAGTACTGAATCAAAGTGGAGAGTACTGGAATATTAAAGACGTGAAGAATTAAAGCCCTGAACTTGGGTAGTAATAGTAGTTTAAAAACTGAGATGAATGTTAATCAGAAAACATTTTACATAAAGAATTGATGTCTTCTGTATAATTGGATTCCAAGATGGTGAGGGGAAAGGAATCTTTAGTAACTAAACTCAGCAGCATTTTAATCTTTTTGTCTCTGACCCCACTGCATAGTTGATCAAATTTTGATAAATAAAAAAATACGGTATACTTTGCATAACAAGGAAGAGCTTTACAGACTCAACAAAAATAGGAAAAAAGGAAAAGAGGAATTTCTGTGGAGAGGAGAAAGTCAATGAGGTATTGAATTTTCTGATGTTTTCAGGGTGATGCCCATTCCTTTCAATTTATTTTAGGATTGGGGTTTTTATTAAGCCTTTTGAAAGGGGAACTATGTGCAAGAATAGGAAGATGGTATTTAAACAGTATTTTAAATGGACCAAGGGTTTTGGTGGTAATCGTTAAGGAACTTATTGGATGGGGATGGGGCACTAATGAAGTGCCAAACTCCAAAGATATAAGACACAAGCATTTTATTAATACTCAAACAGCAGAGGATTCTGGATTGCAGGGGTGTCTCCGTTAGTGGAGCCTGAGGCAAAAAGGGAATTAAGCCAAGTTCAGAGGAAAAATTATTAATGTGTCTAGGAAGAAAGAAGGACGAGACGGATCAGGTTAAAGTTTGATTGGTTTATGTGAATCACAATCGTGTAAGCAAATCTGTGGCAGTCATGACACATCATTCACACATTTATCACAGCATACTATCAGGGCTTCTTGTCAAATGAATAAACTTGGGGGTTAAGGAGCAGAGATAATCAGAAAGGGCTGGGAGAGAGGCCAGTGGGAAGGATTTTGTGGGGCTTAAGGCACTTGTGTCAGTGTTAATTCAAATAAACTGGAGTTTGTTTAAAACAAAAATGGAGTGGCTCAGACATCACAAATAGATGGTTCTTCTCATTACAAACAGGAGTGAGCTTTTTACCATGGCAGCAAAATGTCAGTAGAGCAAAAGCAGTAAAAATAAGGGAGGTTAGTATGAAATCACAAGGATGCAACAGGAAAGAGAAAGCATCTAACACTGAGGATGCTGCCAAACAGAACAACTTCTTCACCATATCGCTTATTAAGTATGATGAGCAGACTTCAGAAGGGTTTATGCCATCAAGCCCATTCTTTATTTTAGAAGGGCTCACATAGCAGCCTGTCCGCTTCCTCTGTGGAGTAGTGGTTAAGCCAGTGGGTTTTGGAGTCAATACATGTGTGTTTGAATTCTGGATCATGCACTTACTAGTGTTCGTAGTAGTAAGTCATATAACTCTATAAACCTGTGCTTACTAGTATGTAGAATAGGAATAATAATAGTACTAAAATAGAAGGCAAACACAATTTTACTGTATTTATTCCAGAAAACAACCTATGAGGCAGATACAGTTTTGAAGGCTATTTTACATATAAGAAACTCAGACATGAAGAGTTGTTACTAATTCAAAGTTACAAACTTGTAGTTAGCAGAGCTGGGATGTGAAACTAGGTCTGCCTTTATTTCAAATTTCACTTATTAAATTAACATATGATATAATATACTCTTTTAAATAAAGACTGTGTCAATCAGAAAGGGACTGCTTAGGAAAAGGAACAAAGAATAAAGAGGGGAGTCAAGGATATCAAAGTAGACGGTACCCATTCAAAGACCACAGTGGGAAGAGAGTGCCTGGGACAATGCGATGCAAATATAATTGTCCCATTTCAAGTCAATTTCCATGCAGAAGCAGCTGAACTGGGTTTTCTTAACCAGATGTCATGAAACATGAGAATAATATCACATAACCCAATCCTTCCCTGCCCCTAATTTCTTATCCATCAAACCCCTTTCCGATCAATTTTTCTTCTTAAAAAAGCTTACCAATGGAGAGCTGTATTGACTTTCCAAGGTAATTATATGTCAGAGCATATATAAAATAAGTATTCAGTTCCATGTATTCATCTCTTCTGAGAGTTCTTGTGAGAAACACTAAATCCTTCCACTCTGAGACACTGATGTAATGTTTCTGAGCCAGAAAGTCTTCAGATCAGGCTCTGGAAAGCAGCAAAACCCACAATTTCACCCCCTTTGGGAAGGGTTCTAGTCAGCTACACACTAACTAGATACACCCTCATTTACTCTTATAGAGGCTATTATCCCATTTTGAAGATGAATAAATTATGGCTAAAATGGGTAAGGTTGCTCAGTGTCACACTGTGATTTGGTTAGAAGAGTTATGCTTTGATCATATCTCTTTGGACCCCAAAGTCCATTTTATTTCTACCGCATCACAAGAGTACTTCTGTGAAAATCCAGGTTCTCAAGATAACTTTGGAGAGAACATTTTCTGCTTTCTCTTTTTCACAACACCAATAATGGCAGATGGAAAGGGCTTGAGACACACTCTAATTATTTTGTCATAATTAGAGATTATTCATATGAAATCCAAATTCTAGCTGTTGTCTCTTTGGGTTGCCAACTCTCTGACTTGTGCATGGGAGGGGACCAAGGCCATTCCCTCTGTAATGCTGTCTACAGCAATGCTGTCTACATTGATGCTAACTGATTCAGTTAATTATGTAGCTACTAGTTGAACTATGATTGTGGTGAAAGGTCAGGACTTAGAGCTTTCACTCTAATTTACTCACCTTCTCACTTTCCTCCCTTCTTAGTTTCTTTCCTTTTCATGCATTCATTTCTCTTGAGCTGTCCACCTTGATCAATGCAGTTGTCTCTTGGAACAATGATTCCTTTAGGCTTTCCGTGTTTTGGATTCTGACTATACTGGCATGCTCTGGGTAGAAATATAAAAGAGCCATGTAGAAAAGTGAACTTATTTACCAGTGTCAGGCACTTTCTAACTCCTGTTTTACAAGTATGAAATTAAGAAACATGCATGGACTCCCAGTTTTTAAAAAATTAATTAAAATGACGTTAGTGAGATGACTTTTCTATATTTCTTAAACACTGAATTATTTTGCCTTAAAATGAAATTCTATTTAAAATTGGAATGGAACACCCTCACTACATTCTTGTTTCCAAGTACACCCTAATATATCCATGAGTGTTTTTAACTGTTCTTTGAATAGTTCTAGTGACAGATCATTCCTAATCATATCAAGCAGTTGACTTTTTTCTTGGATGAGATTACAACTTCTTTTAGAATGTGCTGGAAATTACATCCTTGTAATTTTCAGCCATTGATCCTAATTTATGATTAGGAGCATCAGGGTAATAACCCTAATCTTTCTACTAACAAACAATCTTGAGATACTACTCTTTGTGTTGAAAGAGTTGGAAAGCTTTTACCTTTCTTTACGTGATTGTCCTTGAAGTCAGTCAGACCTCGTGTCTTATTAAATCAAGTAGCTGTTAATCCACATATTCCTCATCCTGTCACTAACCTTTGGCTTTACTCCTTCCTCCCTCCCTCCTCTCTTTTCCTTTTCTTCCTCCTTCCTTCCTTCTTTCCAACTGCCCTTCATTTCAAACCCCAATATAGGAATATGTAATTCTTTAAAATAAATATCAGTTTGTTGGATTGAGGTCATGATTTCTGCTTGCTATGATGTATATAGTTTCTAGTTAAAGGTCATTGCCTATGTGTTTTCTTTTGTTGTGTGATCATAACCATCTGTCTCAAATTAGTGGCACCTGCCTGCATTCTGTCTGGTCCAGTTCTGAGTAAATAATTGCATTCTAGGAGGTAAGTCAAGGGCCTAAAATTAAGATTCAGGATCAGTTGCCACATCTGATGAAAAATTAAAAGCCAGAAACAAGAGGTAAGTACAAGCAGTGAGAGGTCTGTTAGTGGAGTGGGGAGTGGGCCAGGGGGGCTAGAGAAGTAAATCTTAAGGACTTCCATTATTAGAGCTTACTCTTACTTTTAGATAATTACTTAGAAATAACCTACATTATTCAAAAAGTACATTTAAATAAGTTTATACAATATAGACAGGCAGAAGAAATTAAAGTCAACTTAAAAAAAAAATCAATGATAGAAACAACTGGGGAAGCCAGGAGCAGGTGAATCCACTTACTCTCGCTAATGCTGACCATGTGTGTCTGGGAGGGTCACCTGGAGTCCCAAGCCCAGCAGGGGCAAGGCCATCTCTCCTGGTTTGTTATTACCTCTGGGCACACTGAGGACACGTGTGGCATCTCCTCCCTGTGGAGCCTGGCAGCTGTGGCAGTTGCTGCTTAGTAAGTATTCATGAACTTCTCTGCATCTCAGTGGCAGACGCAGGCAAGAGCCCACACAGAGCGTGTTAGCCTTACTTCCTGCAGGAGAGCCATCACGGACTGTTCTGTTCTGTGACAGAACCTGTTATCTTTGTGTCTCTTTCTCAGTGCCTGTGGCAGTGAGGGTTCTCTAGGCCACTTCTCTTTCTTAAGTTTCTTGGAGGTGCTGCAAAATGAGAGAAAAAAAAAAAGGCTTAACTGCTGCTTGCAGAGTAAAGAAGGATCGCCTGCCTTCCAATTTATTACCCTGGGTTTGACTTCCAGAAAGATTGTCAAACCTCTTGGTTCCCATTTTCAGTAGCTTATTCAGTGTGAAAAGTCACAGAGGGTCCTAAATTCTCAGGAAGTTGGTGATACTACTCAGAAAGATGTCAGAGAACGTGGAGGGGCAGTGATATTGAAAGAGATACAAAATTCACAATGTTCAACATTTATATAAAACATTCTCAAGTAACCTCCAAGTGGTTCACTTTTTCTTCTCTGATAAAAATTGGAAATAGAAGAAAGTTCCGGAGAGGAATTCACTATGGCAATAGAGATGAAAAACAAAACTTACAAAAATCAACACTGCATGTTGGCATTCCAGTTATGCCTGGGTTAGGAGCAACTATTGCAAGAACATTTTATGCCTGTATGGCTTCTTGTGATTTTTAATGTTCATGATCTGATGACTGGACATCTCTCTGCTCCAGAATGACATTTCCCTTCTTACTGTCAATCTCTCTTCATATAACAGATGACAGTATCTCTTGGGTGCAAATAAGAGATAGTAAACGGATATGTTTGATCTTGCAATGATGCTATTTTACAGGAAGGGTGATGTACAAAGTTTCAGGTCATGAAAGACCCTCCTTTGTTCTAATCTTTGCATCACACATGCCACCTACATCACTCTCCTTCCTCACTGCTTCCTGCAGCTGTTTCGCTTATAGGTGTGGATATCACAGTAGCCACTTATTTTTCTCTAATTTTACCTTGTAAAACTGGAAAATAAAGTCACCAATTTAGGCATACATTGAGCAATCGTTAGTATTTCTAAATCACTGTGATAAAAATATTTTAAAATGATTTAAATCAGGAGTCAATTATTGTCTTCAATCTTGAGTCAGCCTGATTTTTAAAAACCTAACTGCTGAGTTCTGAAATAACGTCATTACATAAAACTACTAACAACAAAAACAAAAAAAAAGCATACAATTTAGTAATAGCTTCAGGATTCATATTTAATCTATTTCTTCTGAACAAGCTGCACCAAGAAACTGCTATAAGATATTGGACAGACTTCTGCCTTGTTTGTGACAATGAGTTTGCTTTGCGGATATTCCTCTGAACACTTTGGATAGGAGTCAGTGAGTTTTGAGAAAACTGTTTTGCTCCTATCTAGTAAGAATCTGTTGTGTAACATTTGCATACCTTCCAAGTGAGACTTGCATTTCTTTGGTAGGCGCATTTGAAATTGATGAGCTTCTGAAGAAAGAAAGCAGTCTTTTGTCATCACAAAGATTTCAGTGCCTGGTGAATTTTTTGTCACCTAATGAAATGTTCTGTATCTCAGCAACTGTATGGCTCAGCAGGTGTTGGACCTGAAGTTCTGAGAAAGAGATGTGATAAATACTTTTTCAGTGGCTTCCACTCTTTTGAAGACTATATTAGAATGTTGGCAAAGTATGGTGCCCCTCAATGCTGAGAATGTGAATCAATCACCTGGTAATATCAAATACAGTATTTTTTAAATTGAAATATAGTTGATTTACAATGCTGTGTTAATTTCTGCTGCACAGCAAAGTGACTCAGATATATATATTCTTTTTTATATTCTTTTCCATTATTGTTTATCACAGGACATTGAATATAGTTCCCTGAAACACAGTATTCTTAGAACACTGGAAATATGAGGAAAACAGAAATTCAAATTTTACAACTAGACAAAAAAGAAAAGAACCATTTAAGAATCTAATACGTGGCAGATATTTGCTGTACTTTCCATGTGTCAGGTCACAATGATTGAAGTTGGCTTCATTAGAATTTAGGGGCCTGTTTCCACTCCAAACTTAAATGAATGTAGAGTGGAGTCAGTGAGGCTCTGAAGTTAATATTATAGCCACCCATACAGCATGTCTTTTTTTTTTTTTTTTTTTTGCGGTATGCGGGCCTCTCACTGTTGTGGCCTCTCCCGTTGCGGAGCACAGGCTCCGGATGCGCAGGCTCAGTGGCCATGGCTCATGGGCCCAGCCGCTCTGCGGCATGTGGGATCTTCCCGGACCGGGGCATGAACCCGTATCCCCTGCATCGGCAGGCGGACTCTCAACCACTGCGCCACCAGGGAAGCCCCAGCATGTGTTTAACCAGTAACTATTAGTGTTTTCATATAGTTCACCCTTCCCCTTATTGAGGTACAGTCACTATTTCTGTGAATTGGTTCATTTATTGATAATGGGACTTGGTGAGGTTTCCAAGATCTATGATGTAGGGTTTTTTTTTCCCCCTTTCCTTTGGTAAGAATGGACTAAACATGATAGGAGGGTGAGTTCTATCACCAATGTTCTGACATTAACTAGGTGTCCTACAATATAATTCAATTCTGACACTAACTAATCATAGTTAGCACTGACCTCACAGGTTATGGGCTCAGTTTCACAAGACTCTGCCCACTTCACACACCAGCCTCAAGTCTTCTGTGACCTCAAGTCACCTGCACTCTTCCCCAACATGGCTACAAATTCAGGGGTTCCTATAACCCCCTTCAAGTTTGACAGTTTGTTATAATGACTCACAGAACTCAGGAAACTGCTGTACTTAAGACTGGAATTTTATGATAAAGAATACAAGTGAGTAGCCAGAGAAAGAGATACACAGAGTGGCAAGGCCTGGAAAGGTCCTGGTGTAGGAGTTTCTGTCCTTACGGAGTCAGGGTGCACCACCATCCCCATGTCCGTACATCAGTGTGTTCTCCAACCAGGAAGCTCTCTGAGCATCACTGTTCAGAGTTTTGTTACCAAGGTTTTGTTACATAAGACATGCTTGATAAATCACTGGACACATAACTGAACTCAATGGCCAGTACCTCACATTGAAAGTTCAAACTCTAATTTCTTGTTTGTTTGTTTGTTTGTTTCATCAACCAGCCCTCATCCTGAACTTTTCTAGGGGCCCTGGCAGGAGTCACCTCATTAAAATAACAAAGATACTCCTATCACACAGGAAATCCCAAAGGTTTTTTTAGCTCTGTGCCAGGACAAAATTTAACAGCTAGCTAGCTAGATATTATATCACAGAGGGTAATGGAATATTGTAGTAAAAATTCTTTCCCTTCTTATTCAAAAAAAAACATTTTTTAAAGTCAAGGCTGGATATGTCAATTCTTGTTCGTATGATATTCAAAGGGAAATTTTTATCTCTGTCTATATCTATCTATCTATCTGTCCATCCATCCATCTATGGATTCCCTTAGCAAATCAAATCTTCTTTCCTTCTTAGGAATCTATGACCCTAAGTGGTCATAACTATGGTAAAGGCTCTGTTGGCATCAGCAACAGACACTATTATATATGAGGAGACAAACTTAAGAAGGTTAAGTAATTTTTCAAAAATTCTGTAACTGAAAACTACATGAAAATTTAGGCTTTGAAACTACAAAGCCTGTGATCTTTCTAATAGTCATGCAGTCTTCCAACACAGAGTTAGCCCAGGATTTATTTATTCAAGGTTACAGTTTCTTGTAGGCCAGCTAAAAGGAGAACAAACACAAACAGGTATTAGAGTAGCTGGTCCCATGCAGAACTGAATGTGATTCAACCTCAAAAGAAATGCAAAAGGCCACAAATGTCAAGTAAAAGAAATATGACATCTGCGCTTAAAGTATTTCTTTTGATATGTAAAAATCAAGTTAAAACAAACCTGTTATCATATCTCAAATCATGTTTAATCTTTACAAAGGCTCTGTAATCATTAGAAATTATCCTTGTCTACTATACTTTCTTATTTCAAAATTATTAGTTGAAAGGGAGTAAATATATAATCAGGAATTCATGGGGAAAACCAGATTTTTGTAAAGATATATTATCTGCAGAGAATTCTTAATATAATACATTATTTCCCTGTTACTTAAATTCAGACTTTTAAAATCCATTTTGCAGTTCTATTAACCTGCCAATTAATATAATAATTAACTCATTACCTTAATGGTACCATAATTATCTGTTAGCTATGATTGTATTTTAATTTTCCCAAAGTCAAAGCATAATGGTTTTATCTATACTCCCCATATGTAATTTTCTCTCTGTGCCCTTTCCCCTGCAGGTATTAAGTAGGACATAGAGAAGTTCTATGATGAGTTATCTAATCCCTGCCACACCTAGGATAGTTATTTTACTAGAGCTATGGTGTCTCTTAAAAAAAAAAAAAAAAAAAAAAAAAGCAAGAGCATTTGAAAGAAAAGCCCCAAAGGGGTTCTCTGTCTGATTATTATTTTTCCTGACCTGGGATGGAGCTCCACACTTTCTCTGGGGAGGTCTCTACCTCCCAGATAATGCTGTCTTGCAGTTTAATGAGCAGTGTCATAAAGAAGATATGATGGGTTAATGAGTTCCTGTCAGTTCTCTGGATGTATCTCTTACCTGCTTTCAGGTGTCTTAAGCATGCTTATATGACTGGTTTGGTAATCCAGCATTGGTGTTTGGACAAGAAGAAAAAAATAATAATGTCCAAGGTTGGTTCAGTACAGCTTAACATAAAAGAAACTTCAAATAGATATTAAAAAACAAGGCCAATTAGTCAACAAAGGGTCAGCTCTGCTGTCTCAAGAAACAGTGGAGACATTCATAGCAACTGTTTACTGAGTGTGTGTAAATGCTAGGTGCTGAGTGATTTATTTTGATTAACCCTCTGATCTCACAATAACTCTGTAAGTTAGGTATGATTATTATCTCAGTATTACAGATGAAGCTTGGAAAGGTGATATAATTTCCCCCAAATCATAGAGCTAGGTGGTGATAGACATATAGGCAAGAATGCAGGTTTTTAGGCCTCTCAATATATTAAAACTTAGGTCCTGTCATATTCACAATGAAGAGAAAACAGGTCTAAATTCAAAGTCCATATTTAAGAAATTTTTTCAAAAATCACCTTTCTTTCCTGTCTCTTCCTTCAACACACACACCCCACCCCCCCACACACACCACACACACACAAACACACCACACACCACACAAACACACCACACACACCACAGACACCACACAAACACATACACAACACACACACATCACACACACACCGCACTACACACACCACACACACCACATACACACCACAGACACCACACAAACACATACACACCACACACACACCACACACACCACACTTCACACACAACACAGCACACACACACACCAGACACACCACACACACACACCACACACACACCACACACACACCACACCACATACACACACCACACACACACACACCACACACACATCACACACCACTCACCGCACACACACACCACACACAAACACACCACACACACACCACACACACACACCACAATGCATTACTTAAAAAAATCAATAATTGTAGAGGAACCATTTTTCTCTTTAGTCAAGACAGTGCTATTAGAAAAACATTTATTATTTGACAATTGAGTCATAAATATATAGTTGGTCCAAGGAGTTAAAGCCTGTAAGGAAGAGCTAAGCTAACTTCTTTATTTTATATTTCATAGACCTAGAGACAAATTTCTATTGTGTTTGGGCCTCAGCAATAAATGCACAGATTCTGTAGCTTTGCCCTGATTAAAGTCTTGGTTGTAAAAATAGGAAAATATTATCTAGTCCAGTTGACTGAATACCAGTGAGTGTATCTACCTCATGTTTGGCCACTGCTATAGGCTACATTGTTGAAAACCTAAGGAGGTTCATCTGAGGTTGAGATGATTGTTAGAGTGAAATGCTGGAGACAGTACTTACAGAACAAATCAAGATGCCTTGATTCATCTAAGTTCCCTCTTCTTCCAGATCCAGCTTGCTTCCAAGTTGGTGTTTTAGGAGGAGTACTACATATAAATAACCACCATCATGCCTGTTTCCCATATCTTCTCCTCTTGAGACCTCACTCTTAGTTTCTGACAAGAGAAAACTCAAATTCAAAACTCAAATGGAAAGCATATTTTTAACCATTCTGAGCAGCAAAAGCAAACACTGTCTCTGTTAGACAGAGCTAGTGACTTCTTCCAGGAATTAAATGATGACATTCTTACTGACACCAGTGCCCAGTGACCCCAGGCATCAGTGATGGTGACAATATTGATGGGCCCCACCTGCAGTGGTGCTTTCAAATTGCATTGGAGGCATAGCTTCTGTGTTTAGCATTGACAGTGACAAAAAAATGTCATTGAAAGTAATCAGAACACAAATTAGAAACAGGTTAGCTAAAAGGAACAGTCTGTGCACAGAAATAGAAAATGTAGAGCTGAGACTCACACTTATGTGTATTTGACTTTAAAGCTCACAACATACTAACTGGGTACACAGAAAAGTTACCAAACTACTCTGTCCCAGTTTTTTCAGATCTGCATTGTTGAATGCATAGGGCACTAGAGAGGATTATGAATTGTGCTTTATGTGCTAGTTCTCCAAACATTGTAGCTAGTAGTTTTAACATTAAAATGGTATGTCTTGGGGCTTCCCTGGTGGCGCAGTGGTTAAGAATCCGCCTGCCAATGCAGGGGACACAGGTTCGAGCCCTGGCCTGGGAAGATCCCACATGCCGCGGAGTAACTAAGCTCATGCGCCACAACTACTGGGCCTGCACTCTAGAGCCCGCGAGCCACAACTACTGAGCTGTGAGCCACAACTGCTGAGCCCGCGTGCCACAACTACTGAAGCCCACGTGCCTAGAGCCTGTGCTCCGCAACAACAGAAGTCACCGCAATGAGAAGCCTGTGCACCACACTGAAGAGTGGCCCCCACTCATCGCAACTAGAGAAAGCCATGCATGGCAATGAAGGACCAAAGCAGCCCCCCAAAAATAAAATAAATAAAAATTTAAAATATAGTATGTCTCATAGTCTTGGGATAAACTAGAGAAAGGTTAGAATCTCCCCTCCCCACCCCACCCCCACCAGCATGGACAGGACCATAGAATACCAATCTGTGAATACACTTAAGTTGATATATGACTCACTTTTATATAAATTGATCCTTTTCTTTTAAAACAGGGGTTTAATCCTTTGGGCTTTCCCTAGATGGCACATCTTCAATGCATTTCCTTTCTGCATTTCTTAAATGCATTTAATCAGGTCTGTGTCCTGGGTCCTCTTATGTGAGTGAACACTTCTGGTGACTCAAACAAGATATCTCAGTGTCAGTTAGGACCAATTATGGTCTAACAGCAGTTAAGTATAGGTTTTTTAATGAAGTGGAACTGTTTCTCCTGTGCATTAAGTGCCAAGTAAAATGGCTGTTGGCATGAAAGGATACTCCACATCACTAATCATTAGAGAAATGCAAATCAAAACTACAATGAGGTATCACCTCACACCAGTCAGAATGGCCATCATCAAAAAATCTACAAACAATAAATGCTGGAGAGGGTGTGGAGAAAAGGGAACCCTCTTGCACTGTTGGTGGGAATGTAAATTGATACAGCCACTATGGAGAACAGTATGGAGGTTCCCTAAGAAACTAAAAATAGAACTATACGACACAGCAGTCCCACTACTGGGCATATACCCTGAGAAAACCATAATTCAAATAGTCATGTACCAAAATGTTCACTGCAGCTCTATTTACAATAGCCAGGACATGGAAGCAACCTAAGTGTCCATCAACAGATGAATGGACAAAGAAGATGTGGCACATATATACAATGGAATATTACTCAGCCATAAAAAGAAACGAAGTTGAGTTATTTGTAGTGAGATGGATGGACCTAGAGTCTGTCATACAGAGTGAAGTAAGTCAGAAAGAGAAAAACAAATACTATATGCTAACACATATATATGGAATCTAAAAAAAAAAAAAGGTTCTGAAGAACCTGAGGGCAGGACAGGAATAAAGACACAGACGCAGAGAATGGACTTGAGGACACAGGGAGGGGGAAGGGTAAGCTGTGACAAAGTGAGCGAGCGGCATGAACACATACACACTACCAAATGTAAAATAGATAGCTAGTGGGAAGCAGCCGCATAGCACAGGGAGATCAGCTATGTGCTTTGTGACCACCTAGAGGGCTGGGATAGGGAGGGTGGGAGGGAGGGAGATTCAAGAGGGAGGAGATATGGGAACATATGTATATGTATAACTGATTCACTTTGTTATAAAGCAGAAACGAACACACCATTGTAAAGTACTTATACTCCAATAAAGATGTTAAAAAAATACTGTATGCTAACACATATATATGGAATCTAAAAAAAAAGGGGTCTGAAGAACCTAGGGGCAGGACAAGAGTAAAGACGCAGGCGTAGAGAATGGACTTGAGGACATGGGGAGGGGGAAGGGTAAGCTGGGACAAAGTGAGTGAGTGGCATGGACATATATACACTACCAAATGTAAAATAGCTAGCTAGTGGGAAGCAGCCGCATAGCACAGGGAGATCAGCTGGGTGGTTTGTGACCACCTAGAGGGGTGGGATAGGGAGGGTGGGAGGGAGGGGGATGCAAGAGGGAGGGGATATGGGGACATATGTATATGTATAGCTGATTCTCTTTGTTATAAAGCAGAAACTAGCACACCATTGTAAAGCAATTATACTCCAATAAAGATGTTAATAAATAAATAAATAAATAAATAAAATGGCTGTTGGCTAACCTCAAGTTAATGAAATAGTTCCACATTATCACCTATGTGCTAATAAAATAGGCATGTCAGGGAAAAACAAAGAGGTTTTAAATTAGTATAGAATGCCATTGATAAGTTATATTGAATGGATGCCTTCCTTGGAATTTAGTTTCACATAAAGCAAGAGGTCATAAGATCACGGGGTCCGATAGTCTGTGAAGGTAAGTTTGTGATGGGAGCTTGCATTAGAAAGTGCTTTTGGAAACTTATCTTCTGCAAACCACAAGTTGACAGGACTTTTACATCATCTGTTGAGGGTCATTTGGAAGACAAAATAAGGCATCAAGGAGTAGTTAAGTCAATACAAGAGTACCTTTCTGCGGTTGCCCTTGAACAAAAACATAGACTATTGTGCCAACTCGTCTAAAAATGGTTATGTTCAGTATTTATCAGTGACCTCTGGGTATGTCCATGAGCTAATAGAGCTTTCCTTCAGAACACACTTCACACTTGAAAAGTCTAAATGATGTCAGAGAAGCAATACAAATATATCATAAAACACTATCATCCTATCAGGTGAAATTACCTCTACAGGAAAGAAAAAGTACTCAAATGCAGTGATTCATCTCTGAGCTCCCTCCTCTTCCATATTAAATAATATGAGATCAAATATAAAATGTTTACTATTTAGGGGATTGACTGTGTGTGTATGTGTAAATAGAAGTTTCAGGAGTTATCAAGTCTAAGACCAAAACCAAATATCCCCTCCTCTGTGTAACCTTTTACAGCCCCTCTCCCCTAACTAGGGCACTAAAATACCTTCCCTTCCATGATGCACACCAGATTTGCTGTATGGAATTAAGAATTATTCTCCCAGCTTCTAAAGGTGCTAAATGAAGATGTCTCTCAGCTGTCAGCACTCACTGGGGGACTGAGGTAGTTTTAAAAAAACTTTCCTTGCCCGAATTCATGCCTGTTTTCAGAGGCGGTCTACATGACTGATCAGTATGGGGGTATAAAGATTTCACCCCAACACTGAAGGAACACTGCAGTTCCAGGGTTCTTTACGGGTTCAGTCTACACTGCAGCTTAATGACTTCTGCCTGATCCTGTGTTTGCTTCTTCTATTCCACAGATGTAAATCCTCAAAACACTCCTTTAGTAAATATGTTGAGTATCAATCTCCATTTTTTGGACTGCCTCCAGAGGGACTCAATCTGCAACACCTGCTTTGTGTCCCCACAGAATTTTTATAGGTATTTGTTTTTCTATTACAGACACACCAATTTTTATAATAGCTTATGTTTTCTTACATGTTAGCTCATTTACTTTTCCTGGTGGCCCTATGAGGTATGGATTATTCTCATCCTATGCCAAATGAAGCTTAGAAGAAGTTAACAGCTTGTACACTGGTAGAATTAAAACCTAGGTAATATTCTGTGCACAGTGAAAACCACTCATTCCCACAATAACTGACCTTATGCAAGTCCACTTCTCCCAATAGGAAAAAGACCACACCTTCTTCACCCTTTTATATTCACTGTTGAGCCCAGTGTCTGGCCCCAAATTTGTAAATTTTGAGAATTTGGAAAAATGAACAACTTTGTTAATCTGTAGTTTCTTCACCTTTAAAATGGATAAATATTATAAGCATTAGGCTAAAGCAAGATAAATTATGTAAAAGGTATAGCATTCAATTGGATTTTGGTCCATAAGTTATCCATTAGGCAAGCTAATATTATGGGAAGTATAAATTAGGCATAGTGTAGGGATTAAAAACATGAGTATTGGAATATCAGGTAAGTCTGGTTTCCAGTTAAAACTCTGAGACTTACTGCATCCCCGACTTTGGGTAGCTTTTATGGTGTCTCTGAAACTCAAATTAATCAGCCGTAAAGTTGTTTAATTCTCATAACAATTCCATAAGTTCATCCATGTAAAAATGATATCAGGATGCCTGATATATTACTGGCCCTTAATAAACAGAAGCTATCCTGTGAAAACACATGCACATACATGTGTTTGTGTCAAATAAATGTGCTAGGACAAAGGGGGGGTTAGAGTATGGAAGGGATGGAAAGAGCAGCTAATAGGTCTCAGGCACTAGTTGGTTTTGATAAATTATACAATTCAACGGAAAATCCTGGCATTAGAAATAAGGAAACTAAGTTCTAAGAAGATTAAATAACTTCCTTAAGGTCACATACTTGGTAATGAAGGAGCAGCTTGTTCAAACCCAGGTGTGTTGACTATAGAGACTGGGGAGAGGAATAGAGGAATAGAAAGTATAGAGAAATAGAAAAGAAATGAATGAGGGGAGAAATAATAAAATTACTTATAAAATATATGTCTGAAAATATCAAATGAATCCCTAAATTATTGTACAAAAGAGAATTTTGAATCTTTCATCGATCACAAGCTTCACAGAATCTTCTTCACATCAATTCTTTAATCTCTCTCCACTGAAAATGTCCATCAGTCTGTGGAATATGTTTCTTCCAGATCTCAAAGTACAAGTATTGTGGTCTCCACTGATTGACTACAGACACCAGAATCCAATTTGCCTGAGAGTTCTTACTTCCTCATTAAGCACATATCACCATTAATGCTCATTGTCAAAGTCTCCTCAGGCTTTTTAAGCTTTCCTGCACTGCATGTGAGGTGCTCACAATACTGGAGATTACCAATAAAGGCAATTTCACGTCTATAGGGCTAGTTGTGTCAAACAGCAGAAATGTATTTTCTGACATAATTAATTATCCATGAGATCAATTCTAGGTAATGTGAAGGTCATTCCCACTGCAGGTTATTCTTAGATACAATCCTCTATCGCCTCTATCCCTCAAGAAAAAAAAAAAAGCTGATGACAAATTATATATCAAATCTGAACTATCTTTTATTGATGCAGCCTTGTAAGAGATGATAAAAGTTGGTCATTCAATAAAGAGGTCTAAGTTTGTAAATACAGTCACCCCTAGGTATCTGTGGGGGGTTGGATACCAAAATCCTTGGATGTTCAAGTCCCTTATATAAAATGGCATAGTGTTTGATTATAACCTTTACACATCCTCCCAAATACTTTACATTAGCTCTAGATTACTTATAATACCTAATATAATATCAATGCTATGTAAATAGTTGCCAGTGCATGGCAAAGCCGAGTTTTGCTTTTGGGAACTTTCTGGAACTTAAAAAAAAAATCTTTTCAATTTGCGATTGGTTCAATCTGTGGATGTGGAACCCGCGAATACAGAGGGCCAACTGTGTTGCTAATTGCTCTGCAATATTTCCCGTTCTTATATTCTTATTCTGCACACGGTCTTTAAGGCATGCCTACCTGCTCAGGATAATGACTAAAATGACAACTAGAATTTGGGTTGTACTTATATTAACCTGAAAGAGGATTTGTTCTGATACTTTTATCATCAAAATTAAGGAGAGTTATAATTGCTTTCACTAGGGGTTTTTCAGCAAACCAAGAATAAGCCTTCCTAAAGAGACATACTACATTTGGTACGTGGAGATTCATATTTAACCCCTAACTATTCCAAAGTATTGTACTTGAGAACACAGACAGTTGTCAAGAATTCCATAATGCTCTTACAAAAACTGCAATAGTCTATTATATCAAGAGAGTCAAACCTATTTGATCACCCTGAACACATTATTAGCAAAGAAATTCACTGTAGGTACACACAGGAAAGGCTCACTGAGTAAACTGATGGATATCTTCACTATCAAGCTTAAAATATAGTACAGGATTCAGAAATTCATTTTTTTATTAGGCAAGTATTTCTTTTGAATCTGTAAAATAATATAGACGGTGGTACTGAAACCGCGTGTAATCTTCAGTCAAATCTATTTCACCTACCTTCACTAATCAAGGAGTTGCACGTCCTGCAGGTGGCATGTAGCCTAAACAATGAGATGATTGCCGGAGTTGTTTTCTAGGAACTTGGAGTCAGCTGTGTCTAGTTGGAGCTGAGCTGGTTAAGACTGGTTAGGACCATGGACTCTCTAAGGACATGCGCGCGAGCGGCCTATTGGGGAAATTTTGAGGTCAGAGGCGGGAAAACTCGTGGTTAGCGCGTGCATTTTGGAACACGCAGGGGCCCGTAGCTTAGTTACGCCTGCGCAGAGGGAAGACGCTTGCGCGTTTTCCCAGTTCGCGCGCTCCCCGCGCTCACGGTACCTCAGACCGCTGTGCTTTTTTTATTCCCCAAATACCTTGAGCCTCTTGTCTTCAGGGAGGCAAATCTGAGGTTCTCCTGTCGCTTGGCTGCCTTGTGAATAAGTCCTCTGTTTGCTGCAAACCTCGGCATCTCAGCGTTTTGGTTGCTGCCCACCTCGGCGTCTCAGCGTTTTGGTTGCTGCCCGTCAGACGAAGCCAAGCTAGTGCGGTAACACCAGCACCTCAGGAGTTCACAAATGGTAAGGTAGAAACCGTACCCTGCAGACACTAATTCACATGCTTATATATTAATCTATTTAAAAGAAATTTTGAGTGACGACTGCTACTGTGAGCAGTCACTATTTTGGTGAGCAATACGAAGTATTGGTGCAAGTGGAGTTTACATTCTAATGAAGAGGAGTGTAAAGGGATCAAATGATAAATATCCAAAGGCGCTTTTCACATACTGGATGACAAGATTTTGTTTTGATAATAATAACACAGTTGTGACTTATACGAACTAATTATAAGTGACACCATATATGTGATAATTGCAATGCATTATTATTATAAATGTTGGGATAGAAACACAGGTCTCCTTGGGAGTAGAGAAAAAGAAGCGAAAAGATATTGTGACATTTAACCTGAACCTTCAAGCGTGACTTTTCCAAAGAAACAAACAATTACTGCAAGAAGAAACAGTAATTTTAAAGCTACCAAGTCCAGAAAAGATGAGGTATTGATAGAATTGCAAGTAGCTCAGTAAGACCTGTCCTTGTATTCACACCTTCTGGCAGACCCTTAATCCTTTTGCCCCTCTCTCCTTCTACTATGCTTATCTGGCAAGTATTCCTACCTAGGATAAATTTCACGGCTGCACTAAGCAGGTAAGCTTTGCTGCAGAAAAGCACAAAACTGCACTACATAATCTCACTTAAAATTTGTGGTCACAAATGCCCAGTGAATACAGTATTGCTGAACAATCCAACTATACATTCCTTTTTTTTTTTTTTTGGCCTTCCCACTCGCCACAATTCTTCGCAGCTCCTCATTTCTCCTCAAGACTCATCTGTACCAGTCTTCTCATCCTTACTCTCAGTTTATGATTTAAATCATCATCTACTGAGAAAACAGAAACAAAACATGCCCGGTGGCTTTGGCAGGCTGTCTGGAGCTCGAGTGGTCTGGACTGGGGGCCAGTCCCTGGGATTGCTGTGCCCCCGAGACCACCCTGGCTGGGGGTGTTAAAGCTGGACCAGTTCTGGGTGGTGGGCAGCCCCTGGGGAGCCCTGCACCCCAGGCTCCGTTGGCAGGACTGCTGGAGCTGGAGCTGGGAGACCAGAGAGGGCTCCCTGCTCATTTGGCAGAAGCTCTAGGGTTAGTAAATGGATTTTCTTCCCTGTAAAGTCTAAGTGCCCTTTAAACTGCTGTTTTTTTGCTGTGTCGCAGGGTGGGTGAGTCTTCACTTAGGCCCCTCAGCTATATTTCTCCCAACTGCAGGTCACTGTGGCAGGTTCCCATGGATATGGCGTCTCCATCCTCCCTACCCTGTGTGCAGTAGCTAGCTGTTCAGTCATCCCTCCGGTCTTCTTCAGGAGGAACTGCTCTATATGTTGGTGTAGAATCGGTGTATCTCTGGGAGGAGGTGAGCTCAGGGTTTTTCTACCCTGCTAACTTGCTCTTCCCCACCACCCCTTCTATCTGTACTTTTTAGAAGTTGGCTCATATGCTCTTTTTGGAGATCTAGACTTGGCATACTTGAAAGCAGCTTTCTGGAGATCTACAAATCCATATATTTGAAGGCAACTTGTTATATGCTGAACACTCGGAAAATACTGGGAAGAGAGAGTCCAACTTTCTAGGTCACAGGGAAGAGTTTAGATAATGTGGTGTATGGATGATAGATCCAAAAACATCATTAGAGTCCTTGAATTCCAACTGTAATACTGTTGTCATTTCATCAGTTCTGAAAATTCTTTAGTCGTTTTGCAAGTTGAGACCAATCACCAGGTATCTAACAGCAGCTGATCTTAGGGCTCTTTCCAGTCCCACTCCTTACATTAATGACCATGAAGTTAGACTTTGGAATATCAGTTTAGACTTGCACAGATTTTTCTTATCATTGTTCTATCATCCCATTGCCTATTTCCTGGACAGACACTACCATGAATAGTAGAAGGGCATTAATCAAAATTTACTAACAAGGGAAATATTTTGTTATGCTGTTCTTTATATGCTAAAAATTTATGAAACTGATATTAAAGAACAATCAATCTCTCCTTATGCATGAGGGCAGTTAATAATGTCCAATCACCAAATATAAGGGAATGCATTTGAGAGCCCACATTTAATTGCATTCTTATAAGTTACTTGACATAAACAAAAATAACAGATGGGTTTAGTTACCACTTTTACACCAAACAGATTCCATTACTTATACCTACTAAAAGATTAATTATCAGCTGAGAGCTACACGAACCATGTTTATTTTAGTAATATATCTGTATTATAAGCTTACCAAATTCTCCTTTGCTCACTAATTTATTTGCGTAAACTTCAGGTTATTGTCAAAGAAAAACTATTCAAACGTGCAAGCATCTAAAAAAATACATGAATAAAAAGGTCTTTTTTCTCAGTTTCTTCTCCTGAGTTGAGGTGAAGTAAAATTCAGATTTACTGAGCAAAATTAGCTCCTGGCACAGTTAGCAATGTCTAATTAGAAATCTGAATGAGATTAATTTATAGGTTGAAAATGTTATTATGCACTACTTCTCCAAAATTCTCTTTTTTAATGGCCATTCATCTTTATTTGACTATTGGACCACATACTTATAATTTAAATGTTTGTATTACATGTAGATTGAAAAGTGCAGTTGTTCTAAGTGGACCAACTTTTGCCTAAGGAAAATCTCAGTATTTGGTGGTGTTCAAAGATTGGGAAGGTTACTTTTAGCTGTCAGTCACCAATGTATTCATATTAACTGTAGTTGCAGGATTTAAAAAAATTTCTTGTTCTGTTAATTTCACCTTTTCACATTCTTCTAAGCCACCCCATCCATGTCTGGGATTTTTCAGCACAAACTGAAATTATTTTGTCATCCAGAGGACCATAGATGAATAAATTAAGAATTTGATTCAACAAAATATTCCAGGAAATATGTGATGTGGGAGCACAGCCTGACTTAGGACATGTTGCTTTGAAAAGCATATAACAGGAAAATGTTCAACTCTTTTCCACTAAGCACTTGGGTGATCTTTCTTTTTTTTCTTCCTTTTCCAAGTGTATATTTATGGCTAGGTAGTTCTATTTGTTGAATATTGTATGAAAGAGAAAATGCATTTGATCAAGAATACACTATATACATATGTTGATACCTGGAGGATCTAGCTGATCAATACACATAGCTCATAGGAACACTTTTCTGTGAAGTGTATATGTTTGAGCTAAAGCAAGCAGATCCTGGTTATTAGGTCTATGTGCCAGTGTGTGAGATTGACCTCCCGTTAGTCAGAGATCTTACTTCATCTTTAATGATTTAAACACACACACTCACTCATATACATATCTTGCCCAATAAGAACCAGAGGAGGCTGTCAACGTTAACACACTGATACTTAAATGTGAGAATTACCCCGTGTCATATACAAAATTTCCCACTCACTCATCATTATAATGTTCTTTCTATTAAGATGGCTCATTAATATCCACATTATTAACGGTTTAATTTTTAGTCACATTTGTTTTCTATTCTTGCATTTTGAGGCATTTCTCCTGGATAATATGTTTATCTAATTGGTCACAGATTATATCATATTTTCTTGATACAGTTGAATGTAAGATCATAAAATGACATATAAACCCACCATCCAAGATTCTCAGTTCTCAATATTATGCCTATGTTTTTAAAGTATCTTTTTCAGGAGTCATTTTTATAGTCTTCTGGGCTTTCTATCAACATTGATTAAATATGAGTTGATGATATCTTGTCACTAAGCTTTCATGAAAACTGTGTCTTTACTAATATGTAGGAGCACTACTGAAACTCGTTTGATTTAGCAGGATCCTATAGTTACTAAATGCAGTGGGATGGACCATTGTTTTTCAAAGGTTATACATTAAAGGCAAAGACTGATTTTTCATGAACCCAAACAAAATTTTCTTTAAAAACTGTTATCAGTTTTGTAACTTTCACATGTATGTTACCAACACACAAGTTTTATGGATCAATTTAAATTCTAAAACATTCCTAATGAAAAGGAATTCAGAGATACTGAAATATGTATAAATTTAAACATCTGAAGTCAATCAGCAGAAAGTTAT
Source organism: Mesoplodon bidens (assembly GCF_964165515.1). NCBI lineage: Eukaryota > Metazoa > Chordata > Mammalia > Artiodactyla > Ziphiidae > Mesoplodon > Mesoplodon bidens. The sequence goes on from NC_138175.1 coordinate 24,112,151, forward strand.
TTTAGGTGTGGTATTGTCAGGATTGCATTAACCTTCTATTTTCATCCACAACCAAAATACCTACTCTCCAAATTCCTTTGTAAAATAATTGGATTATAGTGTAATTTCATAGCCTTGTAAAATAATTTGTTATAATGCCTCTAGTTTCTCTGTGAAATCAAAGGTTTAATTTGCTTCCATTGTATCTTAATTTAGCTTGACTTTTTAAGGTACTGATAGTCAACGGAAAAAAGGCAGGCAACATGTTAAAATGTCATCAAAGCAAATTCTATTTTAAAACAAAGATATATATTCTAATTCCAATGACAGCGATAAAACACTCCAGGGTGTGCTTTAATGGGCCATTAGTTTTCTTCTCTGGTGGTTGAAATTCTTTGGCCTATAGCCTTCTGCTCCCCTGAGTCTCTAGGCCTCTATTAGACCCATTAAAAACTCCCCAGAATGCGGTTTTTGTCTAATGTGATTATTATAAAAGTGTCCAAGTTATTCACTTACTCCTCTATTTGCAATGGCACTGGCATTTCACTTGCTTGAATGTTGACATGGGGGTCTTCAGAAAATAAAGTGCAGATGATCAATTAGAAAGTAAAAAAGATATTTTTTTTTAGGCCCATGTCATTGGAGGCAAGGGGAAGGAAGAGAAATGTTTGAGTAATTTAAATGAGAGTGATTTTCACACATGTCAGATGCATCGTGGTTTGAACCACATTGGCAAAGCTCCACAAATCACAAGTTGGATATATTATCCGCGGCTTAGTTTTTCAAATGATGTTTCACTGCTTCTGCTTTGTGATGGACAGTCTCTTTTTTGTGCTTTCTTTACTCCTTCAGTACAGACACACATTTTATTTTATAACCCTAATTAGAAAATAGATCCCTGTAATGAGAGAACTGACTAGATCCCACCACCAAAGGCAGAAGAGTCCAGGAGTGGTATGTTGTGTTTCTTTTCCCGCAAAATTGCTTTGGAAGAAGCATCCTTACCATTAAGGATGGTTGTGGTGGAGATACCAGTATGGCCCCCTTTAAACAATAGAGTTCAGCCCATCATGCATCATGAGCAAATCAAGGTAATTGATCTACCTGCATACGATAATCAGTCTTAAGGTGATATCCAAAATAGGACACATACCCTTCCCCACATTTGATATCTGGGAACTTGGAGAAATATAAGTATCCTCCACTTCTCAAAGGTTTGCTCTATGCCACTTTGCTTTTATGAAGGACATACATAAGTATCTGTTTTTGCTAACTGAAAGAAATTTGAAGAGAATTTTTGTTTTTATGAAAAAAGGCACTTTTTTATAGCTTTCTGAGCCCTGTTCAGAAACTAACACACCATTGTAAAGCAATTATACTCCAATAAAGATGTTAAAAAAAAGATAATATGAATTAAAAAATGTAATTTTTTTATTGAATTAAAGATTCTCTAAATTCTTTACAGTTTTCAAAAGTTTCACACACGTGATTTCATATATTCCCATTATAACCTGTTTTTCCCCCTACCCCTGTATTTCCTCTCTCCCCTCTCCCCACTGGAAACCACTAGTTTGTTCTCTATATTTGTGAGCCTGCTTTTGTTTTATTCACTAGCTTGTTGTATTTTTTAGAGTCGACATACAAGTTATATCATACGGCATTTGTCTTTCTCTGTCTGACTTATGTAACTTAGCATAATGCCCTGTTGCTGCAGGTGGAAAAATTTCGTTCTTCTTTGTGGCTGAGTGGTATTCCATTACATATGTGTGTGTGCTACATCTTGTTTATCAGTTCATCTGTTGATGGACATTTAGTTTGCTGAAAGACAATATGAACTTATACATTAAAAAACATGATGAATCTCATAAACATACTGTTGAGCAAAAGAAGTCATATACAATAAGGTATTTACTGTATGATTCCTTTTATATCAAGTTCATATACTTGCAAAATTCATGTAATATTATTAGAAGTCATTATAACAGTTACCTTGGGAAAGAGGTTAGTGACTCGAAAAGAACATGAGAGCAATTCCAAGATGCTGTTAAAGTTCTGTTTCTTTTTGTTTTGTGAAACACAAATATGGTTTTTTTTTGACTCTTTTAAAAATTTTTTATTTTGGTGTATAGTTGATTAACAATGTTGTGTTAGTTTCATGTGCACAGCAAGGTGATTCAGTTATACATATACATTTGCCTATTCTTATTCTGTATGTAGGCTACAGAGGTGTGTTCATTTTGTGAAAATTCATTGAATTTATGACTTGTACACATCTTTATCTGTTATGATTTCATTAAATATGCATTTTATATCTTCAAAGTAAAAATTTCACCAAGAAATAAAGAAAAATAGAAACGCAAAAAAAAAAAAAAAAAGGGAAAAAGTGAAAATAGGTTTTGACATTTGTTTTGTAGCAAATAGTGGCAGCATGCATCCCAAGCAGGGAGAGTGACACCGCCAAGCTCCTTCCTTGGGAACCACACTTAGCATCTCAGCCTCAAGCTTTGAACTGTGTCTTTAAGCATCTTTGGTTTATTTCCATTTATTTTATGCATTATTAGCAAGATGTGTTCCAAGGTAATTGCTTCAGTTTACATTTAGGAGAGATTTCATAGGAATGCTCCACTTTTGGATGGGGTGTGTGTGTGACGGGGGCGGGGGGGATGCTATAAATGATGTCTCTCCTTTTGCATTACCAACTGTGAAGTATAGCCTTAGGGTTTTCAAGGGCCACTGTTGTTGCTTTTGTTCTATGTGTTGGCTTCATTGTGGACCTTGTTTTCAGTATTGTTCTGGATTAGGTTAGGTAGCTAGATATCAATCAAGCAATCTGAGACAGAGGGAGAAAAAGAGGAAGAGAGAGGAAAAAGGGAGGGAAAGAGGAAGAGAGGGAAGGAGGAACACCTAAGTTTGTCTGAACCACTGAACTCCGCTATACCTGAAGGTGGACCTGTCTTTGAACACCTAGTTACAGGAACTGGTAAATTACCTTTTTTGCTTGAATGAGGCAGGTTTCTTCCCCCTCTGCTTGAATTAAATAAATATTGGCTATTACATTAGATCTAGGTCCATATCTACCCTAGAATTCCCTGGTTTTTTTTGTTTTTTGTTTTTTTGGTCTGGGTGCTCCAGAGAAACAAGAAAAAAAATATACACATGAATTTAACGTTTATTTATCATCTAAATAAATGTATATATACACATACACTGTAAAGAACTGACTCATATGATAATTATGGAGGTTGAGAAATCCTAGTTCTGCAGAAAGCAAGCTGGAGACTCAGGACAGCCAAAGGTACAGTTCCAGTCTGAATCTGAAGGTCTGAAAACCAGGAGAGCCCTTGGTGTAAGTTCCAGTCCAAGTCCAAGTTTGAGCCCTGGTCCAGAGGCAGGAGAAGACCAATGTCCCAGCTCAAAGGCAGGTAAAGACAACTCTTTCTTACTTAGCCTTTCATTCTATTAAGTCCTTCAGTGGATGTGCTCCACGCACATTGGGGAGGGCAATCTGCTTCACTGAGTCTACCAATTCAGAGGTTAATCTCATCCAGAAACTGCCTTACAGATGAACCCTAAAGTAATGTGTAACCAATATTTAGCCAGATGTTTTGGTACCCATGGCCCAGTCAAGTTGTTACATAAATTTAATTACCACAATTGACATGTAACTTTTTATCCTGGCTCATGGCTCCTGCGTGATATATCACACCCATATTTATGATCATTATTTTGAACTCTGTCAGATTAATCACTTATCTTTGTTTAAGATCAGTTTCTGGAGACTTCTCATGTTCTTTTGTTTGGAACATATTCCTCGTTTTTTCATTTTCTTTGACTCTGTGTTGGTTTCTGTGCAGTAGAAAAATAGCTGCCTCTCCTTGTCTTGATAGAAGTATCTCATGTAGGAGATGAACCTCATCAATCAGCCCAGTCTGAGCTCCTGATTATCTCTGAGATCTTTGTTATCCTCCTCCTTTGTTCTCAGTGGCTCACAGAAGTCAAAAATATGCCAAGACCCATCAGTGTACCAATGGGGAAGATCACATTCAGCACCTAGATGCAGGCTGATTGGAAGCTGGACCCTCAGGTAGCAGCTGAGAAAGTATGTAGTTGAGCCTCTTCCAGGGAGAAAATGGGAGATGGATGTTTTTGCCTGCTCCTTCTGTGCTGGGCTTAGTTGTGTAGCCATGAGGTGGTGCTCCTGCATCAATTAAGAACTACTACTTTGTTTTCTGCAGTCCTGGGGAACTTGTAAATGGAAGCTCTGTTGGCTACCAGAGCCAGGCAATCTGGGTCCTATCTCTCAGGCAGCAGCTACAACTATTGGGGCATCAAATGTCTGTACAAGCTCCTTCCTGGAAGATAATGGCAACTTGGAGCAGGATAGAGGGTGAAGGTGGGGCAGGTGTTTGCCAGCTTCCCTGGTTTCCTTGGAGGATCATAGCCAGCCCCTAGGGGTATGCTAAATTAGAAGCCTTGACCCTGAGGCTGCAGGTTTTAAAGTATGTAGATGGACTCCTTTCAGGGAAAGGATGGGAGATAAGTGTTTTTATGTGCTCCCTCTACACTGCCTCTGTGGGGATAGCTGGTTAAAACCATTTCTTTGTGTGATCTGTCCTGTGGACTTTGTGAATATAAGTCCTGTTGGCTCTCAGAACCAAGTCATCTGTGGACTTGTCCTTCAGGTAGCTGCACAAAATCTGGGATGCAAACTTGTGTACAAGCTCCTTTCAGGGAGATTTTGGTGACTTGGATCAGACTGGGAGGAGATGGCAGGGGAATTGTCCACTGGTCTCTGGGGAGGATCACAGAAAACACCTAGATATGTGCTAAATTAGAAGCTTGATCCATAGGCATCAGCTTTCAAAATATGCAAAGGGACCCCTTTCAGGGAAAGACTGGAAGATGGGTGATTTTGTCCACTCTCTCTGTGAATGCCTGTTAACAACTGCTCTTTGTTTGTGGATGCAAGTCTAGTTGGCTTTTCAGAGCTGGGTGTTTGGGGTCCTATCCCTCCGCTGGGAGTCTTAAAAGTTGGGTGCTAAATATGAGGTCCAAACCCTTCATTCCACAGGGAGCAGCTGGAAGTTGCGAGTCCCCTCCTGATTATATGGCACTGTGTGTGTGTTTATGATAAGAGTGTCTTAGTCTTTTCTATTCATTTTAATATAAATATTTTCTCAGTCTTTTCTATTCATTTTAATATAAATATTTTCTCAGTTGCCCAATGTGTGGGAGTCGCTCAGGTAGTTTCTAGATTTCTTTCAGAGATGACCGTTCTTTGTTTAGCTGTACATTCAAAGTGTCTGTGGAAGGAGGGTGTTCAAGAGCTTCCTGTGTCACCATCTTTATTGACCCCCACATAGGGAAGTTTCTTAAAAGTGGTTTCCCAAGCCTGATCACCAGATTTTTATCAATTTATTTATTATTTTAATTATGGCAAAAACACATAGAAAAAAATTTACCATCTTAACTATTTTGAAGTGTACAGTTCAGTAGTGTTAACTATATTCACAGTTGTGCAACAGATATCAAGAAATTTTTCATCTTGCAAAACTGACACTGTGTACCTATGGAACAACAATTCCTTGTCTTCCCCTCCCCTTGGCCCCTGGCAACCACTAATTATACCTTCTGTTTCTACAACTTTGACTACTTAGATACCTTATGTAAGTGGTCTGACTTATTTTACTTAGCAAAATGTCCTTAACGTTCATCCATGTTGTACCATGTGGCAGAATTTTCTCCTTTTTTAAATGGCTGAAAAATATCCTTTATCAGTTCATCCATGGATAGACATTTGGGTTGCTTCCACCTCTTGGCTATTGTGATAATGCTGCAATGAACATGGATATGCAAACATCTCTTTGAGATTCTGCTTTCAGTTTTTTTGTATAAATATCCAGAAGTAAGATTGCGGGATCAGATGGTAATTCTAGTTTTATTTTTTTAAGGAAATTCCACACTGTTTTCTATAATGGCTGCATTATTCTACATTCCCACCAACAATACACAGGGGTTCTAAATTCTCTGCATCCTTGCAGAGACTTATTTTCTGTTCTTTTTATAGTGGCCATTCTACTAAGCACAGGTGATATCTCTTTGTAGTTTTCATTCACATTTTTCTTATGATTAGTTACATTGAGCATCCTTTCATATGCTTGATGATAATTTTTATATCTTCTTTGGAGAATGGTATAGTCAAGTCCTTTGCCCATTTTTTAATTGGGTTACTTTTTTGTTGTTGAGTTGCAGAAATTCTTTACATATTCTGGATATTAACCCTTTCTCTGATACTGGATTTGCAAAATGTTCTCCCATCCTGGAAGTGGCCTTTTTATTCCATAGATTGTTTCCTTTGATGTGCAGAAGTTTTAAAGTTTGATATAATCCCATTTGACTATTTTTGTTTCTGTTGCCTGTGCTTTTTGTGTCATATCTAAGTAATCATGGTCACATCCAATGTTTCAAAGCTTTTCCTCTATGTTTTCTTTTAGGAGTTTTAAAGTTTTAGGTCTTACATTTAGGTCTTTAATCCATTTTCAGGTGATTTCTATGTATCGTGTACAGTAGGGGTCTAATTTCATTCTTTTGCATGTGGGTGTACAGTTTTCTCAGTACCGTTTATGGAAGAGATTGTTCCCCATTGCACAGTTTTTGCACCCTTGTTGAAAATCGTTTGGCCATATATGCAAAGGTTTATTTCTGAACTCTCTACTCTGTTCCATTGGTCTATATATCATGACTTTATGACAGTACCACCATTATAATACTACAGGATTCTATAATTGTCTGTATTTTTTCTTTACCAGAGAGTCTTTATTTTCATATTTTTTTTTCCTGTGGCTATTTAGCATACTATTGTTGCAACTTGAAGGATTCCCTTTATCATTTCTTTTAGGACTGGTCTGTTGGTGATGGACTCTCAGCTCCTGTTTATCTGAGGAAGTCTTAATTACTTCATTTTTGAAGGACAGCTTTGCCACATATAACATTTTTGGTTGGCAGGTTTTATTTTTATTTTTTAGTTCTTTGAACGTATCATCTCTCTTCCTTTTAGCCTGTAAGGTTTATGATGAGAAATCCACTGATAATCATATCCTGTTAATCTCTTGCATGTGACTGATCACTTTTTTTCTGCTGTTTTCAATATTCTCTCTTTGTGACTTCGGCTTCTTATTATAGTGATTTGATTATAATGTGTCCCTGTGTAGGCTTCTTTAGGTTTTTCCTAGTTGGAGTTTGTTGAGGTTCTTGAAATTATATATACACGTTCTTCCTCAAATTTGGGACATTTTTGGCCATTATTTCTTCAAATAGGCTCTCTGCATTTTTTTTTTTTTCCTCTCTCTCTCTCTCTCTTCTCCTGAGACTTCTGTATCTTTGTTGCTTGTTGGTATCTTATAAATCTCTTTGGCCCTCTACACTTCTCTTCATTCTTAATTCTTTTGCTCATCTACCTCAGTAATTTCAAGTAGCCTCTCTTCAAGTTTGCTAATTCTTTTCTTTGATCAATTCTGATTTGAACTCTTTTAGTGAATTTTTCAATTCAGTTGTCGTATTCTTCAGCTCCAAACTTTGGTTCTTTTTGTAGTTTCTGTATTCTCGTTGACATTCTCATTTTGTTTTTGTATAGTTTTCCTATTTTTATCTTGTTAATCTGTGTTCTCTTAGTTCACTGAGCATCTTTAAAACGGTAACTTTGAATTCTGTATCAGGTAATGTATAGATATCTGAATCTTCATTGTTAGTTTCTGAACATTTATTTTGTTCCTTTGATTGGGTCATATTTTCTTGTTTCTTTGTGTACCTTGTTATCATTTGTTGAAACTTAGGTAGTTGAAAAATAGATACCTCTCCCATTCTTTACTGACTGGTTTTGCACCAGGAAAGACTTTTCACCAATCATCCCACCTAGAGATTCTGGAAGCTTTCAGACCTTTTCTAGGGATATGTCTTTTCTGATCTTGTGTGTGTAATTCCCCTGCTAAATTGTTCTGCCATTTACTTTTCAGGAGTTCATAATCTTTTGCTCCTCCCAGTGTCTTTCTGCAGTTATACAGTCTCTCTGGTACTTCAGTAATCCACTATACTCACTTTTGTTCTCAGCAGCCCCCAGGCATTCAAACTATGCCAGTTTCCCTTAGTGCTCCAAATGAGGCAAGACAGAAAACAGACCCTTGGGCAGTCCCTCAAAATGCCAGAATGTTGTATGCACATTCCACTCTTTCACTCCTAAGGGAGTAGCCATGAGTTGGGAGTTTTCTTGTGATTATACCACACTACTGGCTAGGGGGAGGGCTATGGTAAGTAAATGCAATGAACTTTCTTACCCACTTTGATGCAGTTATTCTTGATTTTGCATTGCTTTGGGTACTGCAACCTCTTAACTGGTTTCCAGAGTTCTCACAAAGGTCATTTTGTCCACTTTTTAAAAGTTGGTGCCTCCATGAGGGAAAGAGAGTCTAGGGCTTCCTATTCCATCCTCTTAGTGATATCACTTCTGACCACCAGATTTTGGTTCAGTATATTGGGATGGCACCAGCATCCCAGATGATATTGATGTAGGAGATACGAAGAACACATATTTGAAAATACTGTTTCATAACAATGGTTCTTAATATGGATGGCATGCTGGAATCCCTGGAGATGCACTGATGCATAGGGTCCACTCCCAAACATCCTGATTTAAATGCTCTGTAGTGGAGTTCAATGTCAGAAGTTAAAACACTCCCCTGGTGACTATAATGTGCAGCCAGTGTTGAGAACCATTGTTCTCATGCTGCTTACAGATTAATTGTTTAACTCTAGGAGTCTATTAGGGCAGCTCCTTTCTCCAAGGAGTTAACTATTAAATAGTTTAAACATCAGTGAGAACTCCATTTAGCATCAGTCTTCTTCAGTTCAGATCTCCATCCTTCTGTTATTAACTAGGGTCAAAACATTTAAAGATAATGTCTATTCGAAAAGGGCTATAAGTCTAATACCACTAGTAAAAGAAGCTGCGACTCAAACCAATTAAAAGGTGAAGCAATGCAGCCTAAATTGCTGAAAAGAAACAACTTACATTTCTTTCTGGATGAGTCTAGGGAAATGACAGGCAATTTTAACTCTTGGCACCACACCTAGGCTTATTAGATAACACAGTGAAGACAGGGAGTGTCAGAAGTGCTCTTTCTTTGGTACCTTTTAGCAGATTTCCAAGTGACATTTGAATGTAACTGCAGCCCTCATACTCTTACCAAATCCAGAGTTCTATGAGGTTTTTATAAATCCTTCCAAATAGGTATTTATTTGGACATATCTTTTAACTTAGAAAATTTCAACAATATTGAAAGGAAAGGGAAGATAAGAGGTTACTCATACGAGAGTGAGTTCCTTACAACAAGAAAGACATAATCTCTAGTTTTTACTCTTACCATTCTAATGAATAAACTATCCTAAATTGTCTGTCTCCCACATTGACGATGGGAGAGGGAAAGAGAGAATAAGAGCTCTTCCAAGGTTTCCAAGTATAAGCTGTTTGGGAGTTTTATGTTACTAGAAGCATCTAGAGTGCTGGAATAATCTCACGTATAGAAGAGATTCAGTAAACATTTACCCAAATAGTGAACAATATATAGATATAGATTGTTTGCAAAAATCAACCAGGATACCTCCCTTCAATTCCAAACTGTTCTTAATCCATCCTCCAGGACACTCTGGTCTTTAAAATTCCAACTCTCTTCCTATATATAACCTTCCCAACCACAAGCAGACTTCATAACTCCATCCCTTGGATCCAGTACCCCCACTTTTCCAGGAAGTTTTTTGGAAACAGTATAGCATAAACTATAGGCAGTGTTGCTTTGAATTTAATAAGGATAAGTAGTCTTCTTTTTCTATTTAATTTTAAGCTTAAATGAAAATTAATATAAAGTTTTGTTGGTGCTAATATCTTAGAAGCATTATTATTCAAGCATGTATTTCTGTACCTTTAACATAATGTTCCTTTTCATGGAGTTCATCCAAAATCATGTACCAGCCTTAACCAGTTCATTAGTAAATTCTGAAAGACCTAGTCTTGTTCTCTTCTTCATTATGTAACACCATTACCTACACAGTTTTTCCAGAATTCCTTCCAGGTTATTTGCCTGGAAACATTGTTCTATGACTGGATTGGAAAACCTCTCTGCTGTCTGTCCCCTTCAAGAATTATTTGAAAAAGTGGGTGAGAGGTGAGATAGAGATTTTGAGCACAAAATTATTTTTCATTGTCTTCATTCTTCCAAATTTTGTTTTGCTCTTCCACCCCTGCTTCTTTCTAACTAGGCTATAATTTCCCTTTTACAAAAGCCTAGGACCTAAGCTAGGTGAGAAGTCATAAATATTACTATATAAGTAAACCTTGACCTCTGCAAAACAAACAAGCAAAGCGACCCAAACTCAAGCCAAACCAAAAACCAATCAAACATAGACTTCCTTTCTCTCTGATCCTTTAACAGTTTTCCTGCTTTGACCATCAAATTGCTATAACATAATTTTTTGCTTATTGACAGGTGTTAAGGATTAAAAACAGCATAATTGAAGCAAATTATACTGCTCCCTCTTATTGAAACTTCAATTCATATCAAACTGACAGTTGAAACAAAGCACTTTTATATCACCCTACAAAAAATCCATCTAAAATGAACTTTCTGAATAATTGATGAGGACTTTTTGTCTTTGTTGCAACTTTCTAAGGTGTGCACACCACACTGTAGCTGTATTACTCCAATGGACTGTGCAAAGCCTAATTCGCAACTCTTCCCATCAGCATTTCTGTAAGTGGTGACATTTGTTAGGAAACTCTACTAAAGCCAGAATAGATGAGGTAGTTTTAGGACATAGTCTATCTGTTTCACTTACTTTACAAAAAAGCCCATTGTTTGAACACTGTCCCAATATGCTGTATAACAAATGATGAAAGTCAGTATATACGGGTCAATTTTCCTCTTCCTACAGGTTAGTAGAATTCTAAGCAAAGGCAAATGATAATTTAAGTCAATTTCCATAATCTTTCGTATGTGAAGGTGATGTGCATTTACAATCTTTTAATGATAGTTTAGTTCTGAAGAGTAAATACAATTGCTAGTATACTCTATGACCAGTATTTATTATACTATATACAACAAAAGAAGAAATAGCCAAAGAAGTCATTTATAGTCACCTAAACTAATCTGAAAAGTGTGCCTGCAAACTCTAGCTAGTCATATGCTGTTAACTTATTGTGTGAATGGTATTCCTGATTTTAAAAATATACATATATACACACATATATATAAATGAAGCAGAAACTAATAATAATCACCTATAATTATATCACCCTGCCTTAATCATAGCCCAAGGAGATTTTTCAGTAATTAATAGATACAAGTGTAGCAGCAGGTAATTAAATTCTGTGGCTATGCCATTCTTTCTGTAACCATATCAATTATTAAATATGTTTTCACAAAATGGGGTCATAATATATCCATAGTTTTATATTCTTAAAATTATTTTGTGAAATATTTAAAATATACAGATAGTGACTTCCCTGGTGGTCCAGTGGTTAAGACTCAGTGCTGCCACTGCAAGGGGCACAGGTTCACTCCCTGGTCAGGGAACTAAGATCCCGCAGGCTGCGCAGCGTGACCCAAAAAAAAGTAAAATATACAAATAGTCACTTTCTCACTAAATTGAATCTTAACATTATGCTATGTTTACTGCCATTCCATTGTTTTAGAAAAAATATGATAGTTGAGACACAGTTGAAGCCCCCTGGAAAAAATCTTCTGATTCTGTTACCCTCTACCAAGGTAATCACAAACATGAATTTATTGTTTATCATTCTCATGCATATTTTAATATGTAATACAATACATATTTACATATTCCTAAACATAATATAGTCTTGTGTTGGAGAATTTAAAAGTTTAAATAAATTAAATCATACTTAATATGGCACTCTGCAACTTGCTACTCCTACCCAATATTAGGTGTGGAAATTTATCTTTGCTGATAGATAGATCTCTAATTTGGTGGTTCTTGCACTTTAGTGCATATCAAAATCACCTGGGGACCTTGGAAAAAATACAAAGGTCTAAGTCTTATTCTATTGCAACAAGCCTGAGTCTCTGAGTTCTTTATTACAGGTGCTGGCTAGATGATTCTGATATATACCAAAGTATGAGAACCACTATTCTAGTTTGTTTCATTTGTATTATATTGTATTTTGTTGTATAAATATACCACAATTTATTCATTCTCATTTTACTGCACATTTTTTATTACTATTATTTTTTGCTTTTACAAGTAAAATACCATGTGAAATGCTAAACAATGCAATATTGCCCTTTAGAGTTTTTATACCAATTTATAGTCCCACTGCTGTGACCAGCTGGTTCTGATTTGTCTGGAACTGCCCCCCTGTTAGCATAGGCATCTAGGCAGACTGGTATAGTTGATTATCCTAATGAGAGTGGATATCTTCACATACCCCAAAACATTAGTATTGTCACACTTTTTTAAAACAATATTTTTTGGTCAAACAGAGGGATGGATAAAAAATGGTAACTAATATTTGTTTTACTTTGTATTTCATTGATTGAAAGGGTGACTGATTACTTTTTTACATCTATTAGTCCTTCAGATTTCCTCCTCTATGAACTATCTTTTTTCAATAGGATGTTTATTCTTTCATATAGATGCTTGAGTTTTTATGGATTTTCAGCATTAAATATTTATCAGTCACATGTGTTACAAGTACTTTATGGCAGTCTGTGCTGGCTTGCTTTTACACGTCTTTTATTTTGCACAAATTTCATTTTTGACATAATCAAAATTTTTAATCTCTAATGTTTTATGGGGGTTTTTGTATCTAAGAATCCTTTCTGTATAGTGATAACTTTAATTTACAGATTTTTTTCTGACATTTTAGAATTTTACTTTTGACATATCTTTAGTATATCTAGAGTCGTGAAGTTGAGCTAATTTTACTTTTCTGCATATAAATAATAAATTATTCCAGCACTATATATTAAACAGTCTGTTTTTAATCACTGATTTATACTATTATTTATGTACAGATCTAGCTTTTTGTATCTTTATTTCTGTATTTAGTTCATTTAGTCTATGTTGTAACCTCTGTTCCTTCCCACCCCAGCTAATTTCTCTTTATTATTATAGTTTTAAATTAGGCGTAATATCTGGTAGAATGAGTGATTTCAGTTGTTCTTTTTCAGTAGTCTTCTTGCTGTTTGTGACCCATTGCTCTTCTGTTAAAATTCTCAATAATGCAACTCATTCAGTTGCATTAAAATGTGATTTTGATTAAAAACACATTACATTTATAGAATAATTTAGAAAGAATTGCTATCTTAAGTCAGTGTTCCCATCCATAAACATGGTATATCTGTCCATTCAGTCAATTCTTTTACTTCTTCAGTAGTTTTTATTTCTCCTAGAAGTTTTACATATATTCTTATATTCTGTTGCATTATGAATGAATGTTTTTCCTCTTGTAATTTTCTGATTTCTTCATACTGATGTCTACAAACACTAATTTTTTGTCTGCAGGTTATATTTTCATTATAAAGTGAAATGTCTGAATATATGTAGATAATTGTATATTCCAAAAATTGAAAGGGTTTTTAATTTCTTTTTCTAATTTATATAGCTATGATTTCTTTTACTTATTCTATGTCCATTCAGCAAATGTAAAATAGAAATAGTAATGAAAGCCAAACTTCCTGTGTTTTTGAATTACTGAGACTGCTTCTAAAGTTTCCCCATTGAGTAGCAGATGGGTTAGTATAAGTCTTTAATGATTTAAGAAATTTCCCTTCCACATCATATTTTTAGACTATAAAAATGTTTGTTCTTTGTAAATCATAAGTGAGTACAGCATTTTGAAGATTTTTGAACACACGCATTGAAGTGATTGTATATGCCTTTTAGCTGTAGTGGTGTGTAGCTTCTAAAACAGCCCCCGTGATTTCCACCTCCTAGTGTCTATGCACTGTATAAGCTCTCTGGTACAATGATGGACAAAATTTGTGAGACTTTCCATTCTTGCCATGTTCTCAGTCTTAAAAAGTAAATATTTATTCTTTCACCACTGAGCATGATAATAGGTATGTTTATTGTAGACACTGTTTATAATAAGAGTATTTCAAATTTCATTCTATTCCTAGTTTGCCAAATGCATTTCCTTCATATGTTGGGATCATATGTTTTTTCAAATATTAACATCGTGAATTACCTTGGTTGATTTTTTTTTAAACATTAAACTAACCTGCATTTATGCAACTAATTCTACTTGCTCATGTTGTATTAAACTTTTTATATGTTGCTGGATTCAACTTACAATTTGTATCAAAAGAATTTGGACCTATGCTTATTTCGGTGATTGGTTTGTAATTTGCTTTCTTTGTAAGGAGCTGTCCTGGTTTTGTGAGTGTAATGTGATTATCATAAATTGAGCCTGGAAGTGTTCCTACTTCTATATTCTGCAGGAGTTTTATGGCTTGATATTATTATTTTTTCCTTAAATGTTTGATATAATTCTCCATTAAAGACATGGGGGCTTTTTGTTTGTTTTTGTTTTTATCACAAACAATTATATACATATTATAATTGAGTTGATGAAATTTTTCTCACCATTTCCAGCTCTCATGCCTTCCATTTGTGTTTACTTTTATTCATATCAAAATATATCCTTCAAAATATATCCTTTTTTTTCTCTTGAATTTCTGTGGGTAGAAAACCTTCTTGTGTGTATATGCCTGAAAATATCTTTATTTTGCACTGTCTCATGGGTCCAGCTCCTGATGCTGAAGCCGGGTTGATAAATGCGATGAACATATTGGTTTCTTTATTTTAGCCTTATCTCTGAAGTCAGGAAACTCCCATCTCAGATCATGACTTGAAGCAAATTGAGCAATTTTCTTTCTGCTTTACCCTGTAGGACCTAAACTCTCCAGTACTGCATGGTTGCGGATACAGGGAACAGAAAGACTATAGTTTTTTTGGTTTGTTTGTTCGTTTTAAATTTATTTATTTATTTATTTTTGGCTGTGTTGGGTCTTCATTTCTGTGCGAGGGCTTTCTCAGTTGCGTCGAGCGGGGGCCACTCTTCATCGCAGTGCGTGGGCCTCTCACTGTCACAGCCTCTCTTGTTGTGGAGCCCAGGCTCCAGACACGCAGGCTCAGTAGCTATGGCGCACAGGCTTAGTTGCTTTGCGGCATGTGGGATCTTCCCAGACCAGGGCTCGAACCCGTGTCCCCTGCATTGGCAGGCAGATTCTCAACCACTGCGCCACCGGGGAAGCCCCAAGACTATAGTTTTTGTTTGTTTGTTTTGTCTGGTAAAAATATACTTTACTTGAATTTGAGTGCAGTTACATTACTTTGGTTTCCTCGTTTCAAATGTCATCCATCATTGCTAAGTGTTTGGATCAGAGGGTCTGTATATGTACTCTGTTTGCCATTTTCACCCAGGAGTGGATCATGCAATTTAATACTGCACTGCAAAAACTCTGTATCTGTATGTCACTTCTACTAATTGTATCTAGGTATTACTGGTAACTAGACTGTGTCTTTTATTATAAACCTATCCCCAATTGCTATTGGCATTTGCATATGCCAGGTACAAGACACTTATTGAATGCTTACTATATACTAACCACTCTCTCTAAGTATTTTGTAGCTGTTAATTCATTTGATTCTAACAAAGACCACATGAAGTAGCTACTATTGTTAATCCCTATTTAAAAGGTGAAAAATATGGAATATGCAGAGATTAGGTAATTTTTCCTAGGTCAAGGAGGAGTAAGTTGCCTAGCAAGTGTTCAGACCTAAGTTGTCTGACTACATCACATAGATGTTTGAGAAATGAGGAACAGACAGGTGAACGTTCCTGATGACATCTGTCCATCCTGGCCTACCTCTTAGTCATGACTGACCTTGTCCTAGTTCTGGGCTCTTGAGAGCAAGAGACATACTTTATTTGTTTCATTATTCCTAGCTAGCACTGAATTTAGAATTCTCTAGATTCGCTGCAAATGGTTATCATGGTTAAATCAGACCTGGGTAAGGATTCTTTTCTGATAATTCACTCTATATACTGGTTAAGTGGAGACAGTGCCTTTCACTATTTTCTTAAGAAGCCTATTCATACTTATGAAACATTCTATTAAAAATATATTTTAAGAAGACTAGCCTTTGGGGGTACTGTAAAGAGACAGTTGTTTTCTATCAGCATTTTAGGAACTATTAGGGAAAGAAGCTTTGGGAGGACTAATAACTGGAAAACTTTCATTCATATCAGAGTCTCTTTTTCAATAGATGCACAAGGAAATGAAACATGTTGCTATTTCTCCCCAGATAGTTTGGCCGTTTCTCAGCTTGAGCTCCATATAATTTTATATATAAGACTTCCAGATAGAAAAAAAAAGCACCCAACATGGGCAGATTTGATAAAACTTTTGTCTTAGCAGCCTTTTTTTTTTTTTTTTTTTTGCGGTACGCGGGCCTCTCACTGTTGTGGCCTCTCCCATTGCGGAGCACAGGCTCCGGATGCGCAGGCTCAGCAGCCACGGCTCACGGGCCCAGCCGCTCCGCGGCACGTGGGATCCTCCCGGACCGGGGCACGAACCTGTGTCCCCTGCATCGGCAGGCGGACTCTCAACCACTGCGCCACCAGGGAAGCCCAAACTTTTGTCTTAAAATGTATTACTATTCTGGTTATTCAAAAGAAAAAGAAAAAGAGAAATAAAAACATTTAATTCTCTCCAGTGTCATCCAGAATGTGGGGACAAGTTCAAAATGAGCATCTCCCAATTGGAAATAAAGTCTCTGGGAAATTACTGAGGGACAGCAAGAAAGACCTGTAGCAAGGAGATTTAGGATGCACATCTGTGGGAAAGTCTGTCAACATCTATTAATTTTTTTAAAAAAAGAAAGAAAGGATACTTACTAGAACAGAGCAATTAGTGGCCACTTTTCCAGTTTCCCTGCTGAGAAGACAGCCCTGTCAGCTGCCTTATTACTGCAGAAATACTCATTTCCAATGGTCAGCACTCGTCTCGTGGGTTGCTTTTGTCTACAAATTGATATGTTGTTCGCCTAAATGATCCAACCCTGAGAACGCCTTGGGTTCTAAACTCTGATGCTGGCTTATCAGCATGGGAATATACTATGGAAGAATCCCTGCTTGGAGAGGACTGTCTCGTTTACAAGTGAAGCTGCACTGAGCAGCCAGATTGTGTAAAAAGAGCTGAATATTGGACAGTGAGCTTCAAGCCGCCATGCTATCCAGGAGGCTGTGGGTATTAATTCAATTTATGCTTTCATAAATTGACTGGTTCCTGCCAGGGAATTGAATAGTTCCATTCTCTCAGGTATATTCTGAGAGAGACTGAGGCTTAAATCAGTTAGATGTTTGTCTGTCTCTAAGTAAGTAGAAATGTTGGTAAGAAGAGCTATGCAAAATCAAATAAATGCCTCTGCCCTGTCAATCTGGCAGATAATGGAGATACAAGCAGAAGCCTGTAAACTGAACCAGTGGGAAATCTCACCTCTTCCATCACTAGAGAATTTTATTCTGCATGATTGGTTAGTTTCCATTTAGATCAAGTTGCAACCTATGAAGAGGTTTACCCCTGAAATATTTTAACAAATGGTAATTCCAAAACCCCTAACATAACTTATGACATAACTGATAAAAACTGATAAGATATAAAATGTAAAAAGAGGACATAATTTATGAACTTTTGCCAGTGAGACACAGTAGATGGATAACTAAGAATCACAGAGCCTTTAGAGAAGTTATATATACTGACTGGTCCTAAAAATCAAAACCAACAAGAACTGGTTAATGAAAAATTTTCATCTATATTTGGATAACCTAGGTAATATGAATTTAACAAGAATAAATATATGTAAACTTTTTCTCAAAACATACCCTCCTCCTATAGATACGTTTCTGTACCCTGCCTCCTTCATTTTTCTGTCATAAAGCAGATGCTAAAATGGGAAGTGGTGTTCTGATGCATAATGCATAATGGTTAGCAAATCTAAATGGCCAAATTACCAATCTGGAGTACGTGAAGCCAACACTATGATTCCCCTAACCTCAGATATTGATATATGTCCATAAAAACCAAATCTAACATGGGATAGATGCAGTCAGGCTCTACTGCATCTCTGTGTTTTTGGCTGATACTAGGTTAGGTAAGAGAAAAAAAGTAGGGAAAAAAAGAAGGCTTATAATCAAAGAGCTAAGAACATAGGAATTGGAAGGATGCACAGCAAATAAATGCAATGCTTTACTGGTCAAAAAGTGCTTCAAGGAATCACTGGTCACTGGATCCTCTCAACAGCAATGTGAGATGGCTCCTGACTGATGGCATTGCTTTCATGTTATTTGTAAGGATACTGATGTTCGCAGTAAGAGTGAGAGGCCCCAAGCCACATTGCAAGTGGTAATCACAGAACTAGAACCCAGGATTACTGAGTCTTTATTCAAGGATAGACACATGATACCTCACAAAACATGTACTATGTGAAGATCAAATTTATAATTTATAGGAAACATTTGTAATTACAGAAAATAAACCCCAAAATATCAGATTATTGGAACAGTTCACTAATATCACTTTGTTGCAGTTGGAATGCATACCCCAAGAGGGGAGGGAGTTTTTTTCTACTTTGCTTAATATGGGTGATGACTAGCATCTAGAAATCACACAATAAATATTTTTTGAATGAACATTTAAAGAAGAAATGGTAATGCTTTCTCTTCAGCAGAAACGTTGAAGCACTGAGGAGTAATTGGTATGTAATACGGCATAGCATTAAGACCTTAGAAAAAGAATAGACAGTTTGATAAACAGACGGTGCTCTTAATTCGTAAAATTGCTTAAAATTTCTGACCCTCAGTTTCTGTTATGTAAAATACGAACAACAAAATAGTTAATCTGATTTCTGAAATGTTTTCAAGATCCAATGGAATTTTACTTGTAAAATTATTTTTATTTTCATTATTTGAAAGTTCTTTAAGGCTACAACTGTTTTAATTGTGTAAAGAATTATAAACATTACACACTTCAACCATGAGTGATGATGTATTCAGATATTTTCTCTAAACCCAACCTTAACTTCTGAATCATATTGGGGCATCTGTTCTCCAAAATAGTACACAATTCTAAAAGTATTCCCAAATTGACCAGATAGTGAATTCTTAATGTTACACACTGTGACTTATTTATTCTTATATCATCAGCACCTGAGATGCTTGGATGAAACTCACTAAACTGTGGATAATTATTGTGGTGGTGATGATGCTTTATCATCACACACACCCACTTTTAGAAAAGTTACTAATCTATGATATCTAATCTTGGATGATTCAGATTCTATTTTAGGACAGCATCAAAATATTAGAATTCCTGAATGTGGACCACATGTGGTCTCTATATATATATTTTTTTAACTTAGAATTTTAATTATGTACATAAATAGCAACATGAGAACAAGGAGTTCTAAGGCTTATACATTATCTCTAGGTGAAACAATTTCAGATTAGTCCACTTGGAGTATGGCATCACCCAAGATAACAAAGTGGCCTAGTATAGTTTTTTCTGAAGAAGAATGCCAATTTACTACGTTCAATACTGACTTCTCTGCCATTTTTCTGCAGAAATACTGGTTTACCATATGGAGTTTCCAATGTTTACCTATAGCTGATTAAAGTGGGTAGAGCATGGAGTATTCTACTTATTTCCGGGTGAATTCTTCACATTTTCTGACTTTTGAATGTTCTCCTTCCACAAATCTTCTACGACTATGTATCCTCGTAAACCCCAGTCATATAATTTCTCCCCACTGACCTGGACAAATACGATGGCTTGTTGTGGATAATAAAGAGAGGCAGCTAATCCCATGAAAACAGGTGGATACACCAGCTTCTTTATTTTTGAACCTCTAGCCAAAAGGAGTCCAACAACTCCAGCAAAACCAATAACACCAAGTCTTGGAAAAAATCCAGGAGGTGCATTCTGGAGATATTCATAGCTGTCTAACCCCCACTGAACCAAACTTTGCATCTTGGGCTTAGTTTGGGAGTACATTTCCTGACACCAACTTGTATATGGTTCGCAATAATGTCGGAGATGGGAGATGCTTTCTTCAAGTTGGGTCCTTGGCTCTTCCACATATTTAGACTGACCCTCAGGAACAGAGTAGAGTGAAAGCTCATTAACCTTCACAGCAGCTTTGTGAGATGAGTCCTTTTTTGCTGATGCATAGACTTTGAAGGTGAGCAGGCTCAGGCTGGCCGGCCCCACAGACCTCTGAATTACCTTGAACATGTCGCTGGCAGCGGCGGCTCCGTCAGGGCGGTCTCTATATTTTAATTATTCATAAGCTAGTACAAACTCAAGACTGATAGTTTTTGTTTTATTTTGTCAAGTTTTCCGTATTTAGTATGGAGCTCAGAATTAGTTTCAGGCACAAGTTGTTTTATTTTAAAGCTTTTTACTACCATTTGAAAGTAATATTTTATTTCCCTTTTATTTGGGAGGAAAATGTACATTTTCACGATGAGTAAAACATGTCTGAAGCTTCTTAAGTAATTTACTCATGGTCGAGAATAAGCAGGAGTGATTAGAGCTTCAAATCAGAAAACTTCAGAGAGCCAGAAGCTATCAAAATGTGCAGCTTTAATGAACGATTTCTCACTCATTGCTGTATAGCAATCACCACTGATAACACTCTCTGGTTTTTTCCAAAGCATATATAATTGGACAAATCATCTAAACCCTCACAAGCAGGCACTTATTCAACTACAGTGATGCAGAATCACTGGGTCCAACACTTCATTAGAATATGCCATAATCCCTTGTTCTTGTCTTAACCTTCTCTGTGAAAAATCTAATTCATCCAGAACTGACAGCGTCCTGTTGGTTATGCAGATAGTGGTGGTACAGGAGATGGGGTTTCAAGCTACTCTTCTATCTTCAGTCCCATGTGTAGGGCTCTTATCCAAATCTTTAAATAGAGCCTGTGAGTTCTAATAATTATTCAACTAACATATATAAGCTCCCTTTGTGCTTCTTTTTGAAAATGTGCTTATCTTTTTCTCTTACAGAAGAGAGAAAGGGACATTGACAGAGAGATTGAATGGCACTGCCAACACCAGAGGAATAGCTGGGAAAGAGAGCAGGAGGGCACTTTGGTGCAAGGGAGATGATAAGAAAAGTATAAAGCTGCCAGGGGGAGGGTGGTCCTGACATCTCTCTCCTCCTCTCCATTTTCGTAGTCCAACTGTCCTTTCTGTTGACCCTGTCTTTGCATTATATTGGAAAGAGCATGACGTTGGGTCATCCCCACCTGGGCTCAGGTGCCATTATCTGTCACTGACTAGAGCATTTCCTTGACCATATTATTTAATATCTTTGAGCTCATGAAAGATGAGAATAATGTGCCCTGGAAGTCTGGGACAACTAGTACAATGCCAGGCAAGTAGCTGCAGCCACATAGACCACCTAATCTGATGAAGGATGTGACTCCCTGAAAAGCAATGAATCTTTTATAAACATCTTCTATTTCTAAAGGGATATGATTTGAGAAGCACGATAGCAAGAAGTTTTGACAGAACTTGATTGTTTCATGGGGCCTGGGATAATATACTTCTGGAAAAGCATATTCCTTCAATCCTGAGTCATGATTTCAATTTACTTTTTTCTAACATGCCAGCTTGTGATTCAGATCAAGTAAAGCTTTACAGTATTAACTAAAAATTGCTGTTTTATGCTTTTACTTAGTTTTCATGAGACCTCAGAAGCAAGATTAGGGGGCCCAGTGATAAGCTAGTCCCCCATTTTCTTAATAATAACAAGAATGACAATTTTACATTTTAATGAGTGCATACTATGTGGCCTATGTACTGATATCTATTAAGTGTTTCATTTAATCCTCACAACACCCTGTGACCTCATTGCTGTTTTTATCCTCACTTTACAAAAAGCATATGGAGATTAAATAATTTGGCCAAGGGTACACAGTTGCTAAATGGCTGAGTGAACAGTCAAACTCAGGCACTGTCTATATACCTAACCAACCTTTTGTCCCAGGTAGTCTACCAGCTGCTTGCTTCTCTCAGATGGTCAGCTCTCTGATCTTACTCTTTGTTCTGCTGAGCAAAACTGCTTCCATGAAGCAAATCACTATCTTTCAGATCGCATAAGAGAGCTCTCAACTTGCTTCTAGTTAGACCTAGCAGTCTCACTGGCTCTTTGTAGAATAGTGGTTCTCAACCTTGGCTGCAGAGTGGAATCATGTTGGGAACTTTTATATAACCCTGGGCCCCACCCCCAGGGTTTGATTTAGTTTGTCTCATCTGGGCTAAAGAGGTTTTAAAATGTCCTCAGATGATCCTAATGGGAAGCAATGATTGGGAAGTACTGCTTTTACGTACTCTTCTTTCTGACTCTGCAGCCAAGAGGAATCTTGCAGGCGTGGTCCTGAATTGGCGTTATGCGGCATTTGAGTTGAGTAAGAAATAAAGTTTGGGAAGGATGAAAAGATGAGGATAATGATGGTGATAACCAGTTACCATTTACTGACTGTTGTTCAATGCCAGTAATTTACAAATATTTACATATATCATTAATTAGGCTACATAACCACCCACTTGTTGTGGGTGACTTCAAACCTCTGCCTTTAATTGCATGATTAAAGCCATGAAGGAGGAAAGGATGGACAGGTTTGAAGGCTGATGGTGATTGTTAAATGACTTAGGGGCAGTTTTATGCACGGACTTCAAAAATGGTTGGGTGGCAGGGTGAAGTGGAATAGGAGGAATGGATTTTAGTTCCAGTCTAAACTTTCTTTGGAGCAAAGTCAACAACAAAGAAATTTGCTCTTGGATGCTACGAGCCAAATGTGTTAGAGTTGGCAGCAGAGTTATTGCCAAGAGGAAAGGCAACCCATCAGCCACAAGACAGAGATCAGAACAGGGAAGGACAGGTGATGGGGAATGCAAGACAAGCCAGAGAATCAACTTTTACAAAATAGAACCTGTAGGTATCTGATGGCCAAAGAGAAGAATTTATTTTAAAAATAAAGATTATTATTATTCATTGACAAGGCAATCAATTAGCTGTCATGGAGTGAATAAGCTCAGGCATAGTTTATGAACATCCTCTGATGTTTATAAATGTCTCTCTGTGCTTAGGTTTGCTTCTTTATTAAAACCAAACAACAACAACAAAACACTAAAAGATAAGATGAGATAGAAAGTAGAAGCTTTGGAATTTAAGGAAACGAAGAGGTCCTCATGAATTCCAGGATATGACAATGATATTTGAGGGAAAACATAAATCTAGGTTAGTACTCTACCCAGAGTACTAAGAGGAGACAGTCATTTCTGGAGAAATAACAGTGGAATTCCAGCTAAGAGAAAGTGTATTAGTGGGCTTTCAGAGATGCCTGTTTCAGCATAGGGCACCAAATGATCACCTCTAGATGATATTGTTAAAGAAAGTGTAGTATTAAAGGTGGGAAATTTGAAAAATAATAGTCACTATGACAAAAGTATTTTGTAAATCCATTTATTGCCCTTTTCATAGTATTTTATATGTATTTTTAAAATTGAGGTATAATTGACATACATAATGATTCTATATTTGTATATATTGTGAAATAAATCTAATTAATATCTGTCACCATACATAGTTACAGAATTATTTTCCTTGTGATGGGAACTTTTGAGATCTACTCTCTTAGCAACTTTTAAATATGCAATATAATACTATTAACAATAGTTGCCATGCTGTGCATTACATCCCCATGACTTACTTATCAAGTAACTGGAGTTTTGTACCTTGTAACCTCTCATCCATTTGGCCCACCCTCACCCCTTACCCCTGGCAACCACCAGTCTATAACCTTGTTTTTTTTGTTTGTTTTTTTAAACTATCCACAGACAGGTGAAATCATACAGTATATGTCTATCATTTTCTGACTTACTTCATTTAACGTAATGCCCTCAAACTCCATCCATGTTGTTGAAAAGGCAAGATTTCATTCTTTTTAATGGCTGAATAATATTCCATTGTGTATATATACACTACATTTTCTTTATCCATTCATTTGTCGATGGACACTTAGGTTGTTTCCATATCTTGGCTATTGTAAATCATGCTGCAGTGATATATGAAGGGTGCATATATCTTTTCAAGTTAGTGTTTTTATTTTCTTCAGATAAATACCCAAAAATGGAATTGCTAGATCATGTGGTAATTTTATTTTGAGTTTTTTGAGGAACCTCCATATGGTTTTCCATAGTGGCTGCACCCATTTACATGCCCACCAGCAGTGCACAGGGTTTCCTTTTCTCCATATCATCACCAACACTTGTTTCTTGTCTTTATAGCCTTTTTAACAGATGTGATATCTCATTGTGGTTTTGATTTGCATTTCTCTAATAATTAGTGACATTGAACATCGTTTCTTGTGTGTTTTGGCCATCTGTATGTCTTTGGAAAAAAAATCTTCAAATTTTCTGCCATTTTTTAATTAGACATTTTTTGCTATTGAGTTGTATGAATTCTTTACATATTTTGGATGTTATTGACCCCTTGTCAGATATATGATTTGCGATTATTTTTTCTCATTCAGTAAGTTGCGCTTTCATTTTGTTGATGGTTTTCTTTGCTGTGCAGAAGCTTTTTAGTTCTGTGTATTCCCAATTGTTTATTTTTGCTTTTATTGCCTTTATAATTGTAAACTTACAACATACCCTGAGGTAAATTGAACAGGTGCCCATTTTATAGATGAAAAAAAAGTCAGTAAAGACAAATGCCAAAATACACTAGTGATGGGCGTGTGAGCATTGCTGTCCTTTTTTAAGACCTGTCTTTGGCAGTGTTTAGCCTTCCAGTGGAGGAGCATCCTAGATGATCTTTAGCAACGCGAGATGGCATCCATGGCAGATGAACTTATTGCAGGCTTGATACTGCCAGTACTTATTCCAAGGGCTTTTTTGAGTCTCTGCACATTTCTCAGTGTATTTTAGTGTGAAGCCTTTCAAAGTCAGACTGTAAATATGAAGCCACAAAGCTTGGATTATTTTTTGGTAGATAGAAGTCAGTATATAATACCCACATTGAAGATTTTTAAGACCTCATAAGCAGACCTTGCAAAAAAAAATGTTAGAGAAAAAGACAGGATGGGGTAACAAGTAAATGATCAGAGAAAAGTACACGTATGTTAGTACTGATAGACTGACCTTAATCCAGTCCTCATTACTTCTGTTATCCCCTTGTGATTTTTATTTTTGGCATGTAACCTTCTTGGCTTTGGCTTACAGTATTATGTCCTGTGTGTTGGCAGAGTGCCAATTGTGCATCCACAGATACTGTTGCTATAAATGAGGAGGAGCTTGACCCTAAGACTGGTGTGATCAACTGCAAAGCCTGGCTAGGACATCTCTACTTCTTTCACTACACCTTTACTGGACTCAGCAGAAGAAAACAGTCACCATACTCTGAATGAGTTCAGTCCAAATGGGTTTATATTCTGCTCACATTTCCCCATTGTCTTCATTAAATTCTTCATTTTTGCCATCAAGAAATGGGGCTACAAGATGTCAGTAAAGGTCTCTTTCAGATTTTGCATTTTATATTTTTGTAAGTACAGATTTGACTACTAAATTTATTTTTGTGCTAAATACTAAAAATACTAATGCAGTTGGTACATGTAAAATATACACTAATAATTTTAAGGCTCATATATTTTATTTATTTATTTATTTTATTTTTGCGGTACGCGGGCCTCTCACTGTTGTGGGCTCCGGACATGCAGGCTCAGTGGCCATGGCTCATGGGCCCAGCTGCTCTGTGGCATGTGGGATCTTCCCAGACCAGGGCACGAACCCGTGTCTCCTGCATCGGCAGGCAGACTCTCAACCACTGCGCCACCAGGGAAGCCCAAGGCTCATATATTTTAGATTTTATGAATGAAGAGGGTTTCTTCTTTGAATTTGCAATAGATTGTGAAAAAAATTTAATAATCCAAAAGAATAGTTTCTGTTGAAACACTTGACCAAAGAACATCTTTAAAATTGCAATGGATGCTAGTTCTTATTTGGTAGAAGTTCATAAAATGCCATCGAATTTTATGTGCTGATAGTGCCCTGGAAGAAACAGTGACTCAGACTCTTCTGGGTTTACAAACTACTCTAGAGAGGGTTAGTGAGTTGTCAGAGGTAACAAAGTCAGTAAGTGGCAGATCAATAGCTAGAACCTGTCTCCTGATTCACATTCTAGTTCATAGGTCCCCTCCATGTATTACATTATTGGATAGTTACCATAACCAAAGAAGCCAAGTATTATCTCCACTTTACAGATAGAAATGTAAGTAAATGATTAAGTAAATTTAATGTAAATAAATGTAATCAAAATGATAAAGTAAATTATTCAAAGTGATAGGAGTGGGATATAAAACAGGGCCCTTTTTCACTTCAAAATACATTCACTTATGTAAGACATTTATTGAGTGTCTCCTATATTCTCTGGGAAAAAAATAGGAAATGAAAACTAAAACAGTTCTCTGGAGGTTTCCAGTAACACCTCAACTGGATATAACTCAGAAACAAACACATAGGCATGTATAAATAAAGTATTACATTATTTTTTTCTTCTTGACATTAATTTCTTAAATAGACATTAAATCAATTCACCCAGAAATTTCCTCAATTCTGCATTTTGCTGGAGTAGCATTCAAACATTTATGAGCAACTCCCACTTCTGTCATTAACATACTAGCAAGATACTTCAGCTCTCTGAACTTCAGTTGCCTCACCAGTAAAACAGGCTATTGGGTTAGGTATGTGGATTTCTAACTGTGATGTACAGAGATTTAGCATTCCTGGAAGATACTTCATGATCCAATGTGAAGTAAAAGGGTGGCCCAGTAACTTGGGATTTTGATCTACCTCTGTAGTTTTGAGCACATTATCTAATTTATGTAGTAAAATTCAATGTAATATGTTATTGACAAAATTTGTTACAAAGATTTTGGAAGCCACATGAATTTACTCTTAGGATCATCTTGGTCATATATGACTTTTCAGTACCATCCTTCAA
Source organism: Mesoplodon bidens (assembly GCF_964165515.1). Classification (NCBI taxonomy): domain Eukaryota; kingdom Metazoa; phylum Chordata; class Mammalia; order Artiodactyla; family Ziphiidae; genus Mesoplodon; species Mesoplodon bidens. Next base: position 24,139,276 of record NC_138175.1, read on the forward strand.
GCCATCCATTATATTTGCCATACTGAATATCTGTAATCCTTTGAACCAGAGACACATTTCTTGAGCAGCCCCTGTGGTCTTTGGAATATACCACTCTTTGTTTCTCTATACGAAAGTACCTCCTTTGTTAGGACAGTATGAATTTCCCCCCCCCAGCTTTATTGAATATTAATTGGCAAATTGAAATTGTATCTATTAAAGATATATAACTTGTATGTATGATGTATGTGTACATTGTGAAATTATCATTGCAATCAAGCTAATTGATGTATTCATCACTTTGCATGGTTAAATTTTTCTTTCTTTTTTTTTCCTGTGGTGAGAATGCTTTTAAGATCTACACTCTTAGCAAATTTCAAGTATACAGCACAGTATTGTTAACTATCATCACCATGATGTACATTACATCCCTAGGACTTATTCCTCTTGCATAATTGAACTTTGTGCCTTTTTACCAATATCTTCCCACTTCCCTTCCACCTTGCCCCAGGTAACCATCACTCTACTCTCTGCCTCAATGAATCTGACTAGTTTAGATTTCATATAAGGCTTTTTTAAAAATGGCATACCCATAATCTGCTTTAGATTATAGAATACTAGTGGAAAGAAAAATTCTTTGGAATTAACTTAGACCTGATGTTGAGTCATGATTCCACACTTTATTAGTTATGAATGTCTGTACAAGTCACCTGAACTCTCAGAGCTGCAATCGAGAAAGTACAAATAATTAGGTGTGATTATAAGGAATAAATAAAATAATGTATTTGAATAACTCAGTATAATTCCTTACCCATAACGGACCAATAGGATATTTTAACACTGTTTTTCTCAAAAGTAAACCGTAAAGTAATTATCAAAGAAAATATTTCTTGATAGAAAAGGCAAAATACCATGGATTCCAATGAAGTATCAAAGATCATTTGTTGGTAGGTATTTTCTTCATAAACTAGAAAAGCACATGTGGCACAAACTATTGGGAGACAATTTTCCATGTGTCTCTTGTGTTTCTTAACATCTCCTGAGTATTGTCATTAACTGCCTTTTTGTACTAGGCTGTCTATTCAAGGATTTTGTACAGTACATAGTCTTTGAAGATATAGATAGTGTCTACCTCCAAAGCAAAGGGGAGGTTTGTTTACTCTGCATTGTAACAAAGAGTAACGTTTCCTTTCAGAGCAAAGTTTGGGCAGGCTTATTTGCAGCTCATTATAAAAGATTTGCATTCCCTAAGCTTGAGGTTCTTCAGCTGTGATTCAAATCCACTCCATGCACAACTCTACTTGGGACCCTCTGTTTTGCTTCATGGGACTGGGAGGGCAAGGAAAACTGCAAACGACACTCATGCTGATTGCTGTGCCATGTAATGAAGTCCTGTGTCTCTGATCCAGGGGTCTCGTGTCTTCTGCCAGCATCCATAAATCTACAATAGGCTAAATTGTTAGCTTTTAAGTAAGGTGAAATCTTAGACCTTTTACTGTTCTTGGGACACCCTGGTATAATTATGATTATGTTCTTAAAAGTGAGTTAGAGAAAACAACCTAAATATCCATCAACTGATGAATGGTTAAATAAAATGTGACATATCCATATAATGGACTATTATTCAGCCATAAAAAATGAAGCAATGTTGTATACTACCACATGGATGAACCATGAAAACTTCGTTGTTGAAAGAAAAGACACATTTTTTTTATAACTCTATTTATACGAAATGCCCAGAATAAGCAAATCCATAGAGCCAGAAAGTAGATTAGTGGTTGTTAATAGATTATATGAGATGGGGAGGGGGGATTGGGACTGATGGCTAATAGGTACTGGGTTTCTCTTTGGGGTGATGGAAATATTCTGGAATTACATGATGGTGATGGTTGTACAACATAATGAGTAGTTAAAAACCACTGAATTGTATACTTTGAAATAGTGAATTTTATATTATGTATTCTTTTTTTAAAATTAATTTTAATTTTCTTTTTAAAAAAATATTTATTTATTTGGCCACACCGGGTCTTAGTTGCACAGGATCTCTTAGTTGTGACATGTGGGATCTAGTTCCCTGACCAGGGATTGAAACTGGGCCCCCTGAATTGGGAGCATGGAGTCTTAGCCACTGGACCACCAGGGAAGTCCCTATATTATGTATTCTTTATTTCTATAACAAAAATATTGAAAAAGAGATAGGGGAAAGAGAGAGGAAGAGGAAGAGAAAAGGCTTTCCTGTTGCTGAAAGACCGTGGCTTGGGGCTAGCAGACATGGATTTGAATCCCAGATCTCCTTTTTACCATTAGCACCAACTTCATCACCTCTCTGCCTCATTCTCCATATTTTATAAATGTTCAATATATTACCCACTCACAGGCCTACTGTGGAGAATAAACAACATGTGAGAATGCCTTAATGGCTGACCCAGAGTTGATGTTCACTAACTGGTAAATATAAATATGACAGTGGCAACAATTTCTTCAGAAAAGAAATAAAAAGAAAAACCAAGCTAACCCTCTGTGATGTGCCACTGTGTGCTTACAAGTACAAATCTAGGGCTACAGTGAGTCTACTATGGTTATTGTAGAAATATTTCTCCTACCAACACTTAAACAATATTTTTTAAAATTATTTATTTATGTTTCTACAAGTAATTGGAAGTATCCTTCCTCCTGCACAGTTCTATAGTAAGAATAATACATTGTCAGCAGAATTTACATGCAAGTAACTTCTTAGTGTACTTTAGTGGAGAGATGTTGGATAATTAAATCATACTGAGAATATACTTCTAATAGCTTCTCTGGCTGTGGAGCATGCTCATTTTTTTTTTTTTACAATGTATAAAATGTTCATTTTATTTTTATTTTTTATTTTTTTAACATTTTTATTGGAGTATAATTGCTTTACAATGGTGTGTAAGTTTCTGCTTTATAACAGAGTGAATCAGCTATACATACACATATATCCCCATATCTCTTCCCTCTTGTGTCTCCCTCCCTCCCACCCTCCCTATCCCACCCCTCTAGGTGGTCACAGAGCACCGAGCTGATCTCCCTGTGCTATGCGGCTGCTTCCCACTAGCTATCGGTTTTACATTTGGTAGTGTATATATGTCCATGCCACTCTCTCACTTTGTCCCAGCTTACCCTCCCCCCTCCCCGTGTCCTCAAGTCCATTCTCTAGTAGGTCTGCGTTTTTATTCCTGTCCTGTGGTATATTGTTTTGTTGTCAAGGTGACAATATAAGAAAGCCTCATTTTATAAAAACAGTTTTCATTGCTTCCTTAAAATAATGACTTTTTTTCACTGGTAAGACTAAGATTCTTTGATGGAATGTATTTCATGAAGGTTAAGCATTACTGGAAGGAAAGGATAGCAAAAGGTAGTTAGTGTTAGATGGTGGGACATTTTAATAAAGAATACCTGAAGTCATTAAGATACTGACACGGCATACATTCTCATCATTATATGAAGCTAAGCCGACTTCACCCACCTTCATTCTGAATGAAGCACATTTTTTACACAGTTGTGGAAATCCTAAATGGGCCTTAGCCAATCAGTGCTTTAAAAATATTTAGACATTATTTGAGAGTATCATAAATGGTAGTTATTCTTCATGGCATTTGGGATGAGACCATCAGAATCCACTCCTTTTTTTCCTTGTAACACCATAGAGAAGAGCAAGAAAGTGGTGAGTGAGAAAAAGACAAGAATGTGATGTGCCTGGTTAGCAAAGGCTGAGATAAAGTGCATCAATGGACTTTAAAAGATGCAGAGGGCAGGAAAGATCAACATGTGAATCAGAAATTGTGGGGAAAAAAATCAAAAATTTTAGAAGGTGAGGAATATATTTCTGTTTTTTCTCTGGCTGTTCTCATTCAAATCCCCTTTCTATTTTCAAGACCCCCTTTCTATTCATCCTCTGTCCTTTACCTATTCCATTTTCTCTCCTCAGTGCCTCCCAAGTTACCCTATGCTGTCTTTGTTTCTCTACATATCATTTCTTACCATATAGTCTCTTCTTTCTGTTCCACAGTTATTGCTTCAAGCCAATTTCCCAGATTGGATCCAGGGGCCCACCATCTCACTTGGGAGTGTCCAGGCAGGGGCCCAAGCTGGATGCAGTCAGGAGAGAGGGGCGTGGGCAGGGACTCCATACCTTCTTCAGCTCAGTGCTGCTTGAATGCAAGCAGCCCTTGGGGCTGTAGGAAAGGTCCTTGGAGAGAGTTGTTCTGTGTCAGTTATAAATGCCGTCTAGGCCTTGCCATTTCAGTCCCTTGTGCAGTGAATGCAGACCCTGACGCAGTTCCAAATATACTGAGTTGAATGAATGCAGTGTCAAATGAAGAAGCAGCTGCTTGGGAAAAGGCTTTGTGCCTTGGTGCATGTGTTCCAACTGCAAGTAAAGACTTACTTTCTTAGCTGATGTTCCAGAGTCCTTTTACCCAGAGCACATTGTAAAAGTCTGAGAGGCAGGAATTTTTTTTTTAAGGTACTACTCAAAATTTTAGTAGGTTTATATTTATTTTTAATAATTGTTTTCTATATTGCAAATGAAAATGCTTTTGCAGTTAGGGTAGAGTATTTGTTTGTGAGGGCTATTGTAACAAAGTACTACAGATGTGGTGGCTTAAACAACAGAGAAAATTTACTTTCTCACAGTTCTGGAGGCTAGAATCCAGCATCAAGGTGTCAGCAGGATTGGTTCCTAGTGAGTCACAAGGGAATGATCTGTTTCTCCTTGGCTTATAGATAGCTTTCTCCCTGTGTCTTCACATTGTTACCCTCTGTACATGTCTGGGTCCAAATTTCTGTTTCTTATAAGGCAAAGAGTCATTTGATTAGGGCCCACCCTAATGATCACATTAGGTCACATTCTGAGGTACTAGGAGTTAGGATTTCAACATAGGAATTTTTGTGGGGGAAATAATTCAGCCCATAGCAGGTAGTGATATCAAATTTCATTTTAAATACATTTAAATAAAATTTTATTCAAAATTATTAAGAATTAAGTAAACATAAAGCACATTTATCCCTGTCAAAAAAACACTAAATAAGGAATAGTTCCTCTCTCTAATATTTCAGAAATCAGAAATGCAGGGGAACACAAGTAATGAAAATTTTGGACATACTGATCTAGTGAAATGTAGTATTTAAAGTTGACTCAATGCCTGAAATAGTGCCTGGCCCACAGTAGGCAATCAATAAATATTTGTTGAATAAAGATATCTGTTGGGGTGAGATGGGGAGAAACTAGTGAGGATAATGCTGAAATTAGGAAAAAGTGTTCTGAAATAGAAAAAAGTTGACTTCATTCAAAGACCTTCAATTCAAGCTCTAAGAGGAGTCATATCATGTATTCATAAGATGTGAATCCTCTTCACTGAGCTAGATATTAGCAATAAAGAGGTATGGTTTTTAAAAAATTAAAAAGTTGTGTTTCCTGTCTTTGAAAGCTTTCCAATCTAGTGGAGGAGAAACAGGCTCTGATAGAAGTTAATGTAGTCTACTTACAGGGGACAGGCATGGAGATCACTCTTTAAAATATTTATCCCATTAAAATGCAAGACCCCTACCTCCTAGAAGCAGACATTTTATGTTGTTATAGTCCATGTTAAACATAGGATTGATAGTGAGTGACACCAGAGGGCATTTATTCCCAGAATCTCAGCCTTGCTTTATCTCTTTTGGTGAATGCCTTCTTCCTGATATAACTAGAGTTGCCTCCTCATCACTGTATTTTTGTCCCTAGAATTAAATGACTTTAACAGGGCTGCAGGACACAAGAAAAGTAATACAAAAATCAATGTATGTTTATATACTTGCAATGAACAATTGACATTTAAATTACAAAAATGGTACCATTAACAATAGTAATAAACATGTGAAAATAGTCAAATACTCATTAGTAAGTAAATGCTAGTTAAGACCGCAAGGATGTATTGTTACTAACTGACTAGAATGGATTAAAAAATAACAGCAGCCACCAAACAAAAACAAAAATAAAGCCGAAAATATCAAGTGCTGGTGATGATGCTGACCAACTTGAACTCTAATACACTACTGGTGGGAATTCAAAATGGTATAGTCACTTTGGAAAACAATTTCAGGACTTCTTTTAAAGGCATACGTATCTAATTGTCCCTTGCTGGATGAATGGATAAAGAAGCTATGGTATATTTCACAATGCAATATTACTCAGCCGCCTACACACAAAAGAAATCCTGCCATTTGCCACAACATGGATGGATCAGGAGGATACTAAGCTAAGTGAGATGTCAGAGAAAAGCAAATACCATGTGATCTCACTTATATGTGGAACCTAAAAAACAAAACAAAGACAGACTCATAGATGCAGAAAGAAAGCGAGTGATTGCAGTGGTGGAGGGGGAAGTGGATGAAGGGGATTGAAGTACAGACCTCCAGTTATGGAATAAATAAGCCAGGGAGATGTAATGTACAGCATAAGGGATGTGGTCAGTAATATTGTGGTGACATTGTATGGGATCAGATGTTTGCTAGACTTATCGTAGTGATCATTTCATAATGTATGCAAATGTAGAATCACTATGTAGTGTACAGATGGCCAATAGGCATATGAAAAGATGCTCAACAATGCTGATTATTAGAGAAATGCAAATCAAAACTGCAGTGAGGTACCACCTCACACCAGTCAGAATAGCCATCGTTAAAAAGTCTATGAATAATAAATGCTGAGAGGTGTGGAGAAAAGGGAGCCCTCCTACAGTGTTGGTGAGAATGTAAGTTGGTGCAGCCACTATGGAAAGCAGTATGGAAGTTACTCAAAAAACTAAAAATAGTTACCATATGATTCAGCAATCCCACCCTTGGGCATATTTAGGGAAAAAACTTTAATTCAAAAAGATTTATTCACTCCAGTGTTTATAGAAGCACTAGTTACAATAGCCAAGACATGGAAGCAACCTAGGTGTCCATCGACAGATAAATGGATAAAGAAGATGTGGTATATATATACAATGGAATGCTACTCAGCCATAAAAAAGAATGAAATAATGCCATTTGCAGTGACATGGATGGACCTAGAGATTATCATACTAAGTGCAGTAAGTCAGAAAGAGAAAGACAAATATATAATATCACTTATATGTGGAATCTAAAATATGATACAAACAAACTTATTTACAAAACAGAAACAGACTTACATAGAAAACAAACTTACGGTTACCAAAGGGGAGAGGGGGTGGAAAGGTTTAAATTAGGAGTTTGGGATTATCAGATACAAACTACTATATATAAAATAGATAAACAACAAGGTCCTACTGTATAGCACAGGGAGCTATATTCAATACCCTGTAATGAATCATAATGGAAAAGAATATGAAAAAGAATATGCATATATATGTATAACTGAATCACTTTTCTGTACACCAGAAAGTAACACAACATTGTAAATCAACTATGCTTCAATTTAAAAAAAAGGAAAATTGTTATCTTCAAGGTGCAGACTTGGAAAAACCCCAAATCTTGATTCTCAGTAAAGTAGAAATATGTTAAAAAATCACTGTGTAGTACACCTGAAACTAGCTTAATATTGATGCCAACTATATTTCCATTAAAAAATTGATAACAGCAAAAAAAATTAAGTGAAGCATACACATAACATATTACTGAGCAATTCCATTCCTAATTGTTTAACCAAGTGAAATGAAAACATATGTTCACATGAAAACCTGCATGCAAATGTTTCTAGAGCTTTATTCATAATTACCAGAAACTGAATAAAACCCAAATGTCTGTCAACTGGTGAAAGTATAAAAATAAAATTTGTAGAGGGCTTCCCTAATGACGCAGTGGTTGAGAGTCCGCCCGCCGATGCAGGGGACACGGGTTCGTGCCCTGGTCTGGGAAGCTCCCACATGCCGCGGAGCGGCTGGGCCCGTGAGCCATGGCCACTGAGCCTGAGCATCTGGAGCCTGTGCTCCGCAACAGGAGAGGCCGCAACGGGAGAGGCCACAACAGTGAGAGGCCCGCGTAACGCAAAAAAAAAATAAAAAATAAGAAATAAAATTTGTAGAATATCATTCAGTGCAGTGCTACTGAGTGATCAGTCAATAAGGGCAGTATTACTGGTGTACACAATAACAAGGATGAGTTTCAGATGAATTGTGTTAATGGAAAGAAGGTGGACTCTAAAGATGGCTCTACTGTATGACTCTTCATATGACCTTCTTGTAAGGACAAAACTATATGGAAAACAAATTTGTGTTTGCAGAGGTTAGAGATGAGAGGAAGGGTTGATTACTACTGTGCATAAGGAATTTTTTGAAATGATGGACTGTTCTATACCTAGATTGTTTATGGAACTGTATAAGTTCGTCAAAATTCATAGAACTTTAGAGTGAATTTTACCATGTGTAAATTATACCTAAAATAACCTGACTTAAAACAGTTAAAGAACTAAAATTATCTGGCAAATTAGATAAAAAGGAAAAAAAGCATGCCACATGTCAAAGGACGTAAACAAGCATTTCACAAAAGAATAATTAAAAGAGCAAATAAAAATTGTTCACCTTCATTAGTAACTGGATAAGCTTAAAAATTAAAATAATATCTGATTTATCTTACCATAGTATCTGGTTCATCTTCTGCAAAATATATATTTTCATACTTCTATAAAGAGCATGGAATTTGTTAAAGTGCTTAAATGGGGCAATACAGCAATACGCATCATAATTCTAAATTATATAGATATTTGGACCCAGCAGAATCACTGAAGAAAAAAGTAGGTATAAATTTTTAAAAATCTATTAATAAAGATATGTATTCTAATAGGAAAAATAGGAAAAACTTTGAAAGTTCAAAAATAAGGGCTGGGCAAAATTAATTGAATGTATTTATAAAGTGGAATAAAATGACATCAAAATGAGAGGGTTTGTATATATATATAATATATATACAAACCCTCTCATTTTGTATGAGACAGTCTCACATGTATATAGTTGTTACTTGTTGATGTGGAATATCAGGACACATTGCAAGTAAAATTTCAAAAAACAAAATAATGCATACAATATCATTTTAAGGCACATATTTATAATTATCCTTTTTTTATACCACTATATAGTTTCTCATACATTTGCAATATATACCATGAAAAGATATTCTAATGGTACATATTGTGTTGTTTTCTCAATTTTGATTTGCAATATATTTTTGAATAATTTCCTGCATTGTTGTATCCTATTTGTAGGATATTAAATTGGATCCTGGTGTACAATCATAACCATTAAATTAAGTAAATAAAATATGCCCGGAAAGAAACTAGAAGGAAGTTCTCCAATTACTTATCTCCAGGTGATATAATAAAGAAAATATTGGTCACCTGTCTCATTGTTGACATGTAATATGTGAACACACACACACATACACACTAACAATCTATGGGAGAAGAAAAAAAATAACATGATGATTAGATTTTCACCAAAGTTTTATTTTAGTGTATATATTAAGCATGTTTACTGCAGTTCACTAGATTCCAGAACCAAGTCCTTAGAGTATTTAGTATTTGTGACCTCAGACAAGCTACATCTCATCCTCATTATTCACACATTCCATATTTGCATATTTACCCACATGCTCCCAGCTGAGGTTGAACAAGGAAATGCTCTACCTTCTTGTTTCAACTTTCATACTGTAGTGTCTTTTTCATGGTCTATTTAGTGCCACCTTTTTTGCATTTTTGTGCTTTTTGTTGATAATTTTCCTGTTTAAAATGCCCCGAAAGCATGGTACTGTAGCATTGTCTATAGTTAGTAAGTACAAGAAAGCTGTGATACACCTTACAAAGAAAATACTTGTTAGATAAGCTTCACTTAAGCATGAGTTCTAATGCTGTTGGCCATAATAAGGTCAGTGTTAATGAATCAGCAATATATATTAAATAAGGTGTCTTTAAACAGAAACACATAAAATAAGGGTATTTACTGATTGGTCTACAGAAATATTGTTATCAGAGGCTCACAGGAACAATCCTCCTAGGGGCATTGGTTCAGTTTGCTAATTCAGTGTTCACACAGATGTTAAAGGACATAACTACTGCAGATAACATGAATTGACTACATTTTACTTCAAAGTGTCAATTTTTTGATAATAAAAATTCCCTAATACTAATAAAAATGCCCCTGTGGGAACTAGATGTAATAACATATTGGAAGCACAAGATTTAATTAATAAATTATACCTCCAGTGAGAAGGAAGAGAAAAGTGGTGCTGGTGAGTGGGGGTAGTAGCAGGGGTAAGAAAGAAAAGGCAGAAGTACTCTTTTTTGAAGAGGTAGGTAGGGAGGAAAAGGAATCACATGTGACCTGGGTAACTCATTCGAATTAGCTAATTACCTCGTTAGTTCAGTGGTTAAGAAAACGGCTGATTATTTTTTTAGTGTTGTAGGTGTGAAAAAATCAGACTTGTGCACTTAACCAATTTTAAGTGTATGCTTAAAACACCCAGTCTTAAATACATGGCATTGCGCTACTCTGGCAAAGGTGGAAATGGCAGTTTGGTTCTTAAGAAAAAAATTAATTCTGTAATCCATAGAGGAGCTTTCAAACATCGTCATCTTGTAGAACCAGTTAACCTTAAGGACGAATCTTTCTTATGATATATAATAGATTCTGTAATTTATTCTACCACATCAGAATCTGGAAATCTGAACATTTTTTCAAGCTCTCTAAGTTGTTTTTAAGGATCAAAGTTTTAAAACCATGGAAAGTGTAAATATAGACCCAGAATGTGTAATTCAATTATCTTAATGTAGGAAGTATGATATGACAAGATTTCAACATGTTTTGAATGAGTGAAGTGTTATGATAGGGGTATGATCAAAGGAGACCTGGATTTCCTAGGAAAGAAAAATGGCCAAGTGGTTCAGAAATCAAAGAAGCTAAAGGAACAGTGAGGAAGAGGAGGAGGTGACACCTGAGTTGACACTTGATGGATGAGGACCAGTTAGCTTGATGGAGAAATGTCAAGAGACTTCCTGGGAGATGGAACAGCTTTTGCAGAAATATAGAAAGAAAAAGAGAACATGTCATGTTGGTAGTAATGAAGCATTGTCCAGCTGGAACATAAGGTGGGAATTGGTGATTTTTGAAGATGATCCTACAGAGAGGCAGTGATGAGATCATAAAAGGTGTTAAGGAGTTATGGGTTTAAGAATTCAACAGAAAATGAATTAAGGGATCGTCTTAATCAATACTCAATACATACTGAGTGCTTAGAATGTGTTCAATATTGTGCTAAATCATAGCACAAAGGCAAGTTGTTACCTCATCCTTGTGGAAAGATGCTGTTAAAGAAATAAATAAAATACAGATATATGTATAGTGCTATGAATGAAAGGAGGATTTAATGATAGAAAATGTAAAGAGCCATATGCCAGACCAAAAGTTTGCCAGCCCAAAGGCCTATGAAGTGACAAGGTCAAGGTTTGGTATTGTTCTAGACCTAGAATGGAGGACACCAAGCATAGAGCAGGGAGGAGGGGTAACCAACAATGTCCAGGAGATGGAAGAAAATAGATCATGCAGTTCTTTGTTGTTCTAGGATATATTCTGGCTAAGTCTCTTTGTGCAATGCTATAAAATAAAAGCACTTTATAAAATCAGAAAAGCATTTATATTAGCAAAAGTACCCTAAGGAATCATTTATTCCCTTTCTACATGGTATCAGTGTTGTTGGGAAAGATACTCTTGAGAGATGTCAAATCTTAGTCTTCCATATCGGAAAAACACTTGATGAAAATAAATTGCTATTTGTTGTAAGTGACCTCATCATCCATTATCTCTTCATATCTCTGAAGTGCAATATGTAACTTGTCTTGCAGGGATTGCTATGGTAAATACACGTTTTTCATTGAATACAAGAGTAAAATGATGCTTCTAGCAAGTGTTACGTTACTGGGTTGGGGGAACATTGTTTTATTTATTTATTTATTTATTTGAACTCTGTTCTTACAGAGCCAGTTGCCCCTAGACTTCTGATTTTTCCTTTTCTCACCTGTATGCACTTAACTTTTGGGGCAAGTTCCTTTGTCTCTGTATTTGAAATGAAAAGTTGGCGATACCTTTTTAACTCAAATTAATAGTGTTGAAGAGTAATCAGGATGCAGGTTACATGAAATTTCACTGGAAAAAAAATTACTAAGTCTAGAGAGAAAATTTTTGTTCTGTTTTCAGTAGTAAGCACATTCTAGCCAAAAAAACAGAAGTGGTAATTTTTGCAAGAGACTCTCCATCTGCACTCACAGAGATCTTTGAAAGGGCCCTACACTTGACTCCAGCCCCTCCCAGTCGCAGTCCTGCAGGCCCAGGGATCCAGCAGGAGGTACTCCTGTCTGCATATCAGAAAATCCTGAAATGGTCCTGTACTTGTCTTCAACCCCTTCAGCCACAGTCAGTTAGCAGGCTAGCCTAACCAGGGTCCTAGCAGGAGATACGCCCATCCATGCCTCTGGAGCCAGGACTGCAGACCTCAGTCTTGGCTGTGGACCCTGAAATAGCCCTGGGACCCAGTTCCAACACTCTCAGACATGATTCAGTGCCAGTCCTGCCACCACAGTGACCTGGCAGTATCCCTCCAAGGAATCTGGAGGAAGGCAAATTTGTCTGCACATCTGGTAATAAGCCAGCTGTCTGAAGACTGAACTGTGGACCCTGAAGTATAGACCCTTGACCCAGTGCTACCCCTTTGAGTGGACTCAAAGACAAGTCAGTTGAAATTCGCCAGTTAGAGGAACAAAAGGTAAAGAATGAAGAAGAGTGAAGAAAGCCTATGTGAATTATGGGACGATATTAAGAAAACTAATATTTGCATCATGTAAATCCCAGAAGGAGGACAGAGAAAGGGACAGAAAGCTTATTTGAAGAAATAATATCTAAAAACTTACCAAATCGTGGTAAAGATGTGGATATACAGTACATGAAGCTCAAAAGGCCCCAAGCAAGATCAACCCAAAGAAAGTTCTCCAAGACATGTTATAATCGAAATGTTAAAAGTCGAAGAGAATTATGAAAGCAGGAAAAAAAAAAAGCCTTATCACATGCAGAAGCCTTTCAGGCCAAGAGGGAGTGGAATGATAAAAAGAGAGCAATACAATAATAATAGGGGACTTCAATGCCCAGTGCCTCACTTTCAACATTGGAGAGATTATCCAGACAAAAAAATCAATACAGAAACTGGATGTACACAACTGTTGACCAAAAAAGACCTAACAGACATAAAGAACGTTCCATCCAACAATATAGAGTACATTTTCTTCTCAAGTGCACATGTAACATTCTCCAGGATAGATCATATGTTGGCCCACAAAGCAAGTCTGAACAAATTTAAGAAAATTAAAGTCATATCAGGTATTTATGCCAAACACAATGGCCTGAAACTAGAAATCAATAATAGGAGCAATACTGAAAATTTCACAAATGTGGAAATTAAGCAGCACACTCTTGAATAACCAATGGTCAAAGGAGAAATTAAGGAAAATAAAAACATATTGTGAGACAAAGGAAAATGAAAACACAGCATCCTAAAACTTACGGGATGCAGCAAAAGCACTTCTAAAAAGGAAGTTTAACTCTATGACATAAATCACAGCAAGATCCGTTTTGACCCATGTCCTAGAGAAATGGAAATAAAAACAAAAATAAACAACTGGGACCTAATGAAACTTAAAAGCTTTTGCACAGCAAAGGAAAACATAAATAAGATGAAAAGACAACCCTCAGAATGGGAGAAAATATTTGCAAATGAAGCAAGTGACAAAGGATTAATCTCCAAAATTTACAAGCAGCTTATGCAGCTCAATAACAAAAAAAGAAACAACCCAGTCCAAAAGTGGACAGAAGACCTAAATAGACATTCCTCCAAAGAAGATATATAGGTTGTCAACAAACACATGAAAGGATGCTCAACATCACTAATCATTAGAAAAATGCAAATCAAAACTACAGTGAGGTATCACCTCACACCAGTCAGAATGGCCATCATCAAAAAATCTACAAACAATAAATGCTGGAGAGGGTGTGGAGAAAAGTGAACCCTCTTGCACTGTTGGTGGGAATGTAAATTGATACAGACACTATGGAGAACAGTATGGAGGTTCCTTATAAAACGAAAAATAGAACTACCATATGACCCAACAATCCCACTACTGGGCATATACCCTGAGAAAACTATAATTCAAAAAGAGTCATGTAGCTGTATCATTGCAGCTCTAATTACAGTAGCCAGGACATGGAAGCAACCTAAGTGTCCATCGACAGATGAATGGATAAAGAAGATGTGGCATGTATATACAATGGAATATTACTCAGCCATAAAAAGAAAGGAAATTGAGTTATTTGTAGTGAGGTGGATGGACCTAGAGTCTGTCATACAGAGTGAAGTAAGTCAGAAAGAGAAAAACAAATACCATATGCTAACACGTATATATGGAATCTAAAAAAAAAAAGGTTCTGAAGTACCTAGAGGCAGGACAGGAATAAAGATGCAGACGTAGAGAATGGACTTGAGGACATGAGGAGGGGGAAGGGTAAGCTGGGACAAAGTGAGAGAGTGGCATGGACATATATACACTACCAAATGTGAAATAGCTAGCTAGTGGGAAGCAGCTGCATAGCACAGGGAGATCAGCTTGGTGCTTTGTGACCACCTAGAGGGGTGGGATAGGGAAGAGATATGGGGATATATGTATATGTATAGCTGATTCACTTTGTTTTAAAGCAGAAACTAACACACCATTGTAAAGCAATTATACTCCAATACAGATGTTTAAAAAATTTTTGAAAAGGAAGTTTATAGAGATAAATGGCTATATTAAGAAAAAGTAGAGACCTAACATAAGCAACCCAACTTTATACCTTATGGAATTAGAAAAAGAAGAACAAACTAAGCCCAGAGTCAGCAGCAGGAAGGAAAGAATAAAGATTAGAACAGAAATAAATAGTGACTACAAAGACAATTAAAAAGTACCAGTTTTTTTAAAAAGATAAAATTGGCAAACTTTAGCTAGACTAATAAAAAGAGAGAGATGACTCAAACAAAATAATTAATGAAAGAGACATTGCAACTGACACCACAGAAATACAAAGGATCATAACATTCTACTATGAACAGTTATACAGCAACAAATTGGATAAGCTCAAAGAAATGGGCAAAGTCCAAGAAATAGACAACTGACCAAGAATGAATCATGAAGAAATGGAAAATCTGAACAGACCAAAAATGACTGAGGAGATTAAAGCAGTAATTAAACACCTCTCAACAAAGAAAAGCTCAGAATCAGATGGTTTCTCTTGGGAATTCTACCAGTCATTTAAAGAATCAATGCCAATCCCTCTCAAATTTGTCCAAAAAAACTGAAAATGAGAAACACTCCCAAACTCATTTTACATGGCCAGCATTACTGTTCCAAAGCCAGATAAGGACACTACAATAACACAAAATTACAGGTCAATACCTTTGATAAATATAGAAGTAAATATTCCCAAGAATATACTAGCAAGCCAAGTTCAGCTGCACATTAAAAGGACCATAGACCATGATCAAGTGGGAATTACCCCTGAGATGCAAGCATGGTTCAGTGTACACAAATTAATAAATGTGATACACCACAGTAGTAGAATAAATGATAAAAATCATGATCCTCTTAATAGGTGCTGAGAAAGCATTTGACAGAATTCAACATCCTTTCATGATAACAGCTCTCAACAAATTGGGTGTAGAAGGAAGAAACCTCATCCTAGTAAAGACCATATAGAACAGACTCACAGCCAATACCATATTCAGTGGTAAAAGGTTGAAAGCACTTCTTCTAAGATCAGAAACAAGACAAGGGCATCTGCTCTCACCAATTCCATTCAGCATAACTATTGGAAGTCCTAGCTAGAGATATTTGCCAAGTAAAAGAAAAGGCATACAAATTGGAAAGGAAGAATTAAAATTGTATCTGTTTGCAAATAACATGATTTTATGTGTAGAAAACTCTAAAAACTCCACGAAAAAACCAGTATAATTAATAAACTCATTACAGTTGCAGCATACAAAGTCTGTTGCATTTCTATACACTAACAACAAATTATTTGAAAGAGAAATAAAGAAAATAATTCCATTTACAACAGCATAAAAAAGAATAAAATACTGAGGAATAAATTTAACCAAGGAGGTGAAAGATCTTCACATTGAAAGAATTTAGAAAAGACTCAAACAAATGGAAAGATACCCTATGTACATGAATTGGAAAAATTAATATTGTTAAAATGTCCGTAGTAAACCAAAACCGTCTGCAGAGCCAATGCATTGAATCAAAATTCCAACAGCATTTTTTAGGGAAATAGAAAAAAAAAAAACAAACCCAGGACTTCCCTGGCAGTTCAGTGGTTAAGACTTCACACTTCCACTGCAGGGGGTGTGAGTTCAATCCCTGGTTGGGGATCCTGCATGCTGTGTGGAGAGGACAAAAATAAATAAAAAGAAGAAGAAACCCTAAAATTTGTTGGAGTAGTAAATGGCTTTGAACAGCCATAACAACTTTGAAAGAAGAGCAAAGCTGTAGGAATCACATTTCCTGATTGTAAACTATAATATAAAGCTATAATATTCAAAACAGTATGGTAATGGCATAAGAATAGAAATATGGACCAAAAGAACAGAATCAAAAGCCCAGCAATAAACCCATTCATATATGGTCAACAAATCTGTGACTTTCAAGTAAGCTATGTACAGAAGAACATCTCCATTCACACTGCTATATGAGGCAGTTTGGGTGATATAAGCATGATTTATTTTCTATACTTTGTAAAGTTGACCACCCTTCCTTCCTTTCTTCTTCCCTCCTTCCCTTTCTCTCTCTCTCTCTCTGTCTCTCTCCCTCCCTCTCCCTTTCCCTTCCCCCTCCTTCTCCCTCTTTCTTTCCTTCTTTCCAATAGTGGAAGAGATGTATGGTAGATAAAATTAGAAAAATGAAAAAGGACTCAAACCATGAACAAGAGCTAGGAGCTTTGCAGAAGGGGGTGTTCAGGCTATATAATTTGGAAGAATTTCATGATCTGGAAGGTTTTTCTAGTTATGTCTCCTGAGATGAGCCTTTAGTAAAAATGAAGAAGAAGCTTTCCAGTAGCAGAGAGCCTATGAATGTGATGGAGTGGTCAAGATTTTGGGCTTTAGAGGTCTCCTAGGAACCCTACTTCTACCACTATCTTAGAAAATTTGTGTAACATCTCTGTGGTTTCTCATTTGAAAATAAAAGTAAAAACTTACAAGTATATATTGCATAAGTTATGAGAATTCTATTACCTTATTAATGCTTATTTACCTTGAAAGCTTAAACATCATTTATTCAGACAAATCTTTGACCAGTGTGTTTTGTTTTGTGGATATATTTTTATTTTCTCTATAAATAACTCTGTCATGAGATTTCACATGCTAGTGATTATGTATTTATTCTCTCTCTAGTTAGACAGTGAAACTCTATCAAGGAAGGTTCATGCCTATCTTCATATAGGTTGCTGGCCCCTAGCACAGGGCCTGGCGCTTGAATCATTTGTTGCTGATGGCTATTCTCAGGAACCATTTGGTGGGTATGCCACATTGTCAGAGGGAAGAATAACTTCCTTTCAGGCAATGCTGGCCTGAAGTCCAGGATAAATCAGTCTAAAATATGAATCTATCTGACTTTTCAGTGAAAGAGCAATAAAGCATCATCTTATGGAAATTTATGACACCAAATGATAGCAAAAGAAAGTCAAGTGAGGGATTGTCCAGGAACTGTGGGGGAAAAAAGATCCTCAACTACTTTTCCAAACAGGCTCAGAGAATTAAAAATAACAAATCAATGTGCAACACTACTGAAAGCAAAACTTGTGTCCCCATAAAGATAAATGCATTGCAAATCACCCTGTCTATAAGCTGGATTCCGGTCTATGAGAAACATGTCTAATGCCTCAAACTCATAAGAAAAAAAAAAGAAGAAATGTGACATATATCTTTTTCAGGTATGCTTTATGATGTATGGCAAGGAGGCAGTCGTATCTGTCTAAATATATCAGAGACTAGAGCTTGGTGACATTCTTCTGTTAGAGGCAATTCATTACTCCTTCCCTGCAATAGGAAAGCATTGCACGATTGGCATCAGAAATGTTTTAGGGACTTGAGAGATTGATTGATGGTGTGATATTACAGCAACTAAGTATGTGCTATGAAAAAAAATAAGGTGCATAACTGTCTAATGTCTGAGGGTTAATAAATACTATTAAATAAAATAAAATTTTGAGATGATAAAAAGGTTGTGATGAAGAGTAATGAGATGAAATTGAGAGATTAGAGATGTTTCTTCCTGGAAACATATTCCAGCAACTGTCTTCCTGGGTGTATTAGTTTCCTAGGACTGTGATAACAAAGCACAACAAACTGAGCAGCTTAAAAGAACGGAAATTTATTTTATCACAGTTCTGGAGTCTAGAAGTCCAAAATTAAGCTGTCAACAGGGCCACACTCTCTAGGGAAAGGCTCCAGAGTAGAATCTGTCCCAGGCCTTTTTCTTAGCTTCTCCTGTCACCAGCATCCTTGGCAATTCTTGCCTTGCAGCTGCATAATGCCAATCTTTGCATCTATCTCGACATGACATTCTCTCTCTGTGTGTCTTCACATTGTCTTCTTATAAGGACACTAATCATATTGGATTAAGGGCCCACTATTCTTCAGTATGGTATCATCTTAGCTAATTACACCTGCAATGACTCTATTTCCAAAGAAGATCACATTCTTAGGTACTGAGGGTTAGGACATCAACATATCTTTGGTTGGGGGGGGGTACATAATACAGCCCATAACACTGAGTACTGAAGATACAAGGAAAGGATAATTTAGTCCCTTCTTAGGACCAGCTCAACCTGTTCCATACAATCCTTACAAAAAGTCCTGTGGGAATGTACCCGGGGGAAAACTATAGCTGGTAGTAACTGAGCCAAAGTCAGCCACTTTAAGTGGAAAAACTGGAATTCAAGCACTAACTTGATCCTCTTTTTGGCATTTTCACATACTCTCTCCGGCAGAGTGGTGTTTTTCGAATCCCATGGTATAGTGTACATTTTTCCATTTCAGTGTTCTGTTTGATACAAGTTAGTAAGAAAATGGTCTTTCTTTTTATTAGCCATTTAAAAACTTAGAAGTAGTAATGCAGAAACATGTTTTCATTCTTTTATTTGGAAATGGATTGCAGGTCTTACTGCAAAGTTTGCTGAGGCTCAAGAGATCCATGGCATGTGGGTGCTCAACATGGCCCCAGGGTCCATAGCCAGGGTGAGAACTGCAGTGTCCACTTTAATCCTGCTTTAAATGGATGAATCTTGAATCTCTTGTAGGTGTTGTTATCTCAAATTACATTATTTCACCCATTCATTCATGTGTTCATTACACATATATTGAGTTATATCTAGTACAATCCTAGGCACTGGTGGTTAAAAAAACTCAGAAAAAGTACCAGCCCTTTGGAGTGTACAGTTTTAGCTGGGGAGTCAAACAATAAACAATAATCAAATGAATGGTATAATGACCCAATGATACCATGATACTATGAAGACTAAGTTGGGTGATGTAATAAAAATGACTGAATACCGCTATAGATAGAGTGGTTAAGGAAGCCCACTTTAAGGAAGTGACATTTTAATGATGTCACTGACATCAGAATAATGGCAAGGAGCCAACCACAAAAGGGAAATGCTTTCCAGGAAAAGGAAAACCAAGTGCAAAAGCTTGGAGCTGAATGCAAAAAGAGATGGAAAATGAGTCAAAGATGACACCCATTGTGATTCTTTAGAATACTTGATTTTGTATTTAAGACACTTGACCCTGGTGGCAGCATAAAGGAGAGACTCAATTAAACCAATCTCAATAAAAAGGGAGATCATTTAGGTGCTATTGCAGTTGTTCTTGTGTGGGATATGAGCCCGGACTAGGACAGATTGTTTGGGTTAAGAGAAGTAAACCATCATAGCAAGAAAACAGGCTGGGCGAAATTCAGGGTTTGAAGAGGTGTCATGATTAGTATGGTTAATGTGTGCGTGGACCCAAGGTACAGAAGGCTGCCAATCTCAGATGAATATTGCTTTCATTTTGAGACCTATTGTCTCCTTAAGTTTATGAGCCAAGAATTATGGGGAAATAACATAGGACGTGGGGAAAAGGGAAGTGAGAAGTCTAAAAAAAACTCTCTAGTGATGGTTTTACTGACCAAGGAAAATTGAGACATGTCATGGTAGATGGCAGAGGTCAGAATGTTTTACCTTTCCTCTCACTGATGATAATTATATGTCACAATGCATATTGTAATGGTGGAAGTGCCAGGCTGAATGACCTAACAGATATTTTTAGTTTGTAATTTCTGTGCTGCAAAATTAAAGTATTAATCAACTAAAAACCTGCTATGCTGGTTAAAGGTTGATTTTGCACTGAATGACCAGAGGTAATAGGGCTGCCTTTTTCTTCTATTTATTGATGTCCTCTGGACAGTTCCTCAAAGAGGGTCTATGAGACCTCCGTCAGCTCAGACAACCCATTTTCCATTCCCTTTCTTGTGGTGGTAGTGGGTTTTCACAGGGACATTGCATCTATGTGTAGTACAGTGAGATTCTATATAGGAGGACAGTTGAAGGGAAGAGTTTTTGATCAAAACAAACAAAACCTTAGAAAGGGAAACAAAATAGCAATTGCCTCCTCAGAATTCAAAACTATCATGCCTGGAAAACTGATGGCTCATTTTAAATAATATTTGATTTTATTTTAGTCTTTATTGAATTTGTTACAATATTGCTTGTTTTATGTTTTGGTTTTTTGGCTGCAAGGCATGTGGGATCTTAGCTCCCCGACTAGGGATCACACCTCCTGCATTGGGGACTTCGCCCCCTGCATTGGAAGGCAAAGTCTTAACCACTGGACTGCCAGGGAAGTCCCTAAATAATATTTTAAAATACAAAGAAAAATATTGATTCTTGAAAATGCCTTATGGAATAGCTAGTCAAATTATTGTAAAATATCATGGTTAGGTATGCATATTTTCCTTATTTTGTATTTATTTTATTATTCTATACTGGAACATAGTATATTATCACCATGTATGTAAAAATGAGGTTTTAAAATAGTAATGTGAAATATTTCAATGTTCTAGAAACTATTTTTCTGATGAAATATAGAAGTCAGCTTGTTACAATATCTAAAATTTATCTTGTCACATTCAACAAGTTGTGATTGATACATTAAATCAGTTTATTTTCTAAGTCCAGTAATATGCAGTAAGGAAATAAGTTCAGTTAAAAACAAAAAAATTATTTATTCATAAAATCTTCATTTCCTAGATATGTGTGATTATTAATATCCAAGTAAGAATATTTCTTAAAGTAACAAATACCATTTATGGGGCACTTTTATATTAAACTCTAAGAAATGTCCCAAGGACTTTACGTGCAGGATCTCATTAAACTTTCATTTTATAAATAAAGAAATTGAGGTTCAGATGTTAATAACTATTACTAGTATTTTTGTTAACAGCAACAATTTTTGTTATTAATATATTATTGATTTTATAGATACTCTCAAAAAATGGTGACTCTCCAGATGTATGTTTGCTTCTCATTTCAAGATACAGAGTTTAATTCTCTTCTCTTTGAATATGAACTCGCTTTAATAACCTGCTTATCAAATAGAATGCAGCAAACATGTTGTTTTGGAAATTCTGAGGCTAGGTTTTTAAAACAATGTGTGCTTTTTGTCTGTGTCAGTCTTGGGATGTTCCCTCCTAGAACCCGACTTCCATGTGGTGAGAAGTCTAATCCACATGGAGAGACCAGGCAGGGGCACTTTGGTTGAAAACATGAACTGACTTCTCAGCTGACTCTCACAATAAGCTACCTAGCACGCAGGGGAAAAAGCCTCTTGGATGTTCAGCCCAGTCAAGCCTTGAGAAGGCTCCATCCAGAGCTGCCATCCAGCTGAAATTCCAACAGAGACTCCAAAAGCACTCCCAGCTGGGAAAAAACATTCTTCAGAACTGTTAGAAGTAATAACAAATTGTTGTACAAAGCCACTGAGTTTTAGGACTGTTTATTATGAGCAATAGATAGCCAAAACAATAAATAGAATTTATTGTGCACAGGGCTAAAACATTTATATGAATTGTTTGATTTAATTCTTATAATAGTGCTATGAGTTAGATACTATTATTAGATACTATTATTATCTTCATTATAGTTAGAAGATACTATTATTTAGATACTATTATTATCTTCATTATACAGATGGAAAAAACAAAGAGGGTCACAAAAATTAGTGCTTATTTAAAAGCCAAATGGATATTCAAACCTCCACAATCTGACCCTAGGCAATGCTCTATGCTGACATGAAAAATCATCTTTCTTATGTTACAGAGACGAGATTCCCTCCACTCCAACCTATAATTGTCATTCACCCTAGTTCTAACATGAAAGACTTTTATCCATTGTGAAGGAAATATTCCAACTCCTTTTTTTTTTACTGTGTGATATGTACCTAGAAGATAGTGAGGTTTTCCACTGAGATGGAAGTGGTACCCAGACAACAGTAGAGCCTGCATGGTTGAAAATCCAGTGGGAAGCTGATCTTAGTGGCCTAGATAATGGAATAAGGCTTGTTTGACTGAAATGAGGAGTATCAAGATAAGATAGAATGTAAGAAGAAAATAAGTCCAGCTGTAGACTTAGAAATCTTAAGAACTAGGACATGAGAACATGGAACTTCAAAGTGAGTCATTCTCTAGGAGGTAGATCCTAGCCAGCCTTCTGAAACAAAACTTTGTTTTGTCCCAAACATAATGGGAAGCTGCATTTAAATGATTAGAAGACATATTACCATATTTTTAACAAAGTATCATGCTGTCCTCTTCCAAGACACCCTCCTCTTCGATTTAAATAAATTCAGCTGACTCTTCATAAGGTATTTGCCATCAGCTGCCACGCTTCTGTATGTGTACATGCAACATAAAATAAGTCCTTATTTGCACACAGATGACCAGTTTCCTTTGAGCCAGAAGGAAACTTTGTGCTTCTGAATTTCTTATAATCTCCCAGGATAAGTTTAGATAAGCTTTTACTTCCTCCCAGTATATTTCAACAAGAACTCTCAAAGGTCCTATCAGACAGTCCCATAGACAGATTTCTAAGCACATGATTCCCCAAGAGGCTCAGCAATACTCTTCCCCCAAACTCATTATACCATTCTAAGGGGAGGAAAACACATAATAACACAAACAAAAAGTAAGCTGGCAAAAGTTAATTTGTTAAAAAAACAAAAAGGAAGAGGAGATGAAACTAGTCCTAAATTTCATTCTCATCTCCGCCTGTGAGAAGATATATATATATATAGTATTTTGCACATTAGGTTAGGAGAATGATAGCTGTTGTTCAGTGCTCACAGCCATGTGTACCAGTGATCAACTCTCCCCAGTTAACATTAATCCCTCTCTCACTTATGCACATATTAGAAGTCTCTGTAGAGAGTTACTTACCCCATGCCCACCTCCACCCTGGACCCCCAAAAATATCTGCAGATGTCGCCTATGGGTTTTTCAGAAAAGAAAATTATTTTAAACCAAATTCAGGGATATATGTCAGCTACCTGAATGAGAAAAAGTCTGTATAGTTTTTCTCCCCAAATGTTAAGAGCACAGTAAAAGCAGATTTCCCTTAGGGATGTCTAAATTATACCTATTCATAAGTAAACAAAGAGGGGCACTGAGAAATGGTGAGTTCGCCACAGCCTCCAGAAACTCCTCATAGTTTCCCTTGCAGATAATATACCTAACTTTTTTCATTGTGTTTTGGAATTTGTAATATAATTATTCTCAAAATTGAATTCTCATATTGTGGATTTATGATACAATTTCTTGGATAAATGTAGTCCCTGCTGTGATGGCCTATGAAGAGTTATGAAGAGTTACTTTCTATTTCTTTTCTTCTTTTTATTAATGAGTAGAATATTCACAGTCAGTAACCTAGACTTCGTGCTCTTGCAGATTCTTCAATAATAAATATCCTGACCAAAAATATGTTTTATACTTCACTCCAGTGTACAGCCCATAGTGACCATTGATAAACACTGATGGCCGAGCCCTCAGTGTGAACACAGTATGTTCATATTGTGATAGACAAAGATCTCTCTTTAGGAATGTTAAATGCATTTGTTTTGCATTCTTAAACCACATGTATTCTTTCTTTATAGATTCATAAATGCCTCTGTCTGCCAGTACATATCACGGTTATCTCTTTCCTCAGTTCCTTATTAAAGATATGCAAATATGTTTTCTCTGCTTCACAATTGTAAAGAAGCAGATGACCCTTGTGAATTAGTGATATCTTTCTTCATAGGAGCAGCACTCTCTACCAAGATTTCTCATTCATCAAATATCATTAGAAACCTGAGTTAAAGAGTTGCATTTATATACGATGTTATTATGTAAGTGAAATGAGAGGGCATGGGGAAAGAGAGAAACAGACAGATAGATGACTAGTTCATCATTTCATGTACCGTGTTATATTTGAAATCACTTCCCATGAAAATCTGGATTTTCATTTCTCATAACCTAGGATCCATCTAGAAACAGTGCACTCATCCACTCATAGAAGGAAGAAGGCTTTTTATAGGTAGTTGTTGGATGAAACAATGTACAAGAATGGCAAGACCCCTACCATCAACCATACAATGAAATTGGTATTCAAATATATTATCATAACGTAGGTGAAATGCTGTTCAAACCTATACCTTTGTAACAATATGTCATTCTATCCAAATATCTGCAGACCCCGTCTGATGGGTCACTGGTTCTCAGAAACTCACAGCGTTTCAAAATTCTTAAACATGACAGTACCATAATCAGCCCTTCCAGTATATACTCCTGTATTGAACCCCCCAAGACGTTCTCAGATTAATATATATTTTATGCCCTTTTGTTGTGTTGTTTTGCCAATAACATTTTGAGATACACAGAATCTTTTTAATATTTGAGATTTAAATGGAGAGGAAATCGTTAGTATAACTTTATGGCAAAGGTCAAGAAATGAATGAAAGAAGAGAATAAAATAAGACATTTAATTGTTTATATGATAAATCATCAGTCTCTCTATATCAAACCAGAATTCAACAAGGAAGGTAATTTGATTGTGATTCTGCATCTAAGATTCCCGATTTATTTTCTACCATGTATGCTTCTTGTGTGGTCACACCTAATCTTATGTCTTTGGTTCCCAAAATACACTTTATAAAAATTTACTTATCCAAAGTATACTTCTGCATGTATTGCAGAAGTTAATCCACAGTTTTCATCACATTCACAAAGAGATATTTTGCAAAGAAAGCTCAATATCCTGGCGAGAGGATGTATGTCAGAACCCTTTGTGGGAAAGCCTGTTTAGGGTAATGAAAAACGTGACCCATGGTGTCAGACTTCATGGGTTTATATCCTACTTGTGGCATTCATAAAATGTGATCTCAGGCAACTTACCTCATTGTCTTTTTTTTTTTTTTAAGCTCCCACTGCTTATCCATGGTGAGGCGACCAGTAGTACTGACCTTTTAGGGTTATTTGAAGAATAAATGTGTTAAAGCAGGCAAAGCTGTGATAGCCATGGCTAGCAAATAGAAAGTGTCATGTAGGTGTTTGTTTTTGTTTTAAATTTTTTTATTTATTTATTTTTTGCTGCATTGGGTCTTCGTTGCTGTGTACAGGCTTTCTCTAGTTGCGGTGAGCAGGGGCTACTCTTCATTGTGATGCACGGGCTTCTCATTGTGGTGGCTCTCTTGTTGCAGAGCACCGGCTCTAGGCAAGTGGGCTTCAGTAGTTGTGGCACATGGGCTCAGTAGTTGTGGCTCGCAGGCTCTAGAGCACAGGCTCAGTAGTTGTGGTGCACAGGCTTAGTTGCTCCACAGCATGTGCGATCTTCTTGGACCAGGGCTCAAACCCATGTCCCCTGCATTGGCAGGCAGATTCTTAACCACTGCGCCACCAGGGAAGCCCTGTCATGTAGATGTTAGCTCTCATTATTTTAACCAACATCTTCGTTTTGTCTAGTGTACCCCTTGAAGAACTCCTAGTATCCTTTTTATATCATTGCCAGTCTCTTTTCCTACTTGTAAGAGAGAGGGGAGGTTCACCTATCACTTTCAAGAATGTGGAGGATACACAAGTAATTATACCCCAAAATTTTAAAGATCTATTTAGGAGGCTAAATGACAGTTACAGAAATTAGGAACATTTTGTGGCCAGAGACGTCAGCATGTCAAACAAGCTCTGATTTGAATTTTAAGTTTCTTGCATATAGCTATGTGGCCTAAACTAGTCATTGATCTAAATGAGCTTCAGTTTTCTCACCAATAAGCAATTCTCTTACTATAGTATACATGAAGTCACTAATAGCTAGTAGGTTGTCAATAAGTATTTATTGATTCAAAAATCATTGTTGAGCTTTTATTATGCACCAGACACTGATAGGTTACATGAGTTAAACCTTGGACAAGCCCCTCATGGTTCTTCTGCTGAGGGAACTTTTCTTTTAAATCCCTCTCAGTATTAGTTTTCTATTGCTGCTGTAACAAATTATTATAAACATGGTGGCTTAAAACAACACAAATTTTTAATATTATAGTTCTGGATATCAGAAGCCCAACATGGGGTCTCACTGAGCTAAAATTAAGATGTTAGCCAGGCTACATTCCTTCTGGAGGCTCTAGGAGAGAATCTGGTTTCTTGCCTTTTCCACCTTCTATAGAGATCACTGCATTTCTTATCTATCTCATGTTCCCTTCTCTCCATCTTCAAAACCATCAACTTTGCATCTCTCTGACCATTCTTTTATTATTACATCTCCCTCTGACTGCAGCCTTTAAGGATCTTGCACTTGTGTTTGGCTCACCCAGACCACCCAAGATAATATCCCCATCTCAGTGTCCAAAACCTTAATGACATCTGCAAAGTCCCTTTGGCCACTTAAGGTAGTATATTCACATGTTCGAGATTAGAGTGTGGGCATGTTAGGAGAGGGTCATTATTCTGATACTCCACCTATTATTGCTCAAGTTTGTAAGTGCATTTTGTTCTGAATTCAGGAGGCCAGGAGAGTACTTAGTGCTTGGTCACCCATATGGAAAGCACCTTCATTAGGTCTGCTTAAATGCTTTATAGAGATGTCAGCTAGGCCAGGGCAAGGTATATTTTTTGCTCCAGTTTCTTCTTAACCCCCACTGTGAAAAAATTATCTCTACCATTGATGTGCTTAATTACCCACTTGAAAGGGCATTTAGGCAATGATACTCTACAATGCTTGCCATAAGGAAGGCCATCCTTTATCATTAGCAAACTGCTAAGTGGTGAGCTCACAATTGTACATCTTACCTAGCAGATATTAGGAGCCCACTTTTCAGTTTTTCTAATGAGATGACTCATGAGGCGGGGATGGTGATGGGAGGAGTGAGCTGGGTTAATATTCCTAGGGGACTAATTAGAATCAGGTGAGAGCTAGAGAAAGCAACCAAGGCGATTTCAGTCAGAACCCACGTGAAAAGCTCTAATTAACAGGAGTGATGGACTTTGCTTTAAGACCACTGGAGAACACATGATGCTCAATTTAAATTCCCTGACCTAGTGGCCAGATGATGTCAAGTCTCAATGTATTATTTTTTTAAGTGAAGGTAGAAAAGTGCCCCTTTTTAGTGTGGTGCATTAACCATAAGGCTATGTAAAAACCAAGAACTCTAAAAATATATACTAAGCAGAGTGGTAGGTCAGTGACAAAAAGGAAGTTATATTCAAGGTATTCATTTCATCGGAATAGGTAACACCCAGTGAGCGTAACAAAGATGGGCTTAGGGCTGGAGGAGTTTGGGAGACAGAGGAGGATGGGGACATCGCTTATCCATTCTAACATCTGTGTCTTTCAATACGCAACCCAATTTAGGAATAATTTAGCTGAGGTGCCATCCTAAAACCACGTAGACTTTAAATTTATCATTTCAGCAAAGTTATTGTTCCTTCCAGAAAAGGTATACAAGGTATTTTAGCTGCAGGGTGCATAACTAGAGAAAGTGTTCCCTGCAGCGACTCTCTGCCTTTCTACTAAATTAACTGCACAAGAACCGACCATGTTACTGTATGACATTTAGATTTTCTAATCTGTTTAATGCCATGGTTTGCACATGATGTATTCTGATGTGCTTTTATGTTTCAGATACTAAAAAACCACATTAGAAGTGCAGTAGGGATTCTTTTACAGACAGCATAACTTGTTACAAACTGCATTTTCAGAAAAATTATACCGAAAAATCCAATCTTATGATTTTTTCCCTCAAAATTACGTTTCACCTCCTGCATGTCTTCTGTCTCTTGTGTATGAGCATCTTCAGTTTGAGATCCTCTTGATTCATTCTCCTTTCCTCTGTGCCCTGTGGTAAATGAATTCAAATCTATTTTTAAGTTAAAAATCGACAGCACTTGGAGATACAGTCAGCATTTATGCTAAGACTTGCACAGATGCTGTGGGAGAACTTTTGAACATATTTTTGACTCAAGTATAGATTTCAACTCTGTAATCTCTTTTTGTTCCTGGTAAAAGTGGACCCTGTCCTTTAGCACTCTGCACTCAGCATGTGTTTATAAAATGGGAAATGAGTAATAAAGTAGTTCATGTCCATTCTTCAATATTTTCAACATGCATATTTATGAAATTGTAATAAAATTAAACCTCCCAGAAAAGCTTTGTCATCCAAGCCATGTGCCCCTACATATGTGTATGTGTGTGCTCTGTATGTACATGTTTTACACTTTACAGTGTATATGGCACACACATAGAGAAATGTGGGGTGGTTACCCTTGTTTTTGTTTACTGCCCTCTCCAGGAAAGCATATCTAGATTAAAAGTCTTATATTTTAAGGGAGGCATCTCATTTTTGGATTTTAATAATAGTCCCTTCCCTTTTAATTCTGTGGAATTTTTCTCTTGTTGTTTACTTGTATTTTTTCTTACTCCCCCCCACCCCCCATATTGTTCTCATTCTCTCCTACTTCTAAGGATAGGGGTGATGTTCGGCTATCACTTTCGATGATTTGGAGGACACACAAATAAGTGATACAAATTAAAGGCCTAAGTAAGGAACTAGTGGATAGGTTAAAATTCAAGGAAATTCAAGGACATTAACACATGGTACAAGTGTTTGTTTTAATAAAAGCCTGTATATCACTGAAGTGGGGATACCTTGAATAATTAGAGATATTTACAGGCCATTTTTCTTATCAAAACCCTGCTTTCCGCTGGAATGATACTAAGCTACTATTGAATTAGACTCTCCCCGTCTGCAACCTTAGGAAACTCTCAGGCTATGTCCATACCTACGTTTAGAGCTCAGGCTCTTGCAGAAGCTTTATAAAACAAGCTGAGTTAATTTATTAAAATGATGAATTAAACAAGTCACTGCAAATGGCCATGCTCGATGACATTGGTGACTTGGAAGAGCACATCTGCCACGTTGGTTTCGAGGAAGAGGAGGACGGGAATGGACAAGTTTGTATTTGGTGGGCCAGGAGCTCAGTTTTTTAAGATTAAGAGAAATCAGGGTCACCCACCATTTCTGCTGGTGTTTTAAAGGTTTTTATCCATGTCATTGAATTGGAGAATATACATTTAAAAAATATAAATAGCAGTTACATAAATGAAATACAACAACAAAAAAGGACAAGGTCAGCTTTAAAGAAACTTTAAAAATATTAAATAGTATAAGAAAACTCAATAATTATCAGTCTTTGTAGTATAATCATTAAGAATTCAAGATCATTTCTTAGAAAAATCATAAGTTTTCAACGTTTTAAATCTGTGAAAATATTGGGAAAGAATGTTTGTCTTGACAAGGTTCTCTTCCTGACCAAACTCTATTCAGCCTCCCGTGAGCTCTTTTTTCAAGCTAGGCCTGAACTTTCAGACTTCTGTGTTTGTCTCTACATTGTCCAGTTTTAGCAAGAATCCTGCTAGGTCAGTTTAATCAGGATCTCGCATCCTCAATATCTGATCACCCTCTGTATCTGACCAGATTCCTCATCCTCCACAGTCTCTCAGGTGATATCTGATCACCCTGGCCTGCCTTCAGCAAGAATCCTGTTAGGTTGGGTTAGCCAGAATTTCCCCTTACTCCTGATGTTTCTTCTTAGTAATTTTCCATATGCTGACCTCCACTCTTGCTTTTTGGCTATAAATTACTAATTGCTCATGCTGTATTTGAGCTTGATCTTTCCTCTGCACTGTAAGACTCCACTTCATTCGTCCCTATCACTACCTCTGTGATGGCCCCCCTTAAGTAACGTCTTCTTACAGTCTTCCACAAGCATCATGAATAATGTTTTCTTTAGCAGTCTACAGATGTCAAACCACCTTTAGTATTTTTGTCACAGCACCTGGGGCCAAGAGGGTAGACGTGCCCCATTTATGTAAACAGCAATGTTTTTTGAACTTCGAAAGTATCTAGGTTTTCTGGGTCAAGTTTCTTCCCAAGAGATTGGACTGATTTGGAAATTAACCAGAGAAAAGGATAATTAGAAACTATTATTGAAATAGGAAGGATACACCAGTAAATAGAAATAGCACAGATTTCTTGTGGAGGTATATTTATGGAAGAATCACCTCCTGTGCTTAGTTCTGGAGTAAAAGTGGTTGACATGAGCGTCAACTTAACCAGATTTCTTCAAGAGGAAGAAATATTGGAATCAATTGCATAGGGGTTCCATGATGCTAGGAATGGTATCTGTCTTGCTCACACTCAACATCAAGAATTATACCAGTGCTAGTTTCATCAGGCAGAAACTTCAGCAATAACTTAGAGATATCTACTAGAATTTTGAATATTCCAAAGAGCAAAGAAAAAACTTAAACCTTATAATAAAAATGGATTTTTTGTTTGTGTGTGCATTTGTTGGGAGGTAACGCATACAAAGCTCAGCCTCTAGAAAGTGAAAATTTTCTGCTCCATGTTTAGAGGTTATGTGCATGCTTATACTTATCACCATCACCAGGAAAAGGAGTCAGTAGGTCACAAATTTATTTCAGATGTGATATTCAATTAGCCATGTGGCAAGAATGCATCCGTATCATCATCGATGCCCATCACTTTACTGCTAAACATTTTCATTAAGGTTAAGATTCAGTAAAAGGCGTACAATTTTTAATTCAAGATCAGTATTTAAGTCCAGAGGATGTAAATGCCAGAGACATTGAATCACCTGTGATTACTCAGTTTGCCAGATACCAAAGCTTTAGAATAGTAACATTCTTCCTCTATACTGCAAGTACACATCTTGCAGTGCTAATTTTCTTTGTGGTATTTCTTTGGAATGCAAGAAAGTATAGTCTGGCGATCAAAGTTCCCTAGTTCCCAGGTGTTGGGGTCAACAAGGAGGATCCCCTGTTTGGATAAATTATTTCCCCAAGTTGAAAACATTTTAAAGGAAAATGCCTCATTTGCAACTTGTCATTTGGGGACAAAGCGCTAATCACATGAGAGATTTCTTTGAAAGAGAAGGCAAATGCAGTGGAAAGTTCCTTGGGTAAGGCTTTGGAAGTTTTAAGGTATTTGGAAACTATGACAGATTAAACTGTGCTAGCCTGAACATCTTACTTATCACCCTTCCTTCAGTGACTAGGCATAGGTTTTCATAGCATTGATTTCAGAGAGGAATAATTATTCCCTAACAAGACAAAAAATAGTGATTCAGAATAATCAATATTAGTGGGGAAAAAAAATTACCTTCTGGATCAGTATCTTTCTCTGACTTGTTATTAGCTTTGTCACTTGGGAAAGCCAATCGCTCTGAGATGTTGCTTCCTTATAGGTAATATTGGTCATACGTATTTCATAATATTATCATGAATATTAAATGAGATAATGACTCTGGAGTCCCTTATCTGCGAGGTGTTACGGTGTAGTACTTAATTGCATAAGCTCCAGGTGAGACCGCCTGGGCTTGATTTTGTGTTTCTCCAAAGACCAAATTAATGATATTCTATATACTTTAGTTTCCCCCTTGGTAAAATGGATATGATATAGGCACCTTCCTCATAAGGATGTTATGAAGATAATATTAGAAAATATATAAGTAAACAGGACCTGGTAAGTATCAATAAAGCTTAACTCATTTTACCATCCCATGCATTGTTTGTTGCCAACAAACTTTCATTATCATTTTCTTTGCTCACATTTAAAACTTCTAGTATTAAATAAATAGTACACTCAGTGTCAGAAATAACGGTGTTGCTACTTTACTTCCAGACTTGCCAACGGCATTTTAATTTATAATTTTAAGCAGTGTATTGGTCACATATTTTCTCATTTAAGGAGAGGTGGTTTTTGCCTCTGGCTTCCCAACAGGCATTTTTTAAGCCACTGTGCAGATTTCTTTTGAAATAGCTAGTGTTGAAAACGTTGATAACCAGAGAACACAGCTCGTAGCTTGGTTTAGCCAGTGAAGCCTTCTGCTTACCTTGTCTACAAAGACAGGAAGCTTTGCAAGTGCACAGTTAGTTGAATGGAAAGTGATCATTTGCATCTAAGCAGTGTCAACAGAATATGGAAATACCACCAAATTGTTTAATTTTTTTCTCCAACTACTTAAATCAGGTCAGCTCTTGGAAACTGTAAAGCATTTGTGGGACAACTGGAATTTTACATTTCTGTTTATCACAGTGGCTGTCAAATCATAGAATATTTTCCTTAGGTATATCATTTGATGGTTTGGAAATAATCATTGCGGCATATTTTTAAAAAATGGACCAGTAAATTAGAGTCTTGGTAATACCAAAGTCTGTGTGATACCAAAGGCAACTCTTTTTATCAATACATTATTCTGACTTTCTGATTGGAATAGACAGTTTAAGACAGTGACCTTGTTTAACATCCTGAATTCGACAGTTGGGGTAATACGACCTCACTCTGGTTCAATTTTCTCTTCAGTAAGATGGTGGAAATAATGGTACTTGCCTCAGAGAATTTTGATGAGAATTGAGGTGATGCACAATGACAGGAAGATGGCAGGAATTCACCTACCTTCATTTTATTAATGAAAAAGGAAACTTGAGACGTGCTGAATTTCAATATATTGTGCAAACAATTAGGGCAGAATATTTGAAACTTTAAACCAGAATTGCTGATGTCTATCCCTGAGTTGTTTACCATATCATCTTCATGCTCTCATTCCTAGAGTCACCGTCAAGATACGTATTTCAGAAAACAGGAAGGAAGGAAGGAGGGAAGGAAGGAAGGAGGGAGGGAAGGAAGGAAGGAAGGAAGAAAGAAAGGGAGGAAGGGAAAGAGAGAGAGAAAGAAGGAACAAGACACTTGCTGTAAATGTTCCCTTTCATACCCCACCTCCCCGGAGAGCCACACCTGGACTATAAATGGCAGGTGGGAGGAGTCCTTGATGTTTGAACTTACTTGGAGGGAAGTGTGCAGAGTCTGCTGTAAAGCAAACTCTTACTGGTTTGTTTTTCTCATGAGAGTGTCATTTATCAAATGAGGGGTTCACTCTGCTTCATTGTTCCTACTTCCAAGAGGAGCAGGAGTAGGGATATAACCGTAACCTTTGTACTTATCAAGTCTTCAGGCCAAGGTTAGTGATGGGATGCTTTCAAGATAACCCCATCTTCCTCCACAAACTCTAATCAATTTTATACTCAGGCCAAACAGGATTGTTCTCTCTTCTTAGTATTCATGAATCTCTTTTCCTGTATTCATTCATTCATTCGTCATCATTCACATTCATCTCTGTGCTCTGCTCTTTATTTTTCCTCCGCTTAGACTATTTCCTCTTGACAGCCCAGAGAAATTCCAGGTTATCTTGAAAGAGCTTTTGTTAAATCCACAATATAAACTCTTTGATCACCAGCATGGAACGATGTCTTAGATGAGAACGATGGGAAGGGAGAGAAGAAGGAGAGGGAGAGAGGGAGGGAGGGAGAGAGAGAGAGATGAAAAACTGATGGAAGGAAAAAAATTATTTGTAAGATATTCTGGAATTAGATTTTTTGTTTTGAAATGCAGAGCAAGTCCACAGAGTTAGCATTTAAATCTCAGTTCTGCTACTTATTTATACTATGTGACCTTGAGTAAGTTTTGTATTACCTTGGACATCTGTTTCTGCATTTGTAGAAATAAAAAATATACCAGAATAAAAATATGCTTAATATAAACCTCTTACCATAATAGTGGCTATAGGTTTGGTGATCAATAAATTGTAGTTATTGTTATCATTACTATTAATAATAAATAAGGGTAAAAACCCCTTTTGCAGTGCTTGGAATTCTATCTGTATGCTATGTTATATCTTATACATTCAGCACAGAAATACTCCTTAGCGCGTGTGGAAATGAAAAAAAAAAAAAGGAAAGAAACAAGGCTAAATCATGTAATAAGAGAATCAGGGGAACATTAGTGCTTACACACATTCACTTTTAAAATATATAGTAATTACTCCAGCTTCTCTAGGTGCTTCTGTTTTACTTCTGGGAATAAAATGTTGTGCACCTAAGTCTCTAACTGCATATAGTGCAAATTTCAGCCAATGAACAATAAAACGAATAAACCAATGGTGATTTAATAATGACTGTGTTACTTTTTACGATTATATTAGTGCCACATAAATGTCAGAACTCTGTAGAAGAGTGATGGTCATTTCTACCGTGTGTCTTTTAAAATTCCCTACCTGCATTCAGAATTTAAGGGAATCGGAGGGACTTCTTTTGAGTATTTGTGTGTGTGTGTGCGCGTGCATGAACACATGCACACGGATTCTTTCAATAATATTGTTTTTAGGGTGATAGATAAAAAACAGAATAAGTCATAATTCCTGCCTTAAGGCACTCACATTAAAGAAGAGCAGAGAAACATTAAGCACATGACGATTTTTAAAATATGTGCTTATGAAAACATCAATTATAAAGTGCAGAGACTGCTAAACATTTTTCAGACCATCATTTGTGATGAAGATGTAGATAATTATATTAACAACAATAATAATGATGATAGTATTCATTGACTAGTTACTATGTGTTTAGTATTTTATTTTTTTACTGAACTATGTTTTATATAGGGAAAAGTGCATGTGCCATAAGTATTCAGCTTGATGATCTTTTACAAAGTGGACATATCATTGTAACCAGGATGCAGACCAAGAACCAGATCATTATCACACCCCATAAGTTCCCCATTCTTGGTTAATATGAATCATGTTACTATGAATATTTTAGTATGTCTCTAATGGTGACTATATTATATATATGTATGTATGTATATGCCTACCTCATTTCATAAAAATGTACTATATTTTCCTTTAGAAGCTTTACTGTTTTATCTTTGATATTTAGATTTGCAGTCCATCAGGAATTCACTTTTGAGTACGATAAGAGGTGAGGGCAAGATATATTTTTCTGATATGGAAATCCAATTGATTAAGCACCGTTTATTGAAAATATCAAATAGGATATGTTCAGAAAGTTTAAAATTTTTAAAGAAATTTCCAGAAAATTGATACATGCATATACACAAAAGATTCGTTTTGGATGGTTGATTGTGAGAGAAGTTCAACTCTAAGTAGCTCAGTCATTTTAGACTCACTGAATCACATCACTGGAAGAGGTAGAAGCAGTTTGAAAGCAGGCACAATGAGACTTGGAATTTTAAATGAATTTGTAGTCACAGTTTCTCTTTTTTCTGTCATTCACTTCCCTCCTCTTTCTTTCCCTTCCTTCTAGGTGTTGGCCTTATTCTCCCTTGTTTTGAAAATGGGTATTATGTCCAGAATTTACATGTCAAAAGTCCTATTATATATTTAATCACTCATTTTGTATTTTTGATTTTTTTAACATCTTTATTGGAGTATAATTGCTTTACAATGGTGTGTTAGTTTCTGCTTTAAAACAGAGTGAATCAGCTATACATATACATATATCCCCATATCTCCTCCCTCTTGTGTCTCCTACCCACCCTCCCTATCCCACCCCTCTAGGTGGTCACAAACCACCGAGCTGATCTCCCTGTGCTATGTGGCTGCTTCCCACTAGCTATCTATTTTACATTTGGTAGTGTATAAATGTCCATGCCACTCTCTCACTTCGTCCCAGCTTCCCCTTCCCCCTCCCTGTGTCCTCAAGTCCATTCTGTACGTCTGTGTCTTTATTCCTGTCCTGCCCCTAAGTTCTTCAGAACCTTTTTTTTTTTTAGATTCCATATATATGTGTTAGCATATGGTATTTGTTTTTCTCTTTGTGACTTACTTCACTCTGTATAACAGACTCTAACAATACCTCATTACAAATAACTCAATTTCGCTTCTTTTTATGGCTAAGTAATATTCCATTGTATATATGTACCACATCTTCTTTATCCATTCCTCTGTTGATGGACATTTAGGTTGCTTCCATGTCCTGGCTATTGTAAATAGAGCTGCAATGAACATTGTGGTACATGACTCTTTTTGAATTATGGTTTGCTCAGGGTATATGCCCAGGAGTGGGATTGCTGGGTCGTATGGTAGTTCTATTTGTAGTTTTTTAAGGCACCTCCATAGTGTTCTCCATAGTGGCTGTACCAATTTACATTCTCATCAACAGTGTAGGAGGGTTCCCTTTTCTCCACACCTCCTCCAGCATTTATTGTTTCTAGATTTTTTGATGGTGGCCATTCTGACTGGTGTGAGGTGATACCTCTTTGTAGTTTTGATTTGCATTTCTCTAATGATTAGTGATGTTGAGATAATTGCTTCACGTGCTTTTTGGCCATCTCTGTAATTTTATAAAAATGTTTTTACCAAGTTTTAGATATTAATGTTATGCTGGCTTCATCAAATGAATTTTGAAGTTCCTTCTCTATATTCTGAATGTTTATGTGTAATATTAGGCTTATTTATTCCTTAAGTGTTTGATGGAATTCATCAATAAAAGTATCTGGGCCTGGCGTTTTCTTGGGTAACATTTTTTATAGCAAATTCAATTTCTTCAGTACACATAGGGCTATTCACATTTTCTGTTTCATCTTATATCAATTTTGTATGTTGGATTTCTAAAGGAATTTGTCAATTTCATCTAAGTTGTCAAACTTGACATAATTTTGTTTAAATATTGACTTATTAATATTTTAATGTTTGAGAATCTGTAGGGATAATGCCATTATTCTTGATAGGTCCAGGGTTATTTTAATTTGGTTGACCTTTTCAAAATATCAGAATATGGTTCAGGAGACAAGGAATGACTGGGCAGAGTTTAAACATAGAACTTGGAGCCCTCTTTTCTATTTGCTCCTCTCCTTTCTGGGATTCTCTACTCTGTACAAAAGATAATACATTTTTAAATAAAATTTTTTAAAAACTTTTGTTTGGAGTTATAGTTGTTATCTGTAGGAGGTTTCTTTCTCAGGGAACTTATTCTGCCACATAGGAAGAGAAATTCCCAAGGGAAGATTTTGAAAAATGTGGACAAGAGAGGACTGGGGGTAGTATCTGTTGAGCACCTATCATATACAGATCTAGGAATTTTACAAGTTAGCTGTGTAATCACTGCAGTGTTGCTGTGTTCAGTATCCTTGTATTATTAATTAAGAAAATGAGGATCAGTGTTATGAATAATACCATGAGTTTTCATATCAAGGTTAGTAAGGGGAGTCTGTTACTGTCACAGGATCATCAGACTATGGATTCTCTTCGCTTTTCAGTGATCATGTGGCTTTTTTTAGTCTATAACCCCAAGAATGAAAATTCCTAACAGGAAAGCTGAACTACATGTAAATAAAAGTACTGTCAGTCAGTGTTTATAAAATCAATAATATCAGTATAGTAATGTTCCCTATTATTTTGAAGAAACAAAATATTACTTCTGGTATGGACATTAAAGGATTTTTGGCTTTTTGCCCCACACTAACAATACCATATACAATACATCTCTGCCAAATATATATTATGATATTGACCCTTAATTGATTATTTTCCAAATGGCTGTTTGTTAAGCAGTTGTAACTTAGAAAACAAATAATTTTAAAAATCCATTCAAAATGATTTATTTAGCATTTATTTGCATGTGTCATGTAGACTGTCATAATTTCTGGGATTATAAGGCAGAGGAAATAGGTACAGTCATTGATTTTGTAGAGTTTGCTGTTTAATTAGTAAGTCAAAAATTAAACCATAAAAATACAAATGGAGCAACAAGGATTTTGTATAAAGCACAGGGAATTATATTCAATATCTTGTAATAACCTGTAATGGAAAAAACCTGAAAAAACATATAACTGAATCACTTTGCTGTATACCTGAAACTAACACAATATTATATAATTCAACTATACTTCAATTTAAAAATTACAAATGGAATTGAAAAGTACATTGCATTCTCTGAAAGGGTATCCTCAGATTATGTAAAAGGTGGGTAATCTTGCTTAGAAAGAGGAGTCAAAAATGTATTTTGCTCTCCAACCTGTTAATTCTACCAAGAAATATAATGATGGGCTCCCACTTTTTCTTTCTCTGCATTTCCTATTTGGAGTTCCTATCTGTCAACCTTTATGATAAACACACCACTGCACACACAACGTTTACTGATACAGGGAATGTTCTGATTCATAGATTTCTCCTTTCTGTCATTCTCTTCAAGAAGAAATGATGTTGACAGATGTGGGGCATCTGGGGTCAGGTGGGAGTCTGAGAGGTTTAGAAAACTGTGTGCTCAGTAAAAGCAGGTTCACTCAGTTCATAAAAAGGTGGAATAACATTGATGTAAACAATTTTTAGATCTTCCATTTAATTTTATTTTAATTTTTTGTCAATGAAAATAAGCTTTATGACATCAAATAATAAATGCACACAAAGATGTAATAGTGAAGGGAAAAGAAATTATACAATATGTTGGTATATGTGTTTTTTTCCGAAATAGGATCATCAGACTATAAATTCTATATACTTTTATAACAGACTCTAATGTGCATGTATATATTCAGAGATCATCATCATCATCAATGTCAGTCTGTCTGATAGTAAAACAATTTGCTTCTAGGACAAACAACAAATATTTCAAGGTAGATGATTGATTGTTACTTTTTTTTCTGCAGAAGTCATCTAGAGAACTGAAAAATTTGTCAAAGAGAGTTGGATCTTGAGAGAAGATTTGCTTCTGTGTCAGGTAAGAATCCCATTTCACAAACTTATATTTTTCTTTTTGTATCTCTATTAATCAAATTTATTTCCATTGTAAATCTTTAGTATAACACCATGGTGTCAGAAACTTAATCTCAGACTATTTTGGACTTTCTGTTTTTTTGGCTGGAAGCTGGATGTCTGAGTCTCATTTCTGGAGGGTTGGACATAAATTTAGGGTTGGGAAGGCAGATGGTTCTTTTTCTCCAGTTTGTGCACATAGACTGTCATTCAGATATGCCAGAATCTTTACTTTCTTATCTTTCAGTTTTGAATGCGTTCTTTACTACATAAGTCTACCACTTGGAGGGACTAAAATGCTATATAGATTCTGTACCCTGATGGGACATGAGCATTTCCACCCGGGGAAATTTTTTCAATTGGTGTAGCCTGGCCAAGCAGGCTTGTGTGTGTGTGTGTGTGTACAATTCAGGCAAGAGGTGGAATGGAGGATGGGGAGAGGAGACTTGCTCATTATCCATTTGTTGTTTGTCCTTTTATTTATTTTCTTCCAATCATTTTCTCTATGCCTGGATGTTCATAGTTTGCCTGAGAGCAGTGGCTTTGAAAAACAAAATGTAGAAACTTATTTGTTTCCTCTCTTATTTGTTTTTTATATTTTAACTCTGAGACAGTGAGTAGAGCTAACAAAGTGCTTGAAGGAAGATAGAGAAAAGGTTACTTTTGAATTATAACTGTCTTGCCATATTTGAAGGATATTTGAATCATACATTGGACCAGGACCAGCCCAGAGGGACATTCAGCTCCAGTTCTTAAAAGAGTAAATTTTAATTTTTGGTCTCTTTCACTACACTGTAAGTGTCAGCATTTTTGGTTGCAGCCATTTGGAGAAAGTCAAGGGAGTAAACCAATATGCATGTGATAACACATGGATGAAACATGGTAACTCAGAAACGTTGAACTGGATGTGGTTTAACTGTGTGAACATACAGAATGAAAAATGAAAAATCTAGGATTCAGTTCATTGTTGTAGGTCATCTTTGCCATTAACTAAGGTGTGTGACCATGGATAAATAATTCTGTCTTCCTTATCCTCATATTCCTTATCTTCATATAAAAATTATGGCTTGGTAAAAATGTACTTGGTAAAATTCTGTCAACTCTACATTTTATGTAGAGGTCCTTGCCAACACTTAAAAAGTCTTTCAATTCCATAAACCAAAATGAAGACTTGAGGCAATCATCAAGACACATTAAACGTACATCACTTTTATTGTTGAAAAAGGCATATTTACTGTCTAGACTACACAGATTGAATGAAGAGTATAATTACTGGCTCAGTTCTACAGTGTCCTCTTGTATTGCCATTGATATTGTTTTAATACCACTGTCTCAGTTCGAGTTTCCAGAAGGGAGAGACACCTATATGTTAATTTAGTATCTAGCATGTCAAAATACAATGTTTTATACAGGAGTGCTGAAAGAAGATTGTTTGATGCATCTTTTAGATACTGATGTCTTTTATTTTGGTCTCCAGCATCAGTGCCTTCTTTTATCCTTCCTGCACCTAAGAACAGTAAACCAGAGGAAATTCCTCACCTATAGGTTTTTGGTTATAGGATTAATAAGGGAGAATGATACGGAGAGATGACCCTCCAAAATGTTCCCTCCTTTGCACAAGATAGATTTGTCTCTACTGGCTCGTCACACCTTTCAGCAGCCTCCCCTTCTATCCTTATCCTCTAAGAAACATATTGATGATGAGATTAGTCAGAAACAATTGGGATTTGGCCACAGTTAATAATGTGTGGAATTACTGTTACCAAAGGATAAAAGCCCAGATTCCTCTTTCATCATTTCATGTACTTCCTTCTTGTTTCATCTGTTTGGTAAGCAATCATCTTAGGTCCTGGACCAAAGGAGCACACTGGCCAAATTTTCTTTTCCAGAGCTTAAATGCCTGAGTGTGTATCTGAGATCAGGCTGCTTCTAGGGTGAGCCAGTCTCTGCCCCCTGCTCCTCCTCCTCCTGTTTCTTTTTCTCCCCCACCTATATCTAAGCATATTGCCCTCACTTATTTAGACTGAGGGGAGGAAAAAGGTTCTAATTAGGCTTTGTTTCTAATCAGAGTTTCTACTCAGCCTTTTTAATTGGGGTCTGAATTAGAATATTAGCCACTTAGATATCTATGGATAAAATGAAACTTTGATTCCCATTCTGTTTATTGCATGCTTTCCTTTTTATGGGAAAGAGAACTGAATTTCATGACAGGTTTTGTGTGTTTTAATTCTTGTGATGATAACATGATGATAACAAAAATAACTCATAAGCCATAATGTTGTGAAGTCAATAAGCTAGTTTTAAAGATCTAGGTTCAACTCTTTTTTTGATATTGTGTGTGTGCACATGTATACACACACAAACACACGTATGCTATATTTTTATGACCCACCAAGGGACAATCACTGTTTTAGTTACAGATGGTACAGAGGTAAGTCAAGCAGCAAAAAGCTGACTTTATTGGGTTTATATTTTACTGAGAGAGAAATATGCATTTGAAAATTAATACCTTGGTAGTAATAAATTCTAGGAAGAAAACAAAGCTCTTGCTACCTACATTAATTTAAGCAAGTTATTTAACTTTGAGCCTCAGTTTTCTCATTTGTTAAAAAAAAATAACAATTGAAAATAACGTTTGGCCTGCCTTTTTTATAGGGTAATGTTGGAATAAAACTGGTTGGTAGCTCTAAAAAGTTATTTGATAACTACAATGTGACATTCTGTTGGGGGAGAGAAAAAGTACCTTATCCTCTCTCTCATTCACATAAACATTGTAATTGTCCAGAAATGTCAGATTGCTTGTTTTTAACCATCTGTTTCATTTCCCTCAATATGGGCTTTCCTTTGTCTCCCCTTTGAATAGGTAGCTTGTAACACATCCCAACAAATGTTCACACAGGTTTTTAATAATTTTAGCAATGCATTTTGAAACCTTTGTGTTGCAAGCCCAGACCTTAGGACTCTTGAGTTGGCAAGTCTGGAGCAACAGAAAGGAAGAGCATAGGATGGGCATACTGGTCAGAATGAAGCCCCGACCCAGGCCGTTGGGCCAAGTTTGAACATGGGGCAGGTTCTGGCTGATGCTTAGGGATTTTTTTTTTTTGATAAATTTATTTATTTATTTATTTATTTTTGGCTGTTTTGGGTCTTCTTTGCTGTGCGTGAGCTTTCTCTAGTTGCAGTGAGTGGGGACTACTGTTTGTTGCGGTTCGTGGGCTTCTCATTGCGCTGGTGGCTTCTCTTGTTGCAGAGCACAGGCTCTAGGCACGCAGGCTCAGTAGTCGTGGCACACGGGCTTAGTTGTTCCGCGGCATGTGGGATCTTCCGAGACCAGGGCTCGAACCCATGTCCCCTGCATTGGCAGGAGGATTCTTAACCACTGTGCCACCAGGGAAGTCCCAATGCTTTGGGATTTTTGTGTTCAGCAGGCTTTGTGATGTTTGCTTCTGTATCAGGAAGGATGTTAGGAAATCTCAAAGTTGATGTTACCTTCAGTATTGTTTCATTTCCTAAGTGTGAGGTTGTTTTCAATGTTCTTGCATATAAAAAATTTAGAATTATTTCCAAACAAATTTCCCCACAGGTTTCCGCAGACATGGCTATGAATATTAACTAGTCTTGCTTCTCTAAAAGAACATTTGGTCCTAAGCCTCTAAATGAAGCTCCCCAAGTTTTATGATAATATTGTCAGTGTACCACATACTTGGACACACCTTTTAAGAAATTTCTTAGATCATGAGAATACACAAAAATATGGAATACTCCTGAAGTCATCTGTTTTTTGTTTTTTTTTTTTTGCGGTACACGGGCCTCTCACTGTTGTGGCCTCTCCTGTTGCGGAGCACAGGCTCCGGATGCGCAGGCCCAGCGACCATGGCTCACGGGCCCAGCCGCTCCGCGGCATGTGGGATCTTCCCGGACCGGGGCACGAACCCGCGTCCCCTGCATCGGCAGGCGGACTTCCAACCACTGCGCCACCAGGGAAGCCCCCATCTGTTTTTATTGTTGCTTGGAGTCATCTGTTTTTGTTGTTATTAGTAATGATAGCTATAGATATTAAGTGCCTCATATGTACCAGGAATTAAACTTATCATTGCATGTATATAATTCATGAGCCCCAAGATACATCTTCAAGGTAAATTTTGTAATAAACTTAAAAAAATATTGAGTTAAACAAGACATGGATTTATTTTTCTCATCCATAATTAAAAGCACGGAGGTAGGCTATCCAAACCTTACACTGTGGGTTCTCAGTGTCCCTGGGATCAACCTTAAACTCTGTTTTCCCTAAGTTATGACTCTTATTCTCATGCTGAAGTATGGCTGCAAGAACATCAGTCATCAAGTTAATGTTTAAGGCAGGAAGAAGGAAGGAAAAAGGAAGGGCAAAAAAGTCCTGCCAGTTGAGTTCCTTTTTATAAAGAGATTTTTGGAAGTTCTACTTAATGACTTCCTATTACATCTCATTGACCAAGCCAATCAGCCAGTGAAGTTCAAGATTGAAATGGTTTTATCTGAGCATAAAGCCACCCGTAGCAACATAGGTGTTCTTTTATTATGCAGTCAAAAGAAGAAGGAATGGATATTAGCAGTCTCTCCATGTCACAATTATCCCCACTTCTCCCATAAAGAAATTCAAATATCATGTGTTAATTTAATTGTTTTTCTCACCATGAACATAGCATGTATTTTCATATGTCCAGAAATCTGGTCATACCATTTCTTCATACTTTCCAAGAGTACCTATTTTTTTCATGTTCTATGTTGATAGATCTTAGTCATCCTTTAAGATGTGCTCAAATACTCATTCTAAGTGTACAGAAATTCCCCATGCCTTAATGAATTAATTGTGCCTTAGTTATTAAACAATCATTGAAACTATATGCTAGTGCTTATCCTATGTTTTATAATTACTAGGTAGATATTTTTGTCTCCATCATAGAGAAGCTACTTAAATTCCAACTGTTATGTTGTACATTGTTATTAGTAGTATTATTATCATATTTCTGCATCCATTTTATTATTGAATAATTTTTTTTACTGCTATGAATATCAAACCAATTTATAAACTGTGCAAACAAATCTAGTTTGCTGGCAGTAATGTATGATGCCCAATGAGTTAGTCTTCATAATTTTAATTACACAGTTTTTTAAGTGGTTTCCAATATTTAATTTACTTCTAAGAAGTAAATATTTGACTGCAATCAGTATAATTCCTAAGCAGTAAGCACAGGAGTTATGCTTCCTTGTCTTTACTTTTAAAACATTATACATTGTATGTCTATAATATCTGAGTTCTGCTAGGTTCTAAGAAAACAAACCTTTTAATTTTCCTTGCTTGGCTCTCCAGTATCTCTTGGCAATCCTGATGGCCAGCTAAGCTACTTTTCCCAAAATGACTTTTTTGGTCTGGGAGGAAATGGTATGCCCAGTTTTGTCTAGTAAGAAATGTCTCACATCAGCCACATTCCTTGTTATTTATTCTTGTTACTAGCAATTTATAGGAGCTGCTGGACACATCTTCTTTG
Organism: Mesoplodon bidens; assembly: GCF_964165515.1. Classification (NCBI taxonomy): domain Eukaryota; kingdom Metazoa; phylum Chordata; class Mammalia; order Artiodactyla; family Ziphiidae; genus Mesoplodon; species Mesoplodon bidens. The sequence continues at coordinate 24,184,066 of NC_138175.1, forward strand.
TCAGTGTTTTGCTCTCTTAATCAACATTGAACCTTAAAATCTGGCCTTTGTTATTTCCCCCCTCCATGCTATTATCAATGCTTAATTATTACATATTGCTTTTACTAATGCCAGATGTACTTTCTGTCCTTTATATGATTTAGATTTCAAAAGAAGCTTAAATCTAACCATGTTTTCAGAGAAGAGATAACTGCCACCTCCAGGGGTGGTACAAAGGAAGATAAATGATTTTGAATGAATAAATGAATGGACTTATTTATCATCATAATTGTGTGATATAATTTCTTAATATTATTTTCAAAAATAACTCTGCACAGCAGCCTTATTGAAGTAAGTTTATAATATTTCCAAAGAATCAACTGAAGATAATGACATATTCTCAAATATTTGCTAAGCATTTAGTCTCCTTATCTTGTAGTCATTTCCACAGATCCAGGGATAGTTGCATTTTGGGGGAATTAACCTTCTGCTTTTCAAGGCTGAGTTAGGCCTTGTGTGTAATTCATAAATATTTATGACATAATGCCAGTAAACAAATATGTATGAATGTTCAGCCCTCGCTAGATACATATGAGAATCAATATCTACGAAAGCAGCATGCTTCTAATAAGCATCTTGATAATATGCCCAAGGCACCTTTGCTAAAACTGTTATGCTTCTTGAAAAGTTGCTGTGCATACACTATGTTAGTAGAGTCAGCAAGACTCTGGTCTCCTTATAGTATTTAAGCTCTAAAGAGTCCCAGTAGTTAATGTAAACAAGAAAACCCAAGCAAGGGAAACTGCGTGTAATTTTTTATTATAATGTGTCCTAGGAGAAGATAGCTACTGAGACCTGTCACACTAGGATCTATTTACCACCAGTGCTGTTTGCAATTTTTTGCTTGATCTTCAGTTGACAAACTTAATTCTAAGACTTAATCTTTTCTTGTGTATTTGAATACCTAATTTTCCTTGGCCAGACTACTTCATTATCTTGCTCATCTACAAAAAGAGTAAAAAAATAATAATGTCCCTCTGAAATGTTTCTTCTGTTTGCCAACTAATCTGTAAGTAGAGTTGTATGTTTTGTTCTTTGTGTTTTTCTCTGCCCACACAGACTGAGAATGATTTCTTGCTGTCTGTCATGGTAATGGAATTTTGGGATTTGCTCCATACCTCTTTACAATTGGGAACCTTTCTATTCTATCTTCCTAATTTCTCAAATGCTTCTTTTTTCCCTCTTTCAGCTTTTTATTTTTTTCCATCTATAAAGGAGTTAATGATTCTGTATTCCTTATGGGATTTGTAAAGAATAGACACGATATTACCTGTCAAGTGCTTAGAGCCATGTTGGTCACATGGTCAAATTTCCATCAATATTAGTTTCTATCTTTAGGCAAGCAAGTGTATTTGTGTCTTGGGATGTGTTTGTGTAAATGGAGTTGTATATGTTTGAATAGGGATTCAAAGGGAAAAGCTAAATAGCAATACAAATTTGGAGAAAACCTGGCTTCCCTTGGGTAGTTCTGCATTGAGTTGCATGATTTCATTCCCCATTTTCATAATTAATCACATTATCTGTAAGAGAATAAAATAGATCTTATTGGTTTTCTTACATTAGCTTATAAATAATACAGTATGACATAAATTAACTATAATCAGAGAGAGATGGAAGGAATGCCTTCCTTTGCTCATTAATTTGGGGAAAGCTGAAGCAGACTGTAAGCACAGTCACATATGACATTAATATGTGTCTCAAAAGTCTAGATATTTCATCAAATTCATTTTTCTCAAGTACTTTCTATTTAAAATTTTTAATGAAAAAATATGTTATTACCATTTATTCTTATCAAAGAATCACCTTTATATTTTTTGGAGTTGATTTGCATTTGATATTTCGTTTTAGGGGTATTAAATTGAGTTTTTAAAAAAGTTATACTAAATGAAAATCAGAAAAAAATAAATTCTAGTTCCAGTTCTGTCACTAACTATGTACACCTGGGCAAGACTTGATTGGTCAAATTGCATTACCTTCTATTGTGTGGCCAATTCAAGAGGCTTGCTATGCTAAATGTTTAAAAACAAAACAAAACAAACAAACATATAGTGATATTCCCTCACTCCCTTTAAAAATCCCATGGTCCTTGCCACCTGCCAGGTGAAACTTACATACCTCTGCTATTTTCCTACATCTTTTCCTGTGCCTAAAATGTTCCATCCTCTCCTTTTTTCCTAGTGACTTCCTATACTTTCTTCACATTTCAGCTTAAGCCTCAGTTCCTCAGCAGCTGTCTTGACTTTTGCTGACTTACTTGACCATATAAATCTATTCCAAAGCACATATCCAGCTGAGTTTTTATTTTTTCTCTGTGTTTTTATTAGTTTTTTTTTCCGCTAACAAAACAGAAGCTTTATTGAAGTCAGGGACTTTGTTTTTGCTCACTGTTGGATGCCCAGAGTCACCTAAGTAGGGGCAGTAAATAAAATTAAATAGATGGGTGCTTTCTTGAATCTTTTTTATTCATGGTATTTTTTTTAGGTAACCAACACGTTATCTGTGCTATTATTAAGACAATTAAAGAAGGGAAGCAAACATATTTATCAGGGATCAAAGCCTAGTCACCAGTAAGAGCCATCTTACAGACACTGCTGTAGGAATGGGGATGGTTTCTGAAAGGGGAGTCTATAAAGCCAGCAAGGATTACAAATTTAAAAACATGATAATAGCATGTAGAGCCAGCTCATACTGGCTTACAGAAGTCAATTATTAAATTTTTAAGTATTTTGTGAAGTGACTGTTAAACTAATCGTAGTTGGTTATATTGTGGGTGTACTTGCCAGAAGATACTACCAGGCACAGTAGGATGATGTTAGTTGATGACTATTTCCTCTTTCTGGCCTCTGAGATCATCATTCTCATCATCATTTATGTCACTATCATCATTGCTAATCCTCATAACAAATATATATTTCAGGACAGTTATGATTCTCACTTTAGAGATCGCTAATTTGAAACACAGAGAGATTAAATCACTCACCCAGGGTCAGGAAGCTAGGAGATGGCACAGTGCAAAATTGTACCTGAGGATTCTGCCTTCAAAAATAATCACACTGTCAAGGTAAAAAGACTCCTACTAGTCTAATTATCCCACACTCAGTGTTGAAGCTTCACTTCTATAACCAGAGTTTAAAGTGTTTTATTTTTCCTTTGTGTTGTTGTATATATTTCAAAGGCATTTGACTGTATTTTCTCCTGGCCCCTCCCCATCACCCCAGCCAGGCCATCCATGCCTGAACTCTACCACATTTTACTTTATCCATTTGGATTTTCCTAGCCCTCAGTATGAGAAAGCTCCTTCTTAATATGAGTAAGCTACATTGTATCCTCTGGAAGTTTCGGTATTGGGGAAGAAATTAAAGCAGGAGTACTACCCCAGTAAAGATTAGTTAATACCTTAGTTATTAAAAATATTTTCCCCTAGGTGGGAAAGTGTTTATTTTTAAGTATGCCTAAATAAAACCTTTAAGCAAATAAAAGAAATAATGATAACACCCATCAAGAAGTATGCTGGAAACAATCTTTCGTTATTTTTCCTGTCACTCATCATTGCCAGAGGTTTCTTAAAATTTGGATTGCAGTCTGAAGGGAACATGACAAATGCCATCATCACAAGTCAAATAAGTGGAAAGATCAATTAATTTACTGCAGAAAATTGTATAAACAAGTAATCTAAACAGCATTTTTCCTGCAACCCACTATCAATGTATTGTGAGCTAAAATGAAAATGGATTATAGAATCTCCAATATTAAAAATAGATCTGTATACATATTTCGCAAGAGTATCTAATTGTTCCTCACCCATCTTTAATTGCTATTGAAGCAAGAGGGCATTATCTCAAAAGAACTAATCAATATTATCATAATCTCCTAAAATTTATCTCTGACTATTGGCATTTGGAAATACATCTTTAGTTACCAGGTCTAATAATTGCTTTTTCTTTCTCAGTTTATTCAGCCCTTGAAAGATTCATGATACATTTCAGGAAAAGATTTCATAAATATGACAGTTCCTTGGAAACCAATACCATTTCATGTTAATGTACAGAATTGGCAATAAAATCAAAATATCTCTTATCTATTTTAAGTATCTACATGTTTACCTGAATTCAGATAATCAGTGCCATCAGTGATGTTTGTTGTAACACATGCATTGTATCCCTGTAGATCAATTTGCCCACACACCATTATATCTCTGCAAGTTTGAGGAGCAGATTTTTAAACCTATCTTATTATCTATAAATACAAATTTGTATCTCTTGTGACAGGGGAAGTATCATTTGAGAACACTTTAGTTATGGACAAAGGATCATTGCTGATATAAATGCACTATTTTATGCAAGGAGGGCATAAGTCCATACTTGCATCATTTCAGAAATACCTTTCTGAAATCTATATATTAGAATATTTTAAAAATTCACCAGCCTCTATACTGAGTTGCTCTTATTAAAATAACAGAAATATAAGTTTGTTATCCCATACAGAGCAAACAGTACCTCTGCATATATATATATATAAGGCATATATACATATAAAGTATATACAGGCATACCTTGGAGATGTCGTGGGTTCAGTTCCAGACCAGTGCAATAAAGCAAACATTGCAATAAAGCAAAGCACACCAATTATTTGGTTTTCTAGTGCGTATAAAAGTTTAGTTTACACTATGCTGTAGTATATTAAGTGTGCAGTAACATCATGTCTAAAAAAACAATGTACATACCTTAGTCAAAAAATACTTTATTGCCAAAAATTGCTAGCCATCGTCTGAGCCTTTAGCGAGTCATAATCTTTTTGCAATAGTAATAGCGAAGATCACTGATCACACACCATTATACCATATATAATAATCATAATAATTTTGAAATATTGTGAGAATTACCACAACATGACACAGAGACATGAAGTGAGCTAATACTGTTGGAAAAGTGGTATTAATAGACTTGCTCGATGCAGGCTTGCCACAGACCTTCAATTTGTAAAAACATGCAGTATCTGTGAAGCGCAACAAAACAAAGTGCAGTTAAACAAGGTCTGCCTGTATATGTGTGCATACTTTATGTATGTATATAATATGCATGTATATATACATATATAGAGAGAGCAAGAGAGACAGAATGAATCAAGAAAAAAATGTCACAGAAAGATTCTTAAAAAAAAAAAAAAAAAAAACAAGCATGTGTTGAGCACCTTTTATATGCCAGGCACAATGCTAATCACTTCCCAGGTGCTAGTTCCTTGAATATGCTCCAGAACTTTGATGTGGGTATTTGTCCAAATTGGGAGAGAGAGCTGCTTCAGCATCCCAGAGGTCTATTTCATAGATTATCATTCTGAAAATGAAGTTATATAACATATATAAAGAACTAGTCATATAATTCTATAAGCTACCAGATAAGCCAAATATTAACCTGTCCTTTTTCTACAGTATTTTCATTTATAAAATGAATTTCTGGCAAATTTTTCTGACAGTTAAATGAGATTTTGAATTGTACTTTGTGTAAATAATTTTCTGTCTTCTGTTTGTTTGTGACTGGAACTAGATTAACCTGTTGTAAAATATGTTTCACTTTCACTTTGCACAAATATATTTCTTTCTATCTAGTTCTCTCATTGATGTTCATTATATTGATAAAACCAGAGCTGCCTTTCCGCACTTAACCATGGTTGTGTATGTTGAGGGGTAGTGATAAGACATTCCCTTAAGTTGAACATTTTTAGAAAAAGATACAACTAATATTTTTTATTAGTGACAAGAATTATATTTGCTCAGTTTTGAGAAGTGGCATTACCAAGCGATTTAAACTTCATTTTGGCCCATGGCAGATCCCCTAAACCATGTCAAAAAAAATGTTTTGAGGCCAGCCTACTCACTACACTTATGTATAGATAAACACATTGTCTGCAGTGACATTATTTTCTTATCATGATGGCTTCTCTTATTTGCTAACATTCCAGAAACAATATATGCATCACATATTCGATTATTTGCTTGCATTTTGCACCACTGACCAGCTTTCACATGACTAGAAAGAAAAATTTGGGAGGAAAAAATACATTGTCTTTCCTTGATTTTGTAAGCTACCTAATTTGTGAGTTTTTACCTCAAAATGTATATTATTTTCCACTAATTTGCTGTTAATTCTTGTGTTAAGTGCAACAGAAATGATCATTTTCAACAAAAAGAAAAACTGCTCATTTACTTTGAATTACACAATTTTTTAAGTTTTATTTTAAATTCTTGTTTAAAATTTAAATCAGATATTTACCTGTTACTAGTAGCAGTCATCATTTGGATATATTTTATTTCATTTTATTTTGATTTATATTTTCCAACTAATACTATGCATCCTGCTGGTCAGCTTCCCACACCACACCCAGCCAAAGGGTAATCAATGATAATAAACTGATAGGCACTTGATATATCTATTGTTTTCCAGTCCCAGCCAGTGGAGTATAAAATCATACAGTCAGAATAAGGCTCTAGGATTGCTAGCTAGGTGAAAAGGAAGATTTGAAAGAGATTAAGTTTCTCTTATTTGTGATGAGGGGGGCTTCCAAAATGGCCAACCTAGGTGGCCAACAACTGCCTTCTAGAGTACAATGTGCTCATAATTACTCTGTTGCTAAAAGAATGGAAAACAAACACATTTTTTTCTCTTCGTTATTTTTCTTCTTCTTGGTGAACTGGAAACAGAATGGCAAACCAAGGGAAAAGTAAGTGATTGATGTAATTTTATAGTACAAGTGTTTAGTGAAGTGGAAGATTTGCTAGGAACCTGTTAGAAATATAAATTATCAGGCCCTACTACAGACCTACTGACTCAAAATTTCTGGAGGTAGGGCCTTAGAATCTTTGTTTTAACAAAGTCTCCAGGTGAATTATTTTGCACGTCTCAGTTTGAAAAGCATTGTTATGAAGCAGTGGTTCTCAAACTGTAGTTCTTTGGCTAAGGAGTACTAGTCTCACCAGAGAATTTGTTAGAAATGCCAGTTCCCAAACTCCACCCCATATATAACAAGCCAGAAACTCTGGGGTGGGACCAGCAAACTGTTCTAACAAGTCCTCCAGGGACTTCTGGTGCATGGTAAAGTGTGAGAACCACTGATGTAGTGGAGTAATATTTCACATTCTTTAGTGTACAGAAGAATCACCAGGGAAGCTAGTTAAAACTGCAGATATCTGGGCCCTTTCCCAGAGACTGTGAGTCATTACTTTTGAGGGTCTGGCCCGGGAATCTGTATTTTATTTAGCTTTTCAAGTAATTCTCATATAGGTTGTCCTTGAACCACAGTTCGAGACATGTTGATATATATCTGTAGATAGGACTGAGCGTACATAGTCAATCTTACAGAACAGACTAAAGTTCTCTAGAAGTAAAGAAAAAGTTTACTTAGACAGTGTTTATTTTTCAGAAGTTTTCAGGTGTCTAAATTAGATTAATTACCCACATTCTTCTCATTTTTCCAAATTCAGTCCTGCCAACCGAGGAGAGATAACCCCCTGCTAGTACATTAGTATTCTGGATGCTGGGAATAATGCTGTAGATATAGTTTTTAACCTCGTTCATGGCACCAGGAATACAGTCATAGCATTATGAGTACACTAGTTCCAGTGCCTCTGGGAGAAAATACAATTTCTGCCTCATCAACTTTTATTGATAAAACACAGATGTATCTATATTATTCATGTGACTTTCTGAATTTGTTTTTTGTCTTTTCCAACTTTTTAAACATAATCTTTATGTTCTTAAGGGATAATCATTTGAGATATATTTAAACGAACACAGATTCAATTTTTAAAATTTATTTTCAGCATGTGATGGAAAAACAAAAATAGCAACAACAACAGAATACTCTGTAGTTCTTTCGGACAGGTACTTGAAGACTTGTTTACTTTTCTCTATAGTGGCGGAAGGAGCGTCAAGTGTAGTGTGCCATTGACCCATCCCGTGTTATCCGTATAAGTCAGGCTTTTAAAATACAATTCCTTCAGCTCCGTGCTTTGTGACCACCTAGAGGGGTGGGATAGGGAGGGTGGGAGGGAGACGCAAGAGGGAGGAGATATGGGGATATATTTATATGTATAGCTGATTCACTTTGTTTTAAAGCAGAAACTAACACACCATTGTAAAGTAATTATACTCCAATAAAGATGTTAAAAAAAAAAAAAATCCCTGCAAGATGACTTCAGTAACAACCTTAGGAGTTCTGTTCGTATGAACAGAACAGAAGCATCTGCCAATAATTAATGAATTCTCAGCCATTAAAAATCAAATAAAGCAATATAGACACAAGTTGATTGTTATGAACATCTGAAATACGAATTCAATGCAAAAGTCTTCTTTTTCTTCATTGAGCAAATTCCGTATAGAAGCTGCCCAAGTTTTTTTTGAAGAGGATCAACTTTGTAACCTGAAATCTGAAAGATATATCCAATATGGGCACTGAAATACATCATATTAATTAACTGCATGTTCACCAACTGTATGATGTTTTCAGGTTAAAAGATGCATTTCTATGCATTTGTTCCCATACACCTCTTTGATCATAGTTATTAAGAAGGAAAACTACACGTCAGAAAAACCAGGACTGAAGCCCCTACAGAGCAGTTAGATTGGATTAATTAATTCACTTGTAAATAGTAGATTTTAGATGCAATGTGATTCTCTGGCAGCAACCTATATATACTTTTCATACCCATATAATATTAATGAGGCTAAAATTTTTGACAGCATCTGAATTCATTCTCCAAGGAGATCTTTAAAGTCATAGGCTCCTTTATACTGATGAAGTCCTTAAGATAATTTGATCAACATCCATTACTTAGTATAAATAATCATTTGAAAGAATTCCAGAGAAATCAAGTCATTTATTCATGACCATTGTCCACATTGCCCAAAGTAGGACAAATCAGTCATACAGTCATACTTATTTCCAGTCCAGTGGATTTTAAATCCTTTTTCTTAGAAAATTTTTCTAGATATCTTAGATCACTTTGCCATGAATCATTAGTCACCACATTTTTCTTATGGCTAGATATTTACTAAATTTATTTTGCTCTAAATTATAAGAGCTAAAAGATTCATACTTGCAAGGAATTATTGTCAGTATAAACTACATCTGCATATTTCAAAAGAGAAATAACGTATTTCAGTGATTCCCAAATAATTTAGCTGGGTACCTACTCATTGTACTCTAGTGGTTAACTCAGTGCCATCTCTCTGAGCCTTTCAGAATGCTGACTAGAACTAATGCATTTGACTTAGTTTTAACCACGCAGACAAAAAAAGTGAGCTTGGATATTTTTGAACAATTCTGCCAGCTTAACTTATTCATATTTCTTGGCATTAATTTATTTACTCCATCAATTGACAAATATTAATTGAGTAACTACTATGTGTCAGGCACTTATTCTATTCTCCAAGAACATAGCAACAAATAGAATATCCAAAAAGAAAAAAAACACTGTTGTTGAGATAGTTGTGAGGGAAGGGCAGAAGTAGAGGGTCAGTTAGGTAGGTGGTGAAAACAGTATTCGATTCAGTTAGCACATCATTTTCCAAAAGAGAATTGTTTTTAATTTGCATGTCCCGGATAACTAACGAGGTTGGGCACCTTTTCAGATGTTTCTAGGTACAGTGAATATAGCTCTTGGTTTTGCTAGGATAGTCCTGGTTTATACCTGTTAAGTTGTATGGCTTAGCATTGGGCTCCGATTTTTTTTTCAAAGGTAATATTATTTATTATTGAATTTAAATAAGCTCAGATGGATTTTGAGACCTATATTTTGTACTTCAGTTTTTTGCCATGTTTTTGTTGAATAGTGTATGAGATATATGTCTCAAAAACAGACTTCTCTCAATTTAGTTATATTGAATAGCAACCAGTGACAATCAGTTTTCTTTTTCTATACCTTTCCAGTAGCAATGTAATCAACATCTCCCTTTCAAGAACATCATGTATAAAATGTATGTGGGAAATAAAGTTTATGTCTTATTGCCTTAAATCTTATGTTAAAACTATGAACAAACATATTTTGCCTTCCTTAGTGGTTTGGTACTTTCCTTATCATATGTTGCAAACCATATGAAAGTACTTTTTTTCTTTTGGTGAAGGGTGGTTTGGTCAAAAGTGGTTAATTACCAGTAGTTTTATAAATTTTAAATGACATACAAATATTTGTTTGTATTATTGATGAATCACACTTTTAGAATTTATTAAAATTAATTATCTTGGACTTAATGACCTAGAAAATAATATATATTTCTAATAAAAAGTCAGTTACCAAATTTCCATTTTACAAGAAAGATGATGAAAATTTAAGAGGCACATAATGTTTGTTAACATTAACTTGTCAATATTGAGATTACAGTGATATCACTGGCTATATGAAAATTAGAAGAACCAAATCTACTCAAAATTTTCAGCATCTACTTTAAGTTAGGATTTAATTTTGGAAGTCTAAACACAAAAATGACAGTTCATCACATGTACCAGCAAAAGGTTTGTTTATATATTCATCTGTGAGTCATGACCTTTTATTTAGATCAAATGACTATTTGTCTAAGTCAGTGTTGCTCATTTCCAAGTCCAGATTTTGTTGTGCGTATGCATAATTAATATCTCCCTTTAAAGGACATTAGATATGATGTGTATTTGGGTAACAGAAGGTGAGAAGTCCTAGCAAAAGCCTATCTTTAACTCTGAAACAATAGCTGTTAATGTATTAGCTCATTTGGAAAAATTTTGTAAACATTTAAATGCTCTTGGTCAGATAGGACTTCCAGAAAGGTAGAGTTAGGTCCCTGATGAATCTGCTACTTGAAAAAACAGTGACGTCTTCCCATAACATTATACTGTCATCTCCTAAGGAGGAAAAATGTATTTAGAGCAGTACTGGCAATTAAAAAGTATTATTAAAATGACCTAAATTGTTATTATGATTATTATTATCATCATTGTCCTAATTTTCACTAGGAAAAGTCTATTATAAATGTTCTACTTATTTTGTCTCATGGACTACTTAGAAATCTATGAAGTAGCCATTCTTATGATCCCTGTGTTACAGATAAGGAAGCAGAGTCATGGGTAGGGTATACAACTTAAGAAAATTAATCAGTCATGCAGTTAGCAAGCAGCCAAGTTGTATTTGAACCCAAGCAGTATACAATGTTAAGTAAATAAATTAAAATTTGTATGTATAACATGATCTCCAGAATATTAAAAAAAACAATAAATAACTTAAAAATATTAATGAAATTTGCATAGTGGGGCTATGAATGTGTATTTTTACTTATTCCTAGTTTTCTCTACAATGCCAGTTGTATTTAATAAGCCTATGCTAATTTTATTATGAAAACAAAACACGTATTTCTAAGTGCTGCATATACCAAATGAAAATCTCATCTCCAATAAGACCCAGGAAAGACAGTCCCAGTTATAGCCCTCCTGGGGCTGTTTACTGTAGAAAACATGCTAAAATATGGGTCTGCCACATGCACATTATTGAAGAGAAAGCTGGTCAGTTTTCAGGGGAAAAAAAGAATTTCATGGCAAGAAGGAAAAATTGATGTCAGAATCATTTATATATTTGTCTTGATCATGAGAGGAAAAAGAGGGGAGCAAAGAAACAGGTAACAACGTTTTATAAAACCTGGAATCAAGAACTTATCCCCTGAACCAAATGGTGTCCTTCATGTATACCTGAATTACAGACCTCAGATACCTCCAGGTAGAAATATCCATGATAATTCAACACTGGAACGTTCAAAGGAGAACTAAATTGAAAACTTAAATTGAATAAAGTCTGCTAAGGACATCTGGTTCCTAAAAGCCGAGATTTTATAATCAGAATATTCGTGGGCAATATCAGAGTCCAGTGCAGGTGCCTCCTGCCAAGGAGGGTGTCTCTGTGTACAAGAAGTGTACAGAGACCTGGACACGCACAGACGCATTTTAGATGTTTCATTTGTATCACTGCTTTTTGAGTATTCAGAATTAGAGTTTGCTTTATCAAATTTGAGTCCTACGCTTTTTCTGAGAGTAAATTTCCTGGGGTCAGTTTCTCTTGTTCTTTGCCTATTCGCTTATTTCATTCATTGACCATTTATTCAGTATTGAGTATTTGCTGTGTATGAAGTGGCGAAAGAGAGAAAACAATTGTTAGTCATAAGAAACAGTGTGAGACAGACAAATAGTTACAAGTGATTATAGCAGTGGTAGTGCGCTGATGAAATGGAGCACGGGGAGCTATAAAAACATAGAGCAGACTATATAACCTGGGTTTTGGACAGTTCTGGGAATATTACTGGGGAGGGTGTCAGGGTGGTTGCCTTGAGGAGATGTCGCCTGAATTAAGCTTGTTGGAGGAATGAAAGTCAGCCAGCTGAAAGGATGAAGGGTCATATGGGGCAGGGTTTACCACACAAAGGGAACAGCGTGTCTATTTCTAAACAGTAGAGTTCCAAAGTGGAAGGGACAGGATTCCTGATGTTTGCTAAAGTGTTATGACCCGTTGGAACACACTATTTTCCATCCCGGGGAAAGGAAAGCATCGGGGCAAGATTGTAAAATTGGAGCTGTCAGTTTATCAGGCTGGAGCAGGTGTCAGGAGCAGCAAGAAATCAAGTCCAAAAGGAATAAAATCAGAAATAGAGAGATGAGTAAAAGCAGTAAGTAATGGCCATGGCAAAAGGCCACTAGTGACCGCACAGCAAAACTCCAGCACGAAAATGAAATCCAGACCTTGTATTAGAGGAAGGGTTGTAAAAAACTCAAGAGCAATTAAAGATTCCTGCAGGTTGGGCATTGCTTCAGTATTGATATAAAAATAACAATTGATATCTGAAAACAGACAGCATTGTCTGGTACTAAGTGCAAAATCTACACATTCTAGGAAATAATCTTTAATATGGTAAAAACAACCATGACACAACATATTATTTGTCTTACACATGATCATAGCAAGGCTAAGAGATCGCAGATCTTTATGGAAGTCTCATTTGGGAAAAAATAATCATGGGAGTTTTGTCAAATCATGCTCAATCTAGAGATAGTTTGAACTTACATCACTTGAACTTTCATCAGTTTATTATATAGAAGCTTCTCTCTACTTTTTACACATTTTATTCTCTCAAAGACATTTATGGAAAAAAAGGAAATTTATTTTAATATGTTCATTCTGAATCTAACCAGTCAGTGTCATTAAAGATGTTTACTTTTCTTATTGTAAAAGTAATACATGCTCAGTAGAAAATGCAAAACATATAAAAATTAATATCAATCATAATTCTATCAATTAAAAAATTACAATCACAGTTAACATTACAGTAAATGTCCTTTTAGTATTTTTCCTATGCAATCAAAATGACGTATACAGTAGAAACTATATAAAATGCATATCTTGCTTTTTTTACTTGAATCTATCATAAAGGATTTTCCAAATCATTATACTGTTCACAAACATAAATTTAAATGCCTGCATAATGATTCACCTTGTGATCTCACTATAAATTACTTAAACAATTCTCCAAATATTGTATATATATTATAGTGGAAGAAATAGATACAAATAAAATGCATTTTAAAAATACAAATCTGTGTATGCATTTCTGATATTCCTAGGATAAATTCTTAGAAGTGGAATTATTGGGTTAAAGGATATTAATATTTTAAAGTGGAAAATAGTCAGAATATGCCTAAATAAACCACATGACCTACTGGATTTTATAATTATACAAGCCAGAGGGATAAAATTTCCTAAAAGCTTGAAACATAAAAGGAGAGGACTAAATAACCTCAATTAAATTAATTACTTGTATTTGGAAAGAGATATAGGAATTCACAAATTCCAGTTTTGTTCTTACCCTGAAATTTTATGGGAGGTATGAAGCAAAAATATATTTCACATTTTTTTCATATGTGTTTTGATTTGTGTTTCATATTTCTAAATTTCTTAAAATGGAACTAGAATTTGACAGTTCACCTTCCAGTATTCACTGATTTTGGATCTTGTGAACTTTTGAAGAAATAGATGGACCTACTAGTGGCCTGGTCATTCAATGCATGGGCTTATGTGGAAGGCATATTTTAAGTATTTGTCATCCTCTTTGAGACAGCTAAAAATCATAAATGCTGAGTAGTTTAGAAATTGACATTGGTCAGTAAGTTTGTTGCATAAGTAATAGGCTTTAGCATTTAAGTAATATGGTTAAATGGTTAGAGTCCATTTATAAATTTCATATATTTGGTGTATTGGCTTAAAAATTAAAGCTAAGAGAAAGCAGCAATTACTTGAGTTCCAGAATCCATGCTTTGAACTTTATATGCCTTTTTTTTTTTTTTTTTTACTTAGTCCTCACAACAATACTATGGAACTCTTTTTCTTATTATTTGTTTACATATGAATATACTGAACCTTAATGCATTATTGTTAGCAGTATATTTGTGAAGAGGATATTTATGTTCAGTCACAGAGACATTCATGGAATAGCTACAACGTACCAGACATTATGTTAAATGCTGTGGGTAAATAATGAATCCATACAAGGCTCAAAGCCTTGTTCTGAAGACAGAAATACAAAGAGTTATTTTTAAGTGCAGACGTAAATGGCTCCACAGGAAGCCAAGAAATGCTTTCTGTGGAAAATGATGGAAGATTTAAATCTTTGTACATTAGTAGAATTTAGCCAGATTAAACTGAGAGGAAGTTGTCCACTTCCGTCTAAAAGAGTGTATTTAGAACCCAGTCTGTGTGCAACATTATACTAGATATTTCACAGGTCAAGGCATATTTATAACTGACACGAGCCCTGATGGTAGTAAATATTTGCCCCATTTTACAGATACAGAAATGGCACCTCAAAGAGGTTCAATAATTACCTATCCTCTCTTAGCTCTGCCTTGAATTCAAGCTCACATTGGTCTACTCCTGAAGTCCATATACTTAACACTGCAGGAAGCTGCCTGAACCACATAAAGTATATGGCAATTGTATAGTTACTCCCTGCTGAAGAGTGAATGTTTGTTTCCCCCCCAAATTCATATGCTGAAACCTAATCCCCAATGTGATGGTGTTTGGAGGTGGGGAGTTTGGAGATAAATTGTCATGAGGATGGAGCCCTCATTAATGGGATTAGAGCCCTTAAAAAAGAGACCCCAGAGAGCTCCTTTGCCCCTTTGCCAAGTGATGACACAGGGAGAATATGGCCATCAATGAACCAAGAAGAGGGCCTGCACCAGACACCAAATCTGCTGGCACCTTGATCTTGTACTTCGCAGCCTCCAGAACTATAGAAATAAGTTTCTGTTGTTTATAAACCACCCAGTTTATGTTCTGTTATGGCAGCCTGAGTTGACTAAGACACTTACTCACTGAAGAAATATTGGCAGGCTATTGGTGTAGTCTGTATGTGACATAAGCTGGAAGCTATTCAGCCTCTAGTCAGCACAATGCCTGACCTGCTGTTTGTGCCACTAAATAGTCAACGCAAGAACAAAAATCAGAAGAGGTCCCGAAAAGAAGTGTGTGTGTGCGTGTGAGGGGGATATTGAGGTGTCAGGGCTGTCAGGGAAAGATTTCTTGCAAGACTTTCCCTTCATAAATAGGTAGTATGGGTGGGGGCAAAATTGCCAGTCAGAATCTATAAGGGTCATACCTGTTGTTATCATCTTCTAACTTAAATTTGTATTTGTTTCAAGACAGTAATGTTCCCTGGTTAAAATACCTCCTCACTTCAACGTAGCTGGGAGCCATTTTTTTCCCTTCTTCCCACCTTTAAAATAAACACGATGCCTAGAGGGTTATCAGTTGACACGTAAGCAGTGGGAAGAAAGATACGTGCTAAGGATGTAGAACAAAATAGAAAGAACTAAGCCATTGTTGATATCACTGATTCACCATACAAGCTCTAGACTTTTTACTCTAGGATTTGTCATTGCAGGCAATAAATAAATCCCTTGCTTGTTTAAATCATTGTGGTAGGGTTTCATTTTCCTACTTGCTACCAAATGGAATCCCAGCTGAAGTCAATTCAAATCAATGAAAGCAGAGGGGTTAGAATTGGGAAGATATTCAACTTGTCCCAGGAAACTAGAATCAGAACTGATGGCAAGAGGAATGAATGGGCTAAATTAGGTATTGAAACAATTATGAATGTGCCTCCAAAGGCTGTTTCAGTAATGGTCTTGGTTAGGTAGCAGTACCCCATATCAGAACAGGGGCAGGTAGAAGAACCATAATTCAGGTGGACAAATTTCAGCTGTAAACTGAGAAATAGATAAAGATACAAAACAAAGGTGAAGAGTAAGCCAATCAAATAGGCTAGTAATAAAGTAGCTTTGGATCGCAGGGAGCAGTAACAGCTTCAAAATTCAGGTAAAAGGACATTCTGGTACAGGCTTCTGCAGTCACTGAAATGAATAATACCTGCAAATTCCAAACCTCCCCTAGGTCTCTTGCTCAAGATTCAAAGTTCTAAAAGACATCATCCGATGTTCTGGGCACGGACATGTGCCTCCATGCTGGATACCCATTTGTAGTTTCAGGGAGAGCATGACGTGTAGAGATTTCAAAGCAAGGCATTGAAAATACCTCCCACCAAGATTAAATTCAATGTTGCGGTTCCCCAAAGGGAGACTGGAGTCGAAGAATAATTTGGATCCTGAAGGGTCAGTAAAGCAGAAAATGTCCAAGAAGTCCCCTGGTCCTGCCTCTGCAGGTTTGACCCCTTAATCATTCTTAAATTCTGTTGTTTTTAGATTAAAAAGTCTGAATCCTTGTCTCAGTTCCTCTGATGATACTTTGAATGTCATAAGTCTGATAGAGGGAATGAAAAAGAAAGAATTAGTATTCTAGACCTATGGCTGAGGAACTTGGCTCCTAGACTTAAATTCTGTTACAAATAATCCCCATGCATCCATGCATGCTGACAGATACGGCACACTTTAATCGCCATTGGCTATGGGCCTAATAAAAGGGGGGTAATAAAATCAAATTCTGCTGGGCTCCATTTTTTACAGGCAATATCAAGCCCTGTGAACTTTAATGCCCACTGTCTATTTAGATAGTCATGGCTCAGAGCTGGTATTAAAAGTAGCTGAAAATACTTGTTCTGAAGGGTTGAAATATATTGCAAATTACACTGGAGTATGGGCTTAGTCCAAACTAATCCTATATTGCACTGATCTTTGCAAAATCTGTTCTGTTTTCCTTGGCAGCTTCATTTCCACTCCTTCCCTTTGTCTTATTGCCTTGAAGTTCCATCTTTATTGGAGTCAGGGATCAGAATGAAGTGGAAGGTTTTAGGTGTGTTTGGGTGGCTGCATGTGATAGGTTTTGCTTCTGAGTGACCAAAACAAACCTATTTTTCATTCCATTTCCTTTGCAGCCTCATTTTCATTCCAGCACTCTGTATTCCTCAGACACCATCAAGTACTTTTCCTTTGTAAAACAATGAATGTATTATTCTAGGCTGTGTTTTTTCTAGGGCTGAGCAGAGAGCTGGGGTTTTTCTTGTTTCCCTACGCATTAAAAAGAAAATACTGTATTGTAGACACCCAAACTCTTGAGTCAAGTAACATTAAAAAAAAAAATTATAGGAGGGAGATAAAAACTACATCTGGCATATTTTCACAGGGGTATTGTTTCCAAATTCTTAAGTGGGAAGGATGATTTCTCAGTGAAATGATAATGTGGAACCAAAGCCTTATCTGAAAGAAGATGGAGAATTTCTGAAGAGAGTGACATTCACTTAAACAAGGAAGTGGTTTTTGACCTTTAGAATTTAGCAAAAAGCTTGAATAACCTCAGTTCTGAGTCTTTGTGTGCAAAAAAGGCACTAATCTCAGCTCTACTTTAATAAAACTTTATCAAATATTTTGTGTGGAGTTTTACTGAAGCATCACTCCGACTGCAGACACCCAGCTGTGGCCTGTAGCATGGTCAAATACCAACTTGGCTTCAGGTTTTTATGTGCAAGTTCAAAAGAGAATATATTTTACCAACTGCCATAGAATTATATGTTCACTCAAACTCAGACTTAACAGTATAGATAGATGATAAAGTATAGCATTTGGCCAAGTTCCTACTTTGCTAGAACACTTTGCTCTAATTTTGACTTACAAATGTGATGTTCTATCTGTCACTGTGGTTCTTATATTTTTGTGCAGTTAATAATCCTCCTAGGAACTCAAAAAATACATATTCCCAGAAGATACCTTCTGAAGCAGAGTATTTTGTGGTGGCATGGGAATCTGTATTTTTTACAGAGTACTCTGAACGATTCTGAAGTAGACTGTCCTTGAACTACACTTTGAGATACCACTAATTGTTTGGATTATATTTGTAACACTAATTGGAAAAACTATTTCATGCCTTCTTATTTGTGCTTTACAATGTGTAAAGGTTTGAAGACTTCTATTATTTCAATGGTTTTGGTTTAACCGTCCCATCTCTCCATTTTTATTGTCCTTATGTTTTTATCTTTTTAAACCTTTAAGCATTAAATAAAATTGTTTTACTTGTGTGCTGAGGGTTTTGATGGAGAAGAATTACTTTATTTGTTGCTGTCACCATAAAGATAGCCTGGACACTCAAGGGTTAATCCTGCTGATTGACATGGTGGGTAGCCAGGATTTTGTGTTTCATGCCGTCTAATGGCTTCTGGAATAATTGGTTGTCCTATCTCATCAGCATCAATGAAGTAAAGAGGGAGATGTAACACCTATGTTGTAAGGGTTGTGTTTTTTTTTTTTTTCTCCTTGTCTTCCTCTCGATAAGGACACAGAGATAGAGGAGTGGGAGGAGGGGAGAATCACGAGAGAGATTAAAAGAATATGACTAGAAAAGGATGTCTCCCTGTAGCTACTGCCATTCTATACTGAGAAATCAGATAGATTTGATCTCAAATCCCAATCTCAGTTGCCTTGAGCAAGTACCTTCATCTCCTTTCTATTAATTAAATTGACACCAAATGTATCTATTGGTGAAGGGTTCTATAGGAAATAAATGTGGAAAAAGTCCAAGTATGTTTGTGTTCACCAGAATGACTTTAGGATATTTTCACATTTAGTAATTAACATCAATATTGAACAGCACTTTGGTTAGCAGTTTTTTTTCATAAGTGTTAATAACTTTAACTTTACTAGTTTGATTTTCAAATGATAACCTAACCTCATGTAGCAATATATATTTCCAATTACAGGAAAAATGTAGTTTGGTAATTAGACCTCTTCTTTGGTTTTCCACTTAATTGGGTGGCTCAAAATAGTGTGAAGAAAGATTTAGAGTGAACCTTCTTGCTATAGCCTGGCTCGTTTTCTCTACCTCTTCTGTTTATATCAATGAAATTAATTAACAGATCTGTATTTAATGATATTCTAAGTATGTAAGGTAAATTAGAATTACTTATCTCCTCTCTTACACTGTCCTTCACATAAATTCATCTTTGACCGTACACAAATTTAGTTAAAATAGACATTCTAAAGAATTAACTTTAGCCCCTTTCACTCTGTGCCATGTTGTCAATTCCTAAGAAGTATATATATAACCCTGAGTAAGAGAGAAAAAGCCAGTACTTCACAGCTGAGAATCATCGCATTGTGGAGCCTCAAACTCTGTCTACTTTAGACTCAGCTTGAGTGTCATCATCTTTGGAATACTTCTCTGAGATTCTTCCCTTTCCCCCATTTCAGCCAAGCTACAGGTAGAATCAATAGCTTATATTTCTGAGTGCTCATGGAAAGCTTCCCAAACGTCTGTCAGATCATTTATCATTGTAGTTGGGCATCAAGTACTATACAAGATGCTCTGGATCCAAAGGTGATTAAGAAAAAGACCACGCCCTCCATGAACTGGTCTTACAGGGGAGACTGATGATTAATTGTATCATAGGTAACAAAGAGTCCATGGGAATGTATGAATAAATAAATGGAGCAACCTGGTGAAAGTTCCAGAATCAAATAAATCCCACTGCATCTCTTAGTAATGGAAAGCTAATATGTGTTTTCTGCTTCCTAGTTATCAGACAGAGTACATAAGATAAACTATAACCTTACAGGACATTATCTCAGTTCTTTCAACAACTGCAAAGTGAGGAAAATAATAGCTTATACTTTAATCTTTTGGGAAAAAACGAGACTTGGAGAGGTACTTCAGGTTTTCCATGGTCACACAGTGAGATTTAGCACAGATCTGCCTCATAATGGAGCCTTAGGTCCTAAACAAGGCATGAACCCTAATGCAATATAACAGGTCTGTTTGGATTTGCACAATGGCAGTTTTTGTGGGAATACATAAGAAAATCATAGAATGTATATTGGCATCATTTGTTGTCATTATGGAAAGGAGATAAGTGGTCTGTTAAGGAGTTCATTTCCTGCAGATTAGCCTTAATGTTCTCCCTTTTAAAATAAATCACATGGTATAGGTTAAAGAGAAAGAGAAGAAATACATATCAATGTACATTTTTGCTATCTCTCCATTGTCTATATATGTATAAACACACACATATATATACACACACCCATAATGGTGTATCAATAAATCAACTTAAAAAATAGAAGAAAGATAAACTCAAGATACATTATTTCTTTGTAGATTATAATACAGTCTACACATAGGATGAACAGAAAACTGTAAAATGTAAAAGACTTTTTTTTAAAGTAGGAGTTATCAATTTGTATATAATAGATGTTTCCGTTAATAATCTCTCTCTCTGCAGTTTTCTAGATCTGAACAAATTAGCCTCTCTCCCTTGCTGGCTATTCTTTGCACTGGAAATCATATAAGATCAAGAAAGCAGTTTATCTTTTGTTCTTAATGAGGTCTTCTTTTTTTTTTTTTTTTTTTTTTTTTAACGAGGTCTTCTTTGTAAAGACAACATCATTTTGGTCCTGGCCACTGCACTATTACAATAGTCAGCATATCAAGGTGCCATCTTATTATTTATTTATTTATTTATTTTATTTATTTATTTGTGGCTGCATTGGGTCTTTGTTGCTGTGCGTGGGCTTTTTTTTCTCCTAGTTGCGGTGAGTGGGAGCCACTCCCCGCAGCGGTGCACGGGCTTCTCACTGCGGTGGCTTCTCTTGTTGCGGAGCACGGGCTCTAGGCACGCGGGCCTCAGTGGTTGTGGCATGTGGCCTCAGCAGTGTGGCTTGTGGGCTCCAGAGCTCAGGCTCAGCAGCCATGGCACACGGGCTCAGTTGCTCTGCGGCATGTGGGATCTTGCTGGACCAGGGCTCGAACCCATGTCCCCTGCATTGGCAGGTGGACTCCCAACCGCTGCACCATCAGGGAAGCCCCAAGGTGCCATCTTATTTTAAAATTCCACATGGTTCAGAGAAAAAACAGAAAGTTCTGGTGTTCTGAGGAGTGTGAGACCATTTTTTTTCTTTCAGTTTTATTGAGGTATAATTGGCATATAGCACTGCTGAGTTTTAAGGTGTACAGCATAATGACTTGACACATATATTGCAAAATGGTTACCACAGTAAAGAACACTTCTTTTTCTACATGGAAGAAGGAAAGGAAGGAAAGACAGAATAGTTAAGGGAGTAAGAAAGGAAAAATAGAGAAGAAAAAAATTTATGTTGGATTCCTTTAGAGATGATCAAAAGCCAAAATTTGGATTTGAAATGGTATGAGTTATCTGTTGATGGATAGTAAATTACCCCCAAACTCAGTAGCCTAAAACAACAAATATTTATTATCTCGTTTAGTTTCTGAAGCTCTGGAATCTTCTAGGAGTTGTTTAGCTGGGTGGTTCTAGCTAAGTGTCTCTCATGAGGTTGTCCTCAAAATGTCAGCTAGGGCTGTAGTAGTATCTTAAAATGACAGTCTCTGTTGCCATTTTACCTGAAACAGTATTTCACCAATTGTGTGAACCTGAAATATTTATTTTCTTCAGGTCTTAGAAAATAATAGATTTTGTCACTTAATAGGTTGGGAAATTAACTTCTGGAAATATTGTGAGTACTAAGTAAGATAATACATAAAAAGCAGGTAGGTCAATGCCTGGAATATAGCAGGTGTTCAGCAAATACTAGTTTTTACTATTGATATAATGAGATATACTATGAAGTAGATAGGAAAACATTTATGGGAGCAAGGAATTTTCTATTCATTTTAGCAAATTTATATAAGGTATCTCTCTCTTGCAGTGACAGAAATTGTGCTGGGCTTTGTGGAAAGAGGCATAAGTGAGATATTTATCCTCTTTCCCTTTAATGCTCATCTTACCTGAAATATAAGCTCTAGAAAAAGAGCAGCAGTGAGGATTATTATGGAGAAGGGAAGGACAGCATGCTCTAAAATTCAACACAAGAGAATCTATCTAGTCTGGAGGCTTTAAAAAACAAAAAATTCCCAGAAGAAGAGATGTTTAAGTTGAGTGTTAAAGGATAGTAAGGCAAATTGCTGTGGCAGAGCATGAAACGAAGTGATATTATGGTGTTCAAAGGCCCAGAAAAAAGAAAAAACAGAAGTATGCCGTGATAAAGGAGCTGAAAATGTCTAGGGATTATGGGTTAGAGAAGTCACCAGGTGGTCAAGGAGACTGAACAGGCACTTCAAATCAAAACAGAGGGTTATATGAGTGCATGAATGTGTGTGTGCACTAAAGGGGATTTCTGAATGCAATTGTACATTTTTTATGACTAGCGAAAAAAGAATACAACATAAATATGGAGATAACGTAGTAGGAGATTTCACTGTACCTATGGTCAGAGGCCAAAGGGCTAACCTTGCCATGAGGCAAAATCTGTCCCTAGAAAACATCATAACTTTTTCAAAATATCTAAAAACACAAATTTGGGAGTGACAGTTACAACACGAAACTCCACTTCACAATATGCCTCACTGGTAGCACACTTCAGCATCCAGGAGAAAATATATCCTCTTCTCCCCAAATTTACAAATGAAGGAACATGACAACAGACTTCAAGAATATCGCAAGGTCATATAATTTCAAAGTGGTGCAATGTGATTCAAATCAAGTTCATCATGATTCTAAAGCTTGTGATCTTTTGCTATCCTATGCTACCTCACCCATTTCAAACAACTTCTTATTCCCAGTTGTAAAGTATTAAATAGAATAAAGGCTTTAAGAGACGGACTACTAATACATTGACATGCAATCCCTCTGGGAAACAGTTATATCATTGCTTTAGGGTGGAACGTCTCAGTCCTAATTCCATGAGGATGCATCTTTGTGGTACTTGTGAGCAGAATATTGGATATATAACACTGTGTACTTATTCACACTTTCTTCTTGTACTTACGGACAGGTCACACCAAATCATCAAATCAAGTTTTCAGTAGATATCTCACTCAAGGTTGTATCTCTTAGTATAAATATCATACAGAAAACATTGTTGTTTAAATTACTAGATCTGAACTTAATTTTAAATAGCAAAAAAATTGAAGAGAAAACAACTTTGAGACATAGTGAGGGTAAATTAGTTAAGGCGTTCCAAATGTCTACAATGTGTTAAATAATCTGTGTTATCTTATCGTAGATCCTTCATTTCTCAGAAAATATGAATCATTTTTAAATTCTTTTACAGTTGTGGAAGCTGAGACTTAGATAAGAGTTTAGTAGATATGTCCAAGATTCATATCTATAGCATGACATCTCCAAATTCCATGCAGTCTCCCCAATCTAAAACATATTCACCATCCATATAATAACAATACAAGAATAAACAAACTTGAATTTTAAGGTATTACATACGTGAGACATTGTGCTTTACTTAATCATCCCAGCAATCAAATGAGGTGCATAGAATTCTCATCTCAATTTTATAGATGAAGAAACATAAAAACAGTTTAGCAGACTTGTTCAAATACCCATAGCTAGAAGAAGACAGCAGTATATAAACTCACTTATGCCTGCCTGCAAAGCCTAAGCCTACAACTTTTCTGCTGCTCCAAAATTTGAACTGAGCATCTGACACCCTTTCAAAATTAAGATACAAATTCATAACAGCATTGTCTTCTTGAGGTCCAGAGTTGTCTTCTTCACTGATGATTGAGGTCTAGCCTCAAAACTGATAGTGAACCCACCTACGTTTTTCATGAAAGTCTGTATTTAGCCAAACTAGTGAGAGACTTAACTTGTTTTCCAGGGATATGCTGAGCTTTCATGCTAATGTAATTCTTCTCAAGTATGTTCTTCTGGACTCTGATACTTAAGACCAACTGTAGAGGAAACTCACAGCCACTATCCAGGCTCACTTGGCTTTGTTTGGCTGCTTGGATAAGAATTTTAGCCTACCCAGTTGCTCTGACTTGCATGTATTCTGTCTCAAGGCTATATTAAGGCCTCTTCCCTTCTTTTCCATCAGCTAAGGACCAGATGGAAAAGCAAAATGTTAGAGTGGTCAAATCCCATGCCTGCCAAGGACTGTCCATTTTAGCAAAGAATGTTTTCTGGTAAGCCACTGGAGGTTTTCCAAAGAATTAAGATTTGTCCTTGGATTGTGCTACATTTGCTAAATATGTTGCCAGACCACCAGAAGGTAGAGGGCAAGTTTAAGCTGAGAATAGTTATAGCTGGTTTTCATGGCCAAATTAAGATTTTTTTGCTGGGAAGGATAGAGCCACTCAGCAGTGTTTGACGGAAGTGTGGGGTCCACACCATGTGATTTCCAGGCAGATGGTGGACAGGGGAGTATTTCCAGTTGAAGGATGATACATATTTGTATTTAAATGCCTATATCTTTGAAAATGTCTGACTCACAGTAGGTCCTCAGTAGAAAATGTTTTTAATTGGACACTGTTCTGGAGACTTTAAAGGGGATACTGCATGGTGAATTATCTTCAACCCTTTGTTAAATACCTGTACTTCTTTTGTTCTTTTTTTTTTTAACATCTTTATTGGAGTATAATTGCTTTACAATGGTGTGTTAGTTTCTGCTTTATAACAAAGTGAATCAGTTATACATATATATATGTTCCCATATCTCTTCCCTCTTGTGTCTCCCTCCCTCCCACCCTCCCTATCCCACCCCTCTAGGTGGTCACAAACCACCGAGCTCATCTCCCTGTGCTATGCGGCTGCTTCCCACTAGCTATCTATTTTACGCTTGGTAGTGTATATATGTCCATGCCACTCTCTCACTTTGTCCCAGCTTACCCTTCCCCCTCCCCATATCCTCAAGTCCATTCTCTAGTAGGTCTGTGTCTTTATTCCTGTCTTGCCCCTAGGTTCTTCATGACATTTTTTTCCCTTAGATTCTATATATATGTGTTAGCATACGGTATTTGTTTTTCTCTTTCTTACTTCACTCTGTATGACAGACTCTAGGTCCATCCACCTCACTACAAATAACTCAATTTCGTTTCTTTTTATGGCTGAGTAATATTCCATTGTATACATGTGCCACATCTTCTTTATCCATTCATCTGTTGATGGACACTTAGGTTGCTTCCATGTTCTGGCTATTGTAAATAGTGCTGCAATGAACATTTTGGTACATGACTCTATTTGAATCATGGTTTTCTCAGGGTATATGCCCAGTAGTGGGATTGCTGGGTCGTATGGTACTTTTTGAACATGGTGAATCACAACAAATGCTTTGTAAATAGAGGACGATGGATGCATTGGAAAGAAGAATCATCAAAAGTGCTGTTAGGAGTCCCCCTGGGTATTTTAACATCGGGCTGCATTGTGATTTAACAAATAGTTTGGATTCTCTCTAATTTGTTAGTAGCCACAATGCCTCTGGTTTTGTGGCTCAGGAAATAACTGTCTATGTTAGCTAATTTTATATATATATGTGTGTGTGTGTGTGTGTGTGTGTGTATATATATATATATAGTTTTTATATCCAGAAACACACATGTTCATGGATATACTATAAGGGAACCAGGCCATCTGGAACCAGACCCAATCTCCCTGCTGATTACTTGAGACCATAGATGCTTCTGGGAGTCCCTTTGTCATTAATAGGTTTTGCTTACTTTAAAAAAATGTTTGCTGTCATTGAACCCAAGCATTGATTTTGAGGCAGCTGCTATAGCCCAGGCTTTCCCACAATAGATAGCAAAGAAGCTGTCAACTTCAGTATGTTCTTTTTCAGTTTGGTTTTATCCATACACTCATTCATTTACTCATTATTTTAACACAGATTTTGATCATCTACTATAAGCTGGATTCTCATCACTCTTCACTGATGAAAAGGTAGGGTCTAACAAGAAAAGAACAGCCAAGATTGTAGAAAATTCTTTAATATCTTGAACACTATAGGCCGCATAGAATGTGTTATTTGCTCCTATAATCTTTATTGTAGGAAGAGGTTCTATGGTTTCATTGATGCACACACACACGTGTGCATGGACCCCAAAATCATGTAATCCAGCCTTCTCACATTATAGCTAAGTTTAGGACTCAGACCTAACATCCTCTGTGTCTCAAATCATGGAGAGTTCTTTTTTTCATTTCCTTACGTATGAAGGACTAGCTCTCTTCGAGAGATTGCCTGCCTCCTTGAAACTAGTCTGCTGGTCCTATAAAGAATCACTTCCCTGCGTTAGCCCACAAAATAGCCATCATTTTATTTTTTATTTTTTATTATTATTATTTTTTGCGGTACGCGGGCCTCTCACCCCCGTGGCCTCTCCCGTTGCGGAGCACAGGCTCCGGACGCGCAGGCTCAGCGGCCACGGCTCACGGGCCCAGCCGCTCCGCGGCATGCGGGATCCTCCCGGACCGGGGCACGAACCTGTGTCGCCTGCATTGTCAGGCGGACTCTCAACCACTGCGCCATCAGGGAAGCCCTAGCCATCATTTTAAGCAAAAGCCCCAGATGAAATATGTGTGTTTTATTATACTCATGAGAGAACAGAAGATCATTTACATCAATGTCTACCTAATCATGCATGCACTTGGAATGTATTAAAAGGAAGTGATTTTGGTCTTCCACGGTAACATACCCTGGTTGTGGGATATACTGGACTGTGAATGGCAGATCAATGGTATAATATTGGCCTGTCCACACATAAGAGCAGGGTCATGGAGACTGTCCTTAAGAAGACATGCCTTTTGAAAATCGTTGCTTGTTATGACAGTTTAATTGATTTCAAGAGAAAAAGTTCACTTGCTTTAGTGATACCCCAGTTCAGCTTGAGATAGAAATGTGAAAACGAATGATAGAAGAAGTAGGATGAGGAGGAGGGGGGAGGGGAAGGAAAAGAAGAAGAAGGGGAAGAGGAAAGGGGGAGGGAAGAAGAGGGGCAGGAGGAGGAGGAGGAGAAGAAGAAGAAGAAATGAAATGAACAATGTTTATTAAAAGAACAGTATCACAGTTCTGCCCTTCTGGTTCTCAGATACTGTTTTCACCCATGGAGATAGTTGATTTTCCCACAAGAGTCTCTCAGATTTATAGATATTTCTCAATACACATTTTAAAATACATTTAAATTGCTGCATGATACTTTTTTATGATTTAGGGAAATGTTTGTGAATGATAAATTCTTGGTGACTAAGATGACTAAAGTGTATGTGCGGTGTTTAATATTTACGGTTTATATAATGGTGAATTTATATATTTTCTCATCTTTGGGTAAACCCATTTTTAAAACATTTTATGAAAGTAGAATATACATACAGAAAAGTTTACATATTATAAGGGTGCAACACCGTAAATTTTCAGTAGCTAAACACATTCATGCAGGCAGCATTAGCATCAAGAAACAAATATTGCCTGCACCCCAGACTCATTCCCACTTGTGCTTGCTTCCAGTTTCTGAACCCTTCAAAAACTACCACCATTTTGCATTTTATAACATTAGAATCACATAATGCATAGTTTAGTACATAGTTATTTGTGTCTGGTTTCACCTAACATTATGTTTGTGAGATTCATTTATATTTCTCTGTGTGTTTGTGAATTGTGGATTCTCATTGTCATACTTTATATTATGGCAGTTGATACAGCCATAATTAAATTCTTTTAATGCCTTATTCAAAACAAAATACGTGGCAAATTCATTTATTTCCTATAAGTTATAACCCATATATTCGAGACTAAAATGCTCATTATGATCACTATACTCTTAAAGAGTTAACATACTTAAATTCTAGAAATAGAGTTAAACTAGAACCAGGCTCCCTACCTTTCAGGTACGTCTTCTTTTGCAAAAATACAGTTTCATATTTAGATGTTACTTTTTTTACTTACTGTGCAGAATTCTTAGATAAAGCAAAACTTAAAATGGATCACGAAATACCTTTACAATCAAAACATGTTTCACTCCATTTTCAGATAAGTGAATGAAATGAAGGGGAATATTAGTTGTTTGTGCAAGGGCATCACTCAATTAAAATAAGGCAAAAACCTAAGTCTCTTTTTCCCAGTGACGTTCAAACTCACCTATCTTCATATTTCATTTGGAAGCTGCGTGATATAATAGATTAAACTCAATGAATTTAAATTCACTGAAGGCAAATGCATTTTCCTTCTCTATATTACTCTTTCGTTATAGCACAACTGACCACATTCATTCTAAATAATTAAACTGAAATCAAGTAACTTTTGGTTGATAAGTATGGTAGGCTGAATAATGGTCACCAAAATAAGACTATGTCCTAATCCCCAGAGGCTGTGAAGATGTTATGTTACATAGTATAGGGGAATTAAGGTTGAAGATGGACTTAAGGATACTAATCAGCTGACCTTGAAATAGGAAGACTACCCTGGATTGTTCAAGTAGACCCAATAATCACAATAGCCCTTATAAATGGAAGAAGGAGGCAGAAGAGGAGATTAGAATCAGAGAAACATTTGAAGATGCTAGACTTGTGGGTTTGAAGACAGAAGAAAATGGATATTCCACTAGGACCACTAGGAGGAACACATCCATGCTGGCACCTTGATGTTAGCCCAGTGTGACCCACTTTTGGATTTCTGACTTCCATAAGTATAAGATAATAAATTTGTGCCACTGACTTTGTGATAATTTGTTACAACAAAATAGGTGATTTTTTACAACAAATTAATAAATGGGTGTGAGTAATAGACTAACAAAATTATTTTTCCTGGGTGCAGGAGCAAGTAAGAGCGGAGAGGATGAGCAATAGATAAATCTTGTCTTTTTTTTCCTCAGAATGTAATGATTGTTTTACCTTCTTCCACAAAGCAAGTAGAGATGATTCTTTAGCAAATTCTTTGGTTTAATTCCTGAGTAACATGGCATTTTTGTAAATGAATGCAAATCTACTTCTGTCTCAGGGAAAATGTATGCATTGCTTAAAAGTCAAATGTAGACATGGGCAAAACAAAGTTTTTTTTGTCCTTGCCCCAAATAAGCATTTTTTGTTTTGCTTACTAAAGACATAAGATCAAGCTGATGGGGGGAGGGATGGGAGAGGTACCCCTCTGACTCTGGGACCCCCAGGTGCCTGCTAATGTAGGATTTGCCTTCAAGGCCACTTCTCCAGAATATATCCCAGAGAGTGTGTTAAATATAGTTTCTCTACTTAAGTTTAATTATAACTGTTTTCTCGTGTTCCCATAAGAAACATTTCAGAATGTGAAAATCTGGTGCATATGGAAATAGGAAATTCATAGGGGCTTCTGGGTACCTTGCTTCACAGTAATATAAGGAGCCTGTTTCATTTTGAGTGCCGAAATTGTTCCAACAAATCTGGAGTTTTGTCACTGAGTGAGAAATTAGAGTTAAATACTCAGAGCTGGGAATGACATTGAAACACATAGATGGAAGTAACCAAAGAGGGAAGTGGCTCTACTCATTATTCGTAAATTATAATAAACTAAAAAGACTTTTAAAACCCAGCTACAAAAAAAAAAAAAAAAAAAAAAAGGCTTGGAATTTTGGAACCACTCCTCTCAAGGGCTGGCTGAGATTTGCAAAATGGCTTAATACCATTTTCTAATTCAAGTAGCCACAGTAGCTCTGCTCTGTGGTAGAGCAATGGATGCTAACACCAGGAAGAGAAGGGCTCATTCATGTTCCTAAGGTCACTGGTCAGCACATTATCCTTGACTTATTCTCATCCCTCATTAACAGACTCACACACTATTCTGTTATTCTTCTGTCTACATCAACCTTTGCAAATGATATTCTAAATAGTTGTCATGCCAGACTACAGATGAATGTGCCAGAAAGGGAAGTGTTAAGGGGAGGGATATAAAATACTTTAGAGAAATAACAAATTCCCAATTTTGAAAATCACATGAGGCCCAGTTTCCTTTTTCCTTCCTATCAGGGAAGAACTATGTCTTCAAAAATTTAAGAAAGTGAATCAAGCAAAATTAGAATTCAGTGAGCACATAGTATGTGTCAGTATTGATGCTTGGTGAATTTAAACTTAATCTTTTAACACTCTGGGTTAGCATTATTACCTAGTTTTCCCAGTGAGGATACAGGTACAGAAGACTTCACCTACTTTCTTAGTGACTGCACTAATGAACTGTAGAGCTTGACAAGGAACCAAAGAATTCCAAATCCCAAAGCATGATAACCTACCCAGGTTGTCATGCTGACTTGAATGTGTCCTATGATCTTATTACCACGACCTATAACCTCCATCTCCTCTTGTGTTTTCTAGTTTTGATGATTTCCTACATATTCTTCTTTCATTTATGTAATTAGATAGTATGTATTTATTTAAATATACTTTGGATCTCATCTCGCACCAAGAACAGTGCCTACCACAAAGTCAGTATTTGGTGACATTAGCTGACCAGAACAAAAGGAATCTGATTTATAAATATAAACTATCTAAGGTTTTAAGCTGTAGCTACATTGCTGTACTGACAGGGTTTGTTGCCTCTCCTCAGTCTATGACCAAACATTGTGGTTAAAAATGTGGGGCCTAAATAAAAATTAATTTTAAAAAACCCCCAAAAAACGTGGGGCCTGGAATTCCATGGGTTGAGTAAGATTCCCCTTTCTGACACTTACTAGTTGGATGACTATAGGTGATACTCATAACCCCCTCTGCCTCGGTTCCTCCATACATAAAATAGAGTTAATAGTAGTGCCTGTCTAATAACATTGTTGTTATAGATAAACAGGATAATTTAATAGACATATATAATGTGCTTAGTAGGATACCTGGCCTCTGAGAAACACCCAGTTAAGCTAGAGGTCACATAAACACTGTCAAATGAACACACTTTTTCTCTATCTTTTGACATAATTTAAAACTTTCTGAATGATTGCCAGAACAGTACTTTTTTACTCTTCCTGAAACAACCTAATTGCAAGCAGCAGTCTACTAACCATCAATACTGCTATGTCTGTCTCTCACGAACAAGGCTGCCCTAATACGTAACCACATCACAAATAGCAAGTCAGGAAATTAATATTCATATGTTAGCTACCATCTTATCCATCTCTCATTCAAGTTTCACTGATTATTTCACTATGTTTTTCATGACAGAAGGGTCCAATGTACCATCACACATTGCACCTTGTTGTCATGCCTTCTCAGTCGCCTTCAATCTGGAATTGTCACCAAAGACGTTGTTATAGGTTTAGTGCCATGTGGCTAGTGAATCTAACTTAAAATTCTATGCTCTGATTCCTCCTTCTTTTTAACTTTGAAAAATGGCAAACCCCAGAGGAGTTTTCCTGTTCCCCAGTGTGTAGTAAAGCAGATCATGTTGCATGGAACGTGCAGGCATGGGCTTGAGTGTAGCCAGAGAGGCAGGATGAACAGGCAAGTGTTTTTTGGTGAGGCCAAGAGTGGCCCAAATATTACACTGAGCATTGGAGATTTAGATCTGATCACTTTAATCAAGGTATCTGTTTATCTGTTTATAATTCTCAAAATAGCATTTGAAAAATATGCACTTCTTTGATTAATTCAGAGTAGAACCTCTTGATCCCCACAGAGGTTTGCTTAAGATCCCCCAAACTCTCTTTTTCTATAGCTGTATTTCCTATTTCATGTGCTTCTTTATTGCTTTCCTCATCTATCAAAGAATTAAGTTTGGAAGGGATATTACTTATCTCTTGCTTCCTAACCTTATTACTACAAACTTAACATGTTAAAGCAACACACATTATCTCACACGGTTTTGTGGGCCAGGAGTCAAGGCACAGCTTAGTCAGGTCTTCTTTTCAGTGTTTCACAAAGCTTAAAAATCAGCATTTTGGCCAGGGATGCAGTCTTATCTGAGGCTGGAGTGTAAAGGGATCCATGTCCAGGCTTACATTAATTTTTGACAGCCTTCAGTTCCTTGTGGACTGTTGGATTGAGAGACTCAGTTTCTTGCATGTACACCCATTGACTGGAATATACCCTGATTCCTTGCCACATGCGCCTTTCCAGCATAGCTTCTTGCTTCCTCTAAGTGAGCAAGAGAGAGTCTGTTAGCAGCAAGGGAAAAAATTGTATATAAAATTATCATGATGAGACATCTCATCACCTTTGTCCTATTGTATTTGTTAGAAGCAAGTCACAGACCCTGCTCGCACTCTAAGGGAGGGGATTACGCAAGTCATGAGTACACAGAGGTGGAGGTCATAAGAACTATCTTAGAATCTGTTTGCCTTAGAAGAATCTGTTTGCCATAGAAGGCAAGAAGAAAAGCCTTTTTTGAATATAAGCACATAGAGCATTAGAAATTGATAGGATATTTGTATACATGGTAGAGGAAGATCCCATTCGAATCAGACTCTGGCATCTTGTATATTGTTTTGTGGCTCTCTTATTTAACTAATGAGCACAATATTTATCAATCTGTATAGCAAATCAGACTCATCAAATACTCTAGCACATGCCCCATTAATGCATGCCTGAACAAAGGAAGAAAATAAGGAAGACACCCTTTCATCTACCTGTATACAAAACAGATGATGGTATAATCCAGACTTTGGAATGAACATATCTAGGATTTAATCTCATTTTAAGCATTTATTCTTTGGGTGACCTTATTTATACACGTGCATTATACAGATGTGGAAGTGAAAACTCAAATACTGTTAAAATAGGGGGAAAAAAAACCATGTGCTAGGCATTATTGTTGGGAAATTTGATTATGAGATTCCTCCAAGACTAAATACCAAGTGCTAGTTATTTGATGTCACTGAGAATGAGGATGGAAACTTACAGTGTGGCTTTTAGATTAAATTAACTGACTCATGTTTTTTTCAGTACTTTTGACAATGGTTACTTGGATTCTGGAAGACAATTACTTCAGCTCTCTAAGGAGCTTTCTAACTGCAGCTGCTAAGACATTTGTGCTGGTTTGGGACTATGTTTTGGAAGAATTTTTGAAGAGTACAACCACAATATAAAAATATATTCATTTTATTTTCTTCAATTATACAACAACAATGGGAATATGGGGCTTATTTCACTTGTACGTAGAATGTAAAATTCAAGTGGGAGACCTAAGTGAAAATGGGAACAATTTTTGTTGTAAAAATACCCTGTGTCATACAAGAGGCAGATTCATCCACGATATTTAACTGCCACATTAAATTCTGAGCTTGAGAATTAGATGTGATTAAACATGATTCTAAGACTTGGCACTAAGCAATAGATCTAGGAATTCTTCTCTGGGCAAGGAGGCAGGTCTTCTTTTCTCTCACCACACCAGGCAGAAGCAGAAGGAGAAAAGAAAAAGAAGAAGAAAAAATAGAAAGCCATACACTGGCTTCAGTATACAAGCATAAAATCTCCTCTCCTTCTCCAAAACATATATATTCTGTAGGATATGTTCCATTTTTGTGGTTCTCCGTGACAGTGAGCTGAGGGTGGATAATGGGATAGAAGAGAGTATTGCATTGTGGTATAGGCTATGTAGACCCAGGTTCCAGCTTTACATCTGCTAAACTGAGTCACCTGGGGTGACATATTGGACTTTCCTACATGTCAGTTATAACTGATGGCAAATGGGATCGAGTAAAGTACATTAAGAGTAGTAAAGAAGGGCAGATCTTGTATGTCTTTTCCAGCAGTTCAGAACATCCGTCTAGAAAGCCATGTTGTGACAGAGTTTCAGTCTACGCAGAGATGCAGTGAGGAAGATTGCAGGGGCTAATTAACGACGTCTGCCATGGGTATTGGCGGAGCAGCAGAGCAGCATCTTGCCTGATAGACGTTTGCCATCCCAACATTTCACTCTTTTCCAGATTTAATATTCTAAATGACTATGATTCACTTTCCCTTGCTCTTGAATAAAATACTTTATTTTAGAATTTGAGAGAGAGGGTTTAGCTGAAGATGGGGCAATATTTGTGTATTGTCTCTCGCTTTTTTTTTTTTAACATTAACCATAAATTTCACAGCAGCAGAGAATACACTCTTTTGGTTCTATATTGTAGCCACAGAGACTAGCCAAGTATTGGCACATAGTAAGTGGTTAATAAACACATTGTGGAACCACTGAATTATATAGTACTCCTGAAAAAAACACGTACTACACTCCATCTCACACTGCGTTCCCCTGAAAGAGGCAGTTGTTAAACTAGGTTGTCAGACTAGAGTGTATTTAAGACAGAGAAACCAACAAAACACAAAACATGTGTTATAAAGTTGATTCATCTGGAATAAATGTCATATAAACCAATAAGGGGAAGGAAACAGAGTGTTTATCTTTTTAATCCTATGACTATTTTTAAGGTCTTCTGTAGAGTTTTGTAAACAACTGTCTGACAAGTTCATTCATTCATTGAGCACCCTAACTTCATAACAGAGAGTGTCTTTCCTCACCAGCTCCCAGCTCATTTTAGTCCTCTCCTCATAGCTCAGGGTCACAAAGTTGGTGCATCTGGAAGATAAGCTTATAAAAGTAGAGAAAAAGACATAGTGTAATTATGTCAGCCTGTCAAAATGTCTGGCTCAAAGGAACAAAAGACAGACTGGCCAGTTTTAATTGACCCAGAAATAGTTTGCTTTTTTTTCCCCTCTCAAAACACCCTCAAGAAAAATAATTCCTGGTTTTGGCTGCTATTTTTAAAACACTAAATAATGACACTAAATAATTTCCCACTTATTGAGGATTTGTAATGTGCAGAGCTCTTGCATTTTTACTCTGACCTTCACAACAGTCCTTTCTGGAATATTTTCAAACTCAGTCTAGGTTCCTAAGTGTCTGTATTTAAAGGGGTCCTCCAGTTCTCTGTATAATGTTTGGACTTCTATTATAGGGCATTATTTTTACATTAAGGACTATTAGGATCCTGTGGATGACCACATTATAACCAGCTTTTGCCATTCACATCAGCACCTGCAGGAGACTGATGTGATCATAGGCAGACAGTGCCTGGCTTTTAACATCAAATAAATTATTTTTCATACCAGGTGTCTTTGGCATCTAGAGTGCTCACAGATATCTTCTTGATGGTCCTCGTGTTTTTCTATTTGAAAAACACAGTTGTAAAGATCATTGCCTTTGGAATCAAATACGTCACAATTTTTATCTGTGTGATTTTGAACCAGTTATTTAAACTCTTTTTACCTCTGCTTCCTCATCTGTAAAATGGAGGAATTAGTAATTATCTTAGAAGATTGTAGTGAAAAATTAAATATAATAATTTTCACCAACAATGTGCAGGAGTTCCATTTTCTCCACATTCCTGCCGACGCTTGTTATATTTTGTTTTTTTTGATAATAACCATCCTGACGGGTGAGGTAATCTCTCATTGTGGCTTTGATTTGCACTTTCTCTGGTGATTAATGACATTGACCATTTCTTCAGATACCTGATGGTCACTTGTGTGTCTTCTCTGGAGAAGTATCTATTCAAGGTCTTAGCTCATTTTTTAAATTGGGTTATTAGGGTTTTTGCTGTTGAGTTGTAGGAGGTCCTTATATATTTTGGATATTATTAATTATTTGGATAGCGTATAATTAATCCCTTATCAGATACTTGGTTTACAAACATTTTCTCCCATTCCATAGGTTGCCTTTTCAATCTGTTGATTATTTCCTTTGGTGTGCAGAGGCAATGGTGTAGCTTTTATGGAAAACAGTATGGAGGTAAC
Source organism: Mesoplodon bidens (assembly GCF_964165515.1). Classification (NCBI taxonomy): domain Eukaryota; kingdom Metazoa; phylum Chordata; class Mammalia; order Artiodactyla; family Ziphiidae; genus Mesoplodon; species Mesoplodon bidens. The sequence continues at coordinate 24,220,074 of NC_138175.1, forward strand.
TCAGAAACTTAAAATGGAACTACTATATGATCATGCAGTCATACTTCAGAGTATTTATGCAAAAGGTTTGAAATCAGAATCTCAAAGAGAGATTAGCACTTCCATATTTATTGCAGCACTATTCACAATAGCCAAAATGTGGAAACAGCCTATATCTATTGACAGATGAATGGATAAAGAAAATACGGTATAAACATACAATGGAATACTACACAAACTTAAAAAAGAAAGTCTGCAGTATGCAGCAACATGGACGAACCTTGAAGACGTTATGCTAAGTAAAATAAACCAGTCACAGGAAGACAAATATTGGATGATACTACTTAATATGAGGTATCTAAAATAGTCAAATTCATAGAATCAAAGAGTGGAATAGTGGTTACTAGGGGCCAGAGGGAGGGGTAAATGGGGTATTACTAATGAATGAGCATTAAGTTTCAGTTAAGGAAGATAAAGAAGCTCTAGAGGTCTGCTGTACAGCATTGTACCTATAGTCAATAATACTCTAGTGTACACTTAAAATTTTAAGAGTGTAGATCTCATGTTCCTATTCTTTCCACAATAAAATAAATTTAAAAAAAAATAAATATACTAAGACATAGCATGTACTTAGATTGCTGCCTGATACAGAGTTAGCAGACATTAAATAATAACTATATCAAAATGCATTACATCTATCAATGCAGTAGAATGCATCCTTTATGCTACATGGAAAGAACCAGCTTATGGATAGAAAATTCCAAGTGATACTGACAACTGTTTTCATGTATGAAATGATTAGCTTGTATAAAAGGCCCATTGAATTTTCGTATGCAAAAATTAAGTTAGAGATAAAGAAAGAAGTGCACAAATGACCTCTGATTTCCAGCCATTTACAGTCAGTAACCCTAGTGAACATGACTGAAGACTCATGCATTTATGTTGATTTTACTTTGATAGCCTGTGCAACATCTGCGGTTTTTTAAAATAACCCTTCTGTCTTTTCATTGAGAGTGCTATACTAATTATTATGCAGGTTTATCACATGCTTAAATAGCATCAGTGGTGAAAGCTCGTACAATATTTATTAAGAAATATAGAAGTATTCATTAAAACATTGGGTTTGAACATTAAAATATATTTCTAGGAGCTCTTTGGCCAGGATTTTTTTTTTTTTTTTTTTTTTTTTTCGGCACATGGGCCTCTCACTGTTGTGGCCTCTCCCTTTGCGGAGCACAGGCTCAGCGGCCATGGCTCACGGGCCCAGCCGCTCCGCGCCACGTGGGATCTTCCCAGACCGGGGCATGAACCCGTGTCCCCTGTATCGGCAGGCGGACTCTCAACCACTGCGCCACCAGGGAAGCCCCTGGCCAGGATTTTTTAAAAAGCTTTTTGAGTTTAGTACTGGGAAAATCCCCAGGCAGTAATTTTATTGTTAGAAGTCATTTAAACTAATATTTGATATTTTACAATCTCTTCATGATCCATTATTATTTGTAGGCTTTGAAAATTTTAGTGTAAACTCCATCTCATTAGCAGACACTGGTAACTGCTGCAATTCCAAAGTATACTTACAGTAATTTAGAAAATGTTTTGCAGTAACATTCACTAAAACTATTTACAACAAACTTTCCTTACAACATTAAGACAAAGTATTGGCTCGTGAAAATAAATTTAACCAAATGGAGAGGTTTTTGAAAATAAATGTATATATTCCAGGATTGGCTTGTGGAAATAGATTCTGAGGGACCGTAAAATGTTGGGATAATTTTTGACCAATATTCTTCATTATTCACACTTTCTGTGGATGTGTGAGAAACGGAGGAAAACAATCTAGTAACAAAGAATTATGTATAACTATTAATTTAAAAACTCCCTATGCCATTTAAAAAACTCCGTATGTCATTTAAAAACTCATTATGTCATTCGCATCAAACTGGCTTAATGAAAAGGGATTTATTGGTTAATGTAACTGAAATTTCAGCAGAAGTTCTGCCTTCCATCATAGATAGATACAGGGGCTCAGGAAATTTTATCAAAGTAGTTTGTGACTTACTTTGATAGGCTCAAAAATCTAAATGGGTTGGTGATTAGAGAAAGGGATGAATAGATGGTTAGGTATATGCAAAACCAACTATGGCATAATGTTAACGTTGGAATCTTGGTGACGGGCAATTAGGTGATTATTGTAAAATAGCTTCCTCTTTTCTGTATATATGCAAAATTTCATGACAAAATGTTATAGAAAATGTTGTTGACCTAGTTTCTCTCTCTTGGCTCTCCTTACTGTGTCAGTGTGTCAAAAAATCACCAGCCTAAATGCTTTCAGGTAATTTTGGCAGAAACAGTATGAATCATTCCTGTCAGAGTCAAGGAAAAAGTTTTAGTGAATTTGGTTGATGATCATTGGATCACATACCCATATCTGAGTGAATCACTGTGGTAAGGAAGTTGCAAAAGTTCTGATTGGCTAGGAATGAATCCCATGCTCCATTCCTGCATATGCGTTGAAACTCCTCTCAGAATGTAGGACTGAGAATTGGAAATGGGGACCTTATTCTAACTACCAAAACTGGGGGCTTTAGGTGGCTTAAAATTCAATTCCTGAAAAATCATTCAGATTTGATGTGTAGACCATTATACTTATGATGAAACGTAATTCCTGATGGTAGAATGCAAACAACTGCCTAGTCACCAAAAATTACCTGTCCTCTTAACAGGTTAAGTCATGTAATGCAAATTAATATAATCTTAGGCATTTTACTTGTTTTTGGAAGGCAGTGGTGATCCTAGAAAAAGCTGCAGCAGATGAAATGAAAACAAGAGTATTCCAAGATTTTTGTGTATAAACACTGGCTGTGAGAAGGAAAAAAATAAAACAAACACTGAAATACTGCCTGGTTCACTGCATTTTATGTAACAACTAAGCATATCATTCCTAAACATCTTTATCTCTGGTCTGCTCTTCAATGAACACTCTTCTTGAAATTTTGTTTTAGAAATAGGGCATGACTCCCAAGTACCACTCAGGTATGTAGAAAGGTTTTTTGACAAGACCTCTAGGATAAAATTTTATATTGAAAAGTTATAGGTGCATAATTCCTATAGTACTGGCAAAGCAATTTTCAATCTTTGACATCAGCTACCACAGCAAATAAAATATAATCTGGATTCCTGGCTCTGTGTTGTAAGATAGAGGTTCGAATCCCAGATTAACTTTGGGCAAAAACTGAAAATAAGCACCCTGATTTTAATGAAAGTTGTACCTCAGATGATTATTAGAGAATCAAGCAAATGTTTGTGTGTAAATGTTATAGAAACTAGTATGGAACCAGATGTGCATTAAATATAGATGTAGAAATGGGTAAACATATGGATAGGCATAGAAATTGACATTATAAGCCTCAAACTATAAAGAATTAATTTAGTTGCTTCATTTATATTGGGCTTTGTGGTCGGCAGGTCTTTTTCATGCCTCATGTATATGCCTCTGCTTAAGACCTGTGAACAAGTCATGATAAATATAACTTTAACCTCATTTTGCAAATGAGGAAACTGAAGCCTTGCAAGCTGAAGTGTCTTGCTGAATTCTACGACAGCTAGTATATAGTAGAGCTAGATTTAAACTAAAATCTCTTTGGGCATCAAGAGAATGTGGACATAGATTATAGATATTTCAATTTAAAAAAATCATACCAATTTTTAATATATACAGTGAATTTTCTCTGACTCCAAAAGGGAAATTAATTTTTTTTTTTGCTGAACGCGGGCCTCTCACTGTTGAGGCCTCTCCCATTGCGGAGCACAGGCTCCGGATGCGCAGGCTCAGCAGCCATGGCTCACGGGCCCAGCCGCTCTGTGGCATGTGGGATCTTGCTGGACCGGGGCACGAACCCGTGTCCCGTGCATCGGCAGGCGGACTCTCAACCACTGCGCCACCAGGGCAGCCCAGGGAAATTAATTTTAAGAAGAGTCCAAAAATGCAGTTAGTACCTTCCGTTTGTAGCTAGCACCTGGACAAAGCAAACTCTTTAATCCTATGTTATTCGTAGCCCCAGAAATATAATATCTATTGATAATAGATTTTGCCAATTTCTTACGGTCAGTTTATCACCATGATTGAAGATATTAAATGTGATATCCCATGCATAAAATGAGCCCTCCAGATGATCAGAGTGAGGCCTGCACGGAGAAAGGACACACTCTATTAGTCATCTTTTTTTGACACAGTGCAGGCATCAATATCTTCAGAGTATTTGCTGCCATGCACGGCTTAGCTTCATCTGCACCAAAGCACTTATTTTCTTTCTTTATGTCAGTTTAGTTCTTAGTTCAGCTAGACTTTTTTTTTTTTTTTTTTCTTCCCCAGCAATAGGCATTGATGGGTTTGGTTACAGAATTTAAGTCTTAGAAGCACAGGTAGAATACTTTTTCAGTGAAACCACAAGAAAGAGATATATCCATAGCAGTTAACAGATTTCTCCAGGTTGTACATGCAGCCTGGCTGTGACCACTCTTTGTAGTCAGGCTTAGTCACTTAAGATTTAGGATGCTACCCCCAGGCAAAACTTGGAGAAGCAACACAGTGGTTTTTGTTCTCCTCACTTTTGCCTTTGCTCTAGCAATGCATCTCCTCAGTGGTTCCTTTTCAAATGAGCTTTAGCTAAAGGCCTTTTTCTATATGCAGACAATGGAAGAGCAGATGGCACTTTTTTCGGCATATCTTAGCCAAGATTCCACCCTGGAAACAGAGGCAGTTGTTTCTCAGTAGTCCCGAAAAGAATTGGTACAGTTCATCTCTCTTGATTTAATTGTCAACTATGACTTAGAAAATCCTTGAGCACAAGTTCATTTTTTCATTTTTGATAATAGTGACAACTGAGTTCTAACTTTACGCCGGGTTTTTTACATTCAGTATGTCCAATGCGACTACAAATCTGCCAAGTAGACACTCTTACTATCTCCATTTTATTTTCCTCTCAATCTCATTATTTAGCTTTAAAGAGAAAGATTAAAAAGAAAACAAAACCTAGATTCTAATTGATGCTCTTAATGATTAGGTGAACTCAGGTAAATAATTATTTTATTTTAAAATCTTTGCAGTGGGGACGTAAGACAAGAATTAGGAAGAGCCAACACATCAAACTAATACTCCTATTTCTTTCTCTCCTAGTAGTACTTAAAGACACACAGCTCTTCGGGCAGTTATTCTTACTTTATGGACCTTGAAAATCTAGATAAAGTATATTTACATAGCCAATATTTGGCTACCATAGACATCTCTTCCAGATCTCACATTCTAGGTTTCAAGGTAGCCCCTTAGGAGAGTAGCCCCTTAGGTTTTCTACTAATTGAAATCTATTATTATGTATGAAACGCATTGTATCAAATGTCTTTCCCCTGTTGAACACTGTGATGGGTGTTTAAAATACAAAAGTCAATAAAATAGTCTGTTGCCTCAAGTGTATATCTAGTTATGACTTTCATTGGTTTAAACCACTTATTATCATTAGGACAGAAGCATGCTTAAATTTACTCTTTAAATTTATGTGAGGAGAAAAGTCTTTGATTATTTGAATTTTGAAGCATCTTTTTGCTCACTGAAAGGTTTTCATGAAGACAGGCAGAGCAGGCAGATCTGCTGCCCCAATAGATATTCTTGGCCTCACCCCTGAAGTCAACTTAGGTGAACGCTTTCATGCTTGCTACTACTTTTTTTCCTGCTAATAGTGTTTCTCCTTAAGTACTGTGACTGCATATCTCCATTTTCTGCCCTAAGTCTTCACTGAGGCAGCAGAGCCCTGAAGGATTCTGAAAGCGTCCATCTGTCCCTCTGCTTCATCCCCTATTCACTGTGCCCTTAACCCTACCACCAAACTTGGTCAGTTTATAACAGAATTGCATAGCATCCAAGCTCAGAATAGTCACAGCAGTTGAGTGACAACAGACTAAATTAGTTCATCTCTTGTTTCTCTGGCTTAAACTCAGAAGTTTTCTGGGTACACAGAATCTCAGGAATAAGATCCTGGAACTGAAACTCAACCCAAGGGCAGTGCTTAGCAAAAATATGAGGTTGCCAAAGCTTAGTTCTGGCTTAGCAAAAAGCTGTCAAGAGAAAGGTCATTTGGAAGAGTTAGGGATGAGAGACAAAAATCCTATTTGGAGTGGGACAGATGCTTGAGAGTAGTTCAAGCAGTAGGTGATGGGAAGAAATCTAGTCAGACATACAAAATATTAAGTAGATAGCAAAAGAGAGTATAGCAACAGAAGCCAGCATGGTAAGCAAAAGGAAAAGCTTTTGGTAAGTCACAATATTTATTGAGCTTGTATGCTTTCATTTTTTTTTCCCTACTATATGGTAAACTCCTTGAAGGCAAGAGATATAGCTAATCCACTTTTAAATCTATTGCTTATGACATGGAACATAGTAAATTTTTCATACATGCTTGATAAATTCACCTAAGAAATAAATGAACGGAAGGGGAGGGTGGGATGAACTGAGAGAGTAGCACTGACACATATACACTACCATGTGTAAAATAGACAGCTAGTGGGAAGCTGCTGTATAGCACAGGGACCTCAGCTCGGTGCCCTGTGATGACCTAGAGGGGTGGGATGGGGGGGCGGTGGGAGGGAGGCTCAAGAAGGAGGGGTTATGGGGATATATGTATACGTATAGCTGATTCATTTTGTTGTATAGCAGAAACTAACACAACATTGTAAAGCAATTATACTCCAATAAAAAATAATAAAAAAATATAAGAGGAAAAAAAGCTAAAAAAACCCGAAATGAATGGTTGAATTCCATCACTAAACCATCTTCAAACTCCCATATTTCCTTCTTTATGCTATCTTTCATGTCTTTACCTTTTCAATAGTTTTGTCATTTCCTTTTCCTGAAGATTATTTTACTCTTTAAATTTTATGTAAAAGGGGTTATTTTTATTCAGAGAATGATAAAAAAAATTAACATAGGTTATGTATCAGGGCAACCTAAAGAAAATTAACAAATGGTCAGCGGAATATTTTAAGGTTAAAATTAACAAAGCGAATGAGAGATTGTAAAAGGTGAATGGTGGCAAATGTCTACTAAAAAGTACAGCATTATGTTATCAAAGTACTCAAGACTTTTAACTTATTACCCAACGCCTAATGTTGACTGTAAAGATGCCAAAGCATTTAGAAAATAAAACACATTGAAAGGCCAGTCTTGTCTATCTTATTTATTTGGCACATTAAAAAAAAATTATCAGCTATTTTCAAAATTCCAAAGACCATTAAATGTATTTTAAAATGCATTAATGGGGACTTCCCTGGTGGTCCAGTGGTAGAGAATCCACCTCACAATGCAGGGGGCACTGGTTCAATCCCTGGTCTGGGCACTAGGATGACACATGCAGCAGGGCAACTAAGCCCACCCGCCACAACTACTGAGCTCGTGCACCCCAACTAGAGAAACTGCATGCCGCAAACTACAAAGCCCATGCACTCAGGAGCCCACGGACCACAGCTAGAGAGAGAAAACCCTCGTGCCACAACTAGAGAGAAGCCCGTGCGCAGCAATGAAGAGCCCCCCCCCCGTGCTGCAATGAAAGATCCCACGTGCTGCAACTAAGACCCTGTGCAGCCAAAAATAAATAAATAATAAATAAATCTTTAAAAAAATAATAAAAGAACCCACGTCATAGGGTGATGTGAAGATTGAAAGAGTATATATAATGCTTTAAAAAATGCATTAAGGAAGTGGCTTGGTGCAGTGACTTTGACACTTTAAAAGATGTCTTACCTGGAGCATGATAGTTAGCTTTTCTGAGCCTTGGGTTTTACAGTTTTAACTGGGGATATACAATAATTTTTCTTTAATACACACAGTAGACTTTGAAGTGGGAAGCTGCTGCATAGCACAGGGAGATCAGCTCGATGCTTTGTGACAACCTAGAGGGGTGGGATAGGGAGGGTGGGAGGGAGATTCAAGAGGGAGAGGATATGGGGATATATAGATAGATAGATAGATAGATATAGATATAGTTATATAGATATATAGATAGATAGATAGATAGCTGATTTCGCTTTGTTGTACAGCAGAAACTAACACAACATTGTAAAACAGTTATACTCCAATAAAGATGTAAAAAAATAAAGTAAAAATAAAAGGCAAAAAAAGAAAAATTGTCTTGTCAGGTGGCTGGAAAACAGTAGAAACCCAATTACATTTTGTTCCCAGTCGTCTTCTGTGCCATATCAATCTTTTTAGATATTCAAGAAGGTGGGTGACATCCAAGAGTTACAGGTGGATGCCCTGAAGAGTGGATGGAACATTTAACATTAGCATAATGATCAGGTGTAGAGTTCAAAAGCAGACTTCCAACTCTGAGGAAGATGGTCTAGAGAATTACACAGGAATATAGTATCCTACCTTAGTATTTGAAGGAAACAATGTCCCGCTTGTGGACTGTAGGATGAGGTTGAGAAAAACATGAGTGTATCCTAAATTTATCGTTAGTGGCACTGGAGAATTGGGTTAGAAGAGCAAGATAAAAGCAGTGTTCATTTCATACCAAATTGCCAAACTACAGTGCCCTATGATTAGGTTTCCTAGGTATAATTAGGAGCAAGCCTCGTTGCCATATAAAGGGCCAAGTAGAGGAATTTCTGAATAGGAGAATCTTTAGCAACATAGAATTAAGCTGTCAATACATATAGGGTGCGCTCAATTGATTCCTCTGGATTCCAGTTCAGAAGAATAAATGTTACATCTAATTAAATCTTGCAGTAATTCTCTGAGTATCCCCATTTTATAGCTAAAGAAACTGAGTTACACATCAGAGGGAACATAGCGGCATAAGAATTCCATCATTCCATCTAGTCATTAAGTAACCGTGGTTATGTCCCTTCCTCTCTCTGGGTTTCATAATTCCCATATGTAAATGGAAGAAAAATAAAATTCACATCTCTCTAAAGTATCAGTGCTGATCATCACTAAATAAGGACTAGGAGCACATACAGAAAAGGGAGAGAGGGAAATGGATGATTCAAATTAATAATTTTATCCCTCTGTTAATTGGTTGTAAATGTAAGTTCCCAATGTAATAGTTTTATCATTAGAATTATGAGCACCAAAATCCTGTTCCTATTTTTGTCTTCAAGTAAATCCACACACAGACACTGGGGATTTAGTATAGACCACACAACACACGTTTTCTCTTGCCTCCTGCTGAGTTGCTTCATTCCTGATTTTGTCCGCAGCCTGTACCATTTATCTCAGTGACAGCAAAAGAAACTTTGGATTAGCCATTAACCAGTAAATAGTAAAGCTTCCAAGGCTCTTGACAGTGCCACCTGGAAGTACAAATAATCACAAACTTCCTAGAGTAGGAGACCATGTCCTTGGTCAGTGAGGTGAGAAGAGAACAAAGGGTAATGAGCAAACTGCCTAGTTTCTTTCTCATTTTATTTCTTTGCTGTTCTAATGTGAAGCCAGGTTCAGGACATATGACACATTTTAGAGATTAGTTTATAGTTAAAATTATAACAGCCAACAGTAATTTAATGTTTAAATTATGCCCATATAATTAATTAATTAATCCATTCAGTCATTAAAAAATTTACTGAACACCTTCTTTGTATCAAGTTTGGTCAACAGTCACGAAGGACACATAAACAAATATGGTTCCTGACTTGAAGAAGCTCATACCATAGAAGGGATACACACAGTAAACATTTATTCTGTTTTTTTCACGAATATTTTTAAGTGTCTAATAAATCATAGACGGTCAGTGTACAGGCTACTGAGGATTTGAAGCTCTGAACAAAACAGAGCCACATGGAGTTTGGAGTAGGCATTCCTATGTAATGAAACTATAAGTTTGTGGCATATTATTAGGAGTCTGTGATGGTTTTCCATCAGTTCCTTTTGCTTGTGAAACTCATGCTCATCTCAGAGCCTTTGCTCTTGCTGTCCCCTCTATCTGGACTGCTATTTCTCAGTTCTTCACATGGCTCTTTTCTCATATTTAGATCTCAATGCAAATCTTACCTTCTCAGAGGTAAGATTCCTGGCCCCCCAATGCAAAGCAAACTTTGCCTCTTCCCTCGGTTTTTCTATCTCATTACTTTGTTTCACTGTTTTCAAAGCACTTGATATAAAAACTATCATGTTTATGTATTTGTCTATTTGAGAGTAAGGGATTTATCTTATTGACCACTAAAATACCAATATGTAGAACAGTGACTGGCATGTAATACTTGTTGCTTGAGTGGGTGGCTTGAATAAACAGTGCTATGAGGACATAGGAAAGTAGCATCTTATCTACCTATGAAAGAAAGGAAGATCTCATGCAAAAGAGATTGTCATCTGCTATGAGAAAGAAGTTATGTTAAACCAGAAATTGGCCAAAGGAGAGGTATTTCCAGGTGAAGACGCACAGTGTTCAAGGGCATCACATACGAGGGGGAGAGTATTATACCTTCCAGGAATTCCAAGTGCGTCTGGTGTCCCCGGAGTTGTGAGTGCATGTTTGGAAGTGACAAAGGAGGCTGGATAGAAGGCAATGGGAAGACCATGACCATACTGATTTGCTTAGAAGCCGGGACTTTATCCTGAGAAAAGAAGGGAAACTTTGAATCATTTTATTTTTATTTATTTATTTATTTTATTGGCACTACCCGGTCGCCCCATTCAGGAGCCTGGGAAGCACATACAATTTGCTTCTGCTTTTTTTTTTTTTAATTTTTATTTTATATTGGAGCATAGTTGACTAACAATGTTGTGTTAGTTTCAGGTATACAGCCAAGTGATTCAGTTATACATGTATTCTTTTTCGACTTTGGATCATTTTAAACGAGATCATTTCACAACAATTAATGTGGTAGATAGTAAAGGGAGGTATATTGGGAGAGGGTAAACATGGAAGGTGAACAGTTGATTTAAGCCTCTTTAAACTGTCCATGCAGTCAATGCCAAGGGAATGAATTAAAGCTCTTGAATGGTGGAGATGAGAAAAATGTGGATTCAAGAGTTATTAAGAATGTAAAAACAATATCAAATGGTGACCGATTGATTGAGGGAGTGAGAGAGAATAACGATGACCACAGTTCTACCTGGAGTATTGTGTAGTCAGTTGGGACATTTGAGTTCATTAACCAAGGGATTAGAATAAATGAAAGAAAGTGGGTATTGGGATTGAGGAAAAGAAATAAGTTGGTAGGAACATGCTATATTTGCAGTGACCTTAGGTTATTAAGAAGCTGGCATACATCTATCAAAACAGGCACTTTAGAGAGTTAGTTCATATTTGAAACTGAATTTGGTGAAATTAGCATGAACATCATAATTCAGTTTACATATTGAAGAGCAAAATAGATTCTGTGGGTGGTTTACATCCCACAGAAATCTTTACAACTCAAACTGTCCCTTAAGTATGATGGCAAAACATTCTTATTTTCTAAGGTTGCTCCAAAGTTAATTTATCACTATTTCAGAAAAGATCTACTGGTTAAGTCAATTTACCTCTAATTCTGAAAGTCAGTAAGTAGGAATTTTATCTATATGTCAACAGTTGTCTTATGGAGAATTGACTAAATATGCACTTATCAGTGGAAATTATAAGGACTATGGCAACAGGCAAACCTGGGTTTAAATTGTGCTTCTCTGTCCGTCACTAGATAGGTCTTCTTGGAGAAGTTTTTTTTTAATTCCTCTGTGCATATATATCTCTGCATGAGAGGGATAATAATGAATTTACAGGGTTGTTATGGGAATCCCTGACAGCATATATATGGCCTGATGCAGAGTGAGATAGTCAATAGTGGTTCTTGGTTAATGTCATGACCATAGTGGTGGCATTATGCGATTCAGGCCAAAAATCTTCCATGGAATAATAAAAGTCGGCTCTTCTTCTGGCTTTTAACAACAGTATAGAACTGTATTTCTACCTCAGCCCTTATTCATCGATAGGGAGCTTTTGCCTTTTGCAAAGGGAATGCCAGAACGAAAGGGTTAGAATGAGTTTTATTTTCCTGTTTCTGTACTACACAAATGGTGTAATGTTATCAGCAGAGATAATACTGCCTGTAAATAGCTCTGAGTGAATTTGTTTGGCAAAATCACAGGAGAAGATTGACAGGATCTTAAACAGCAGTAGTCAGGGAGGCCGTGGCTGGAGTATTGACAGTGAGTGATTTCGTGAGTAATGAAGAAGGTTATATGATTAAGTTTCCCGAAGCGTGCAGTGCCTGCCGTGTGCACTTGCTGCCTATCTCCACCCTTCTGCATTGCTGACTGGCCCCACTGCTTTCTAGGCAGGATCAATAGGATTAGAGGATTTGTACAGAAAGCTTGCCTGTGGCTTCTTATTAAGGGTGTAGGGTGCCTTATAGTTCTCCTCTCTGGCGTTTGGCACCATTCTGTGTATTAATTGCATACAAAGCCATCTTTTGGTTCTGCTTTATGACTGTTTTTCTTCTATTGCTTTTTTTTTTCTAGAACTTCAGAGTTAGTTTTCTTTTTTCCTAGAAATAAGTCAGCGCCCAAGACAGCATCCAATATGGCCAAATCCTACACATTCTTCTTCAGAGTGTAGCTCCTGTGTCACCTCCACCAGAGGTCACAGGCTTGGTTAGGGTGTCACATTGTGTTCCTAACTCTTGGTACAGTTGCCATCTGGCAAATTACCTGCCCATACTTGTTTTCCCCACTAGATCATTAGCTTCTCTGGGATAACAATTGTGTTTTATTAATCTTTGTAACCTCTCTACCTAATTATATATATCCCATAGTATATGTTCAGTGAGCCTTTGCTCATTTTTTTAACCACATGCTAAATATTCTAAATGCAATTATCTTAATGTATTCATTTGAAAAAAAGAAATATCTCAGTACCAACCCAATGGAAATGTGAAGATAAAGTAAACTTCAGAGAGGTTTTTTTAAAAACAGGAGCCAGAGACAGAGGTAAGCAGTAATGCTAGTATTCAAATAGGGGTCTGTATGAGTTCAAAGCCTGTACCATTGACCATTTTCTTCCACCCTTTCTGGAAATGACACACTGCATGAATTAAGTTTAATATATTTATATATCTATTTTTAAGTCTTCTTTTTAAAATATTGAAAACAGTCCTTACTACACTCCTCTGAGATCTAATTTGCCTACCTCTGAATTAGGTACATAGCTGCTATTCTGCATGCCTGCAAAGTTCAATGACTTGTCCAGGGTCAAGTGAACAAGCCAGACGAAGCACTTTGAGAGAAGATGAGTGCATGTGAATCAGTCGAATCGCACCCCTTCTCTCTTCCTCCACCTGGAAAAACACCGTCTTCATATAAGCATGACCCTAATAGCACGCGGGGATGTGTCAGAGCCCCAGATCGCATCCCCCTCTTTCCTCGCATAACCGCAGGTCCTGATGTTCAGTGTACTCAGGCCCTGTGGGCCGAGTCTGGTTACTCTCACGCCGCTCCCCCAGACCCCACATGCTGCGACCCAGCTGCCTCCATTTGCTTTGGATGCTTGCTGAGCCTTCCACTGTCTTCTTAAGTGCCTAGCAGGCAACCACCGGTAGGGGCACATGGAAATTATTTTCTAAACTCATATACCTGCATTAAGTTATATTAAAACTTCAGTCTTAGAGGGGGAGAAAAATACATTTAAGCATTTATAATCCAGCAGACAACCCTCATTACACATCCCAATCTATTTTATATGTTGTATTTCCTACATTTGCTCCAAGTATAAGGGTTTCTACGTTGCTCTGTCCAATAATTGAGTCAGATTGATCAGTTAATTAACAATGGCAAACATTTACTATGAGACAGATTAAATGAAGTGTGCAAGCAAATCCCCCTTCTTAATATTATGGGTTCATAATAAATACATAACCGAGCCTATCTCCTATGGCATTGTTTTGGCTTAATGAAACAATATCTGCCATGACTCTGAAAATTCTATAAAATTCAAACTAATATGTAAACAAGTTCTAGTATTTTTATTTTGTGAACATAAAAGCCCATAGTTAACTCATAGAAGTATTTAGAAAACAATATTTGCCACAACACAGTCTGTGTATTCATTTGTATACCCTGAAGGCAAGGTCTACCAAATGCCTAATATTTACTTGCATGTCGTATTTGTTTGTATGCATGCATGTTTGAATATTTGCATTTTTGCAGAGCAACAAGCAATGAATATATAATACGTACCATAAATAAGTATACACATAATGTTCCATATTTTAAAAATAAATAAAAAATAATGAATGGCAAGTTAATATAAACATATGATATAGAAGGGAATCCAACCTGATGATGTGATATTTGAACAAACATCTGCATGAATTGAGGAATATGGGCCATGGAACTATTTGGAGAAATATTCCTCATGGTAAACAGTGAAATAAATAAAGATGGAGATAGATACTTGGGAGAGGGCGAGAAAGAGTCTGAAATAATATTCTTTAATTTTCTCTAACATTTAAGATAATGGAATTGCCATTTAGGTCATTTAGTGTGTAGAGGGGAGAAGTCTCTTACTCTTCAGAAGTATGTGCAATTACCTGCTCTCCTCCTCCCATCCTCTCCCCATCCCCTGACATAGAAAGAGGACAAACATTGTTCTGGACTGCTTTAGTGCTGGTGGGTTTAACCAAGTGAGAAAATCTTGGTTGGTCTTTGACAGAGCAGAAGGACTGTGGCTAGAATTGAGTCTGTGTCCATTTCTAAAGCATCTAAGCCAATGAAAATATTGAATTCTGCCAGAGGTCGTGGACATAGACCCAGCCGGACTATATTATGGAATTCAACTCCTGTTGCATTTTATTACTTTCACTTGTTCTGTAGAGTTGCATATAATGCATGATGTCTATCAATTCAGCATACAGTTGGCCCTTGAGAAATGCGAATTGGAACTGCTTGGGTCCACTTACAAACACATTTTTTTAATAGTGAATACTACAGTACTACCCAGTCTGTGGTTGGCTGACTCCATGGATATGGAGGAACCATGGATCCAGAGGGCCAACCATAGGTTATACATGCATTAGCCCCCGTGTTGGTCAAGGGTCAACTGTATAATCATGTTTTGTTTTAATGAACATACATTTAATTGCTTTTAAGTAAAGTTAGTTTCAGTATTATTGATTGTTTCCTACACTGGGTGTAAATAGTGTCCCTCCAAAATCCATGTCCTCTTCCAAACCTCAGAGTGCAACCTTATTTTGAAATAGGGTTTTTGCACATACCATTTAGTTAAGATGAGGTCACACTGGAGTAGGATGGGCCTTTAATCCAACAAGACTGTTTTCCTTATAAGAAGAGTAAAAGAGACACAAGCACATGTTTCGGTGTGGAGTCAGAGATTGGAGTTATGTAGGTGCAAGCCAAGGAACGCTAAGGAGTGTCAGCAGCTGCTGGAAGCTAGGAGAGAGGCATGGGACAGATTCTCCCTCTGACACCTGAAGAAGGAACCAAACTTACCAACACCTTGATTTTGAAGTTCTTTCCTTCTGAACTGTGAAAGAATGTGTTTCCATTAACTTGGAAAATAAAAGTCCATTGTATGTTTCCTCATTGAGAAGACAGCTGTTATTTCTAAGTTTTGATTTTTTTAGGTAATCTTAAAAGCAATCAGAAAAGATTTATTTCACCCTTGTCTCTTATATATTTCAGTTTTACCATGATGTATCTTGTGATTTTTTTTAAAATTCTGATTGGGATCTGTGCTGTTTCTACATATGAAGATTCATATATTTCATTAGCACAGAGAATTATGGAATTAAGAGCCATTGTACTTAGAATAATGCCTTTTATATCATTCTGTTCACTCATGTAATTCTGTTTTAGATTTATGTTGGATCCTTTTATTCTCTCCTTCATTTTGTTTAATAATAATTTTTAATTTTCCTTCCCTTTATGTTACTGTCCTATGTTGAGTATAATTTATTCAAATATATTTTATTCTACTTCTCTTCAGCAGGATACATTTTGTGGCTTAATTTATGCATTTAAGTTTTATTTTTAATGGCTTATTTGCTTCTTTATAGAATTTTTTTGTTTTTATTCTTTCATTTTTAAAAGTTTAAGTCAAACATGCTATTCTGTAGTCTTTTTGTTACTGTTAAAAATAGGTCTATTATCTGATATTCTTGAGATTCTAATCCTCCAATATGTTATGTCTGTTTATCCTCATTTGTGACATATGGTTATCTCATCTGTTTTGTAATAAGAGATTGTGTGCTCATCTATTCAGTGCTTTTTCTGTGAGAACAACCTAACTTTTTAAGAGTGAACTTCAAGTGAGGTTTACATTTGTTTTATCAGGAATCCTAAAATTATTGCCAATCTATGACCATATTTTATGGTAATTTCTTAACTCTTGCATCCTGGACCATATGGGCAGTATACATTTAGCCCGTGTTAAGCATGAGCCCACTCTATTTCTCAAGTGAGAGATGTGGGGTATGTTTGTGTGTGTGTGTCCATATATGTGTGTTTTCCTAGAGCCCAAGTGAAAACAGACAAGCTGCTTTGCCATCTCTCTGTATGTTAGAGGTAGTTTCCCCCAACATTTCACTAAGTGAAGCAATTGAAATTTCTCAGCATTATGTGTAGACTTAGTTACAATTTCTTCAAATTTCCTGGTCCAGGACTTTGTCATCTTTGCTGCCACTTTCCCCTCCTCCTCTCCCTCCCCCTCTTCCTCTTTTTTCTTTTTTTTTTTTCTTCTTCTTCTTCTTCTCCTTCTCCTCCTCCTCCTCTTCCTTCTTCTTCTTCTTCCTCTGATAGCCTACTCCCTCCAAGGGTGACCACTATGCTAATTCCTATTTTTAATACTGTTATTTCATCTTTACTTCATACCTCCTAAAGATTTATTTTGTTGTTGAACTATATGTATTTACACTTTTTATCATTGCTGCATATCATTTAACTTGTCTAAGGATTTATTTCTAGAGGGATTAAGGTTAACTTAGTCTGCCATATTTCTGTGTGTTGATTTGACACACTATTTTTCAGTTAATTCTCTACAAAATCTTATGGGATAGGTAAATTGTCCCCACTTGAATCCTCAATTTTTCAATCTAAAAATAAACGTGGTAGTTTCTCTAAGTATCACAACTAGAAAGTGGCAAATTTGAGACTGGGGCTCTAATCCATCAGACCACAGTGTTCAGGCTTTTACTCATATATCAAAATGTCTCCAGCTGGAATGGACCAGAATTATAGGCACAGATTATTAGGTTATAAACCTAGTAATTTCTATGGACCTTTCCAGGATTATATGATACAAATGAGGACACTGATACCCAGTAAGGAGAAATTATCTACCCCATGTTCAAAATCTATTAGTTTTAGAACCCAGAATCAAATGGATTTCTTTTTATTTGAAGTGCTGTGGTCCCTTTTTCCACCCCCCTGCCACACACACACACACACCTTATTTGCAGTTGACAAATAATGGATTTGTATGAAATACAATTTAGACACTAGAGATTTATGCCACCTGCCTCTGCAGAGTCTCATGAGAAGGATTGAAAGGCATCATCACAAGTGCATGTTTCAGCTCTCAGATGTCAACACTTGAAGCTCCCAACAGACAACATAGGGGAAATTACAGGCAAGAATGTCCTTTCTTGGAAAGTACCCATTCTGTGTCATTCCAGAAGGCCTTAAAAATATCTCTGGGTGTGGTTGGAAATATCAGTAAAAAGAGACTGGCAGTGTAGAAATTGAAAATAATAGTGTAGGCACAATACACAATCTCAAAATGTGTGGCTCATGCTTTTCTGAGAAAAACAAATGTACTTTTACTTTACTATGGGTGGATCTATTATTCATGGTGAACACAGAGAGTCTTAGTAAAAGCTCATGAACAAAAATTGAACAGTGTCTAAACTAGAAATGCTAAAGTTTTGGAAAAACAATGCAGTCAAATAGAATGTTCCTTAATAATAACATATATATTAATAATACTTTTTATAAAAATCCCACTTATTTTATTATGATTTTATTGGAACAGAAATTTTAACAATTGTAACTATGTCACTTAATCCCTAAAATGATCCAATCAGGGGGCAGAGTAGAGATTTATAACTATTTCTCAGATGAAGGAACTGAAGTTTATAGAGGTTAGCATAATCTCATATAGATAGCGATTGAGCCATGTCTGGAATCCAGGATTTTTAACTACCTCGTGCACAAACTGATTCTCAATTCACAAATTCTGTGTTCCAGCAGACCCACAGGAAGTCTCACATCTGCTAGACTACACACTCATACACCCCCCACACACACACACAAAATTCATTTATTTATGCATTCATTCATGTATTCACTCGACAAGTGATTGTTGAATGCGTACTATATGTCAGATTGCTAGATAAGTTACATATATTTGACATATATTATTCAATCCTTACTACCAATCTGGAAGTTACTATTCATACTCTCATTCTACTTAGGGGAAAACTGGAGTCAGAGAGTATTGAGTTTCCATCACAGAGCTAGAAACAGGATTCCAGATGATGCCCTAGAAAGGTAGACATTTTGAGATGTACTCCCATTCCCTTGTAGAGAAGTTGCTTGGATTAAATGATGCAATGTGTGTTGAAGCTTCTTGTTATCATTACATCATATTTCTAAAGTGGTTCCCAGAGCTCATGGCCACACACAGGCCAGTATATACTCATAGTAAGTTCATCTTCCCTATATTCCATTAGCAGCCTGACATAATCATGCCATGGTCAAACTAAAACAGATTACATAACTTCTGCTTAACTAGCAAATTTTATTTAGGACATTTTGGCAAGTTTTAGACATGGGTCATCCGAGAAACAATACTTACTTTCAAGGTGCTTCTTGTGTAGTGAAGGTGATAGAGAGGTACGGCAATATTAGAAGGACAGGAAGACAGTGAGTCAGCAACTCTGCTTTATTCCTTCATGATTCTATCGAGCCTCAGCCACCTTGCCCCAACCTAGCAGACAGTCAATAAATGCTTTGTAAATGATTGAATGGATAAATGCATTGCATATAGACAGATTTGGATTCTTTTTTTTTTTACATCTTTGGTGAATTGCTAATGGATTTGATGGTCTTAAGTAAATTATATTTTATCTTCATTCATCAAATGAGGTTTTGAAAATAGATGGTTTCTAATATCTTGCACAGTTGTAACTTTTGCATTTCCCTTTTGTTCTAGATTTCTGTGCTTCAGCAATATCAGCTCTCTCAAGTTCTCAAATAGGCAAAGCTCTATCTCATCACAAAGAGTTTCCTTTGCCTGAATATTCTTCGGCCTTTTAGAACTCATTTGTATTAGCAGGGTATTTCTTCTGATGCCTATAGAGAAGAGTACTTTTCCTCGCATTTTCTAGCTTCTAGAGGTTGCTTGCACTCCTTTGCTCATGGCTCTCTTCCCTTGTCAAAGCCAGCAATCTCACCACTGTGCTTCTATCAGTCTTCACATTGCCTTGTCTTCTGCTTCTGTCATCTTATGGCCTTCTCTCTCTCTGCTTTTATTGTCACATTGCCTCTTCTGACTCCAACCTTTCTGCCTCTTATAAGAACTCTTCTGAGTACATTGCACCCATCTTGATAATCCAGGAAAATCACCCACTCTCAAGATCTTTAATTTAATTGTATTGGCAGAGTCATCTCTGCCAGGTATAGGAACATATTTACAGGTCGAGGAATTAGTATGTGACCACTTATGGGGCCATTATTCAGTGTACCACTCCATCCTTAACTACTTCCCTTCTTCATGTTAACTCCTGCTCATTTTATAGATCTCAGCCAAGGTGTCACATCAGGGAAGACACTTTACCTCACCTCTAGTGTCAGAGATATTGTCACATATTCTTATAAAACTCTTTCTCTCATGTATAACGCTGCATACTTTTTTATATTTTGATATGTGTGAATACTTGACCAAATATCTTTCCCTCTCTGGACTTTAAGCTTCAGGAGATCAATGAATGTGTTTAGTTTTATTCACTGCAAATTCCATGCACAGTGCCTGGGACATGATAGATACTCATTAAATATTCCTTCTTTGAATGAGCAAGCCATGAACAACTGCACTCTAACTTTTTAGGAAGGTCTCATTCCCACTCTCCCAGGTTTCAGTGGCACCAAAAATCCATCCATAAGCCATTATCTAATTATATAAAGGCATACTATGTTTTATTGTGCTTCCCTTTACTGTGCTTCAAAGATATTGCGGGGTTCTTTTTGTTTTTTACAAATTGAAGGTTTGTGGCAACCATGCTAGTGTGTTGATCCATTTTTCTAACAGCATTTGCTCATTTCATGTCTCTGTGTCACCTTTTGGTAATTCTCACAATATTTCAAGCTTTTTCATTATTATTATGTTTTTTATAGTGATCTGTGATCAGCGATCTTTGATGTTACTATTGCAAAAAGATTACTAATCGCTGAAGGCTCAGATGATGCTTAGCATTTTTTAGCAATAAAGTATTTTTAAATTAAGGTATGTACATTTTTTAGATATAATTACACTTAACAGACTACAGTATAGTGTAAACATAACTTTTATATACACTGGGAAACCAAAAAATTTGTGACTCGCTTTATTGCAGTATTCACTTTATTTGTGGAACCAAACCTGTAATATCTCCATGGTATTCCTGTATCAAGAACTTATCAGTTCATTTCATTAAGATATGTAGTTGTTCCGCTCCACATTTTCATTAAAAACATATTAACCAAGGACCCATTAAATTATTCTTCTAAAACTTTAACTTGCCCTCTGTATAGACATGAATTAAGTGAGTTAAATTAAATAAATACAGCTTCTAGCTATGGTATCTAAGTCTACAACATTAAAAATGCACATTATTCTATCTTAGCTTTTAAAAAACATGCGCTGCTTTTTACTTCTAGTTGTCCTTCTCTTTTTCCTTCTATGTGATGATGGCTGCAGCAAGTTGGGAAACAGATTCCTATAAGCATTATGCATTATTTAGTGTGAATTTACATACTGTTCTAAGTACTTTACAAGTGTCCTATAAATACAGGGAATTATTTGACTGACTAGGCAGAGAGGAAAAGCAAGTTTGGAAGAGGAATTTGTGGGAAGATACAGACTCCATTTCTAAAATGCAACATTTCTTTCCTTGTCCTCTGATAATTACAAATTCTGTTCTTTGTACATTGATCTGAACATTGTAAATGGATTAAAATTGTGCATCACAATCCACTTTATAAATATTAAGTGTTTTATATCACTACAGTATTTTATACTAGATATTTCACAAAAGGTTGTAGATTGCCAAAACTCTCACTAATCTACATCTTTAGACTTTGTGCTCATGTTAAATAATATAAGAAAATAGCTCCATGGAAATTATCTTTCAAAAGTAGCTTACAGGGCTTCCCTGGTGGCGCAGTGGTTGAGAGTCCGCCTGCCGATGCAGGGGACACGGGTTCGTGCCCCTATCCCGGAAGATCCCACATGCCGCGCAGCGGCTGGGCCCGCGAGCCATGGCCGCGGAGCCTGTGTGTCCGGAGCCTGTGCTCCGCAACGGGAGAGGCCACAGCAGTGAGAGGCCCGCGTACAGCAAAAAAAAAAAAAAAAAAAAAGTAGCTTACAGAAAGGCAGAAGTAGGTAAACATATTAAGACTCTTTTCTTGTGGGATAAATACATTAGAGAAAAATGATGCTGGATTACAGAGGGCTTCTAATGCCACCTGGAAAGTGATTGTCTGTTTTCTATCTTTTGCCATCTAGAGACCCTCAATAAAACCTTATTGAGGGTCTCTAGATGGCAAGAGTTGAGCTTTGGAAAGAAGAATAGCATTGGTGGTGTAGGGGAAAGCTTGAATGAAAGAAAAGAGGAAACCTTTTGGGAGATCATTATAAACACCCAAGTTTGGCTGCCCAAATGATTGCTAAAATGAATTGAACCCAGCTGAATTGGATGCAAGAGTTGGTAGATTGTAGGAGCAATCTGAAGTGGTGGTCGCAGTCTTGCTGATATGTATTACTGGTGTTGCTGGGTGTATAAAATTTAGATAGCAGTAAAAATAGTCTAGGAGGTCCTAAAGAGATGTGTGCTTTTGTTTAAAGCCCTCCAGGTTTCAAGTGAATAGATTTGTTTGGATAACTGTGAGAAAGGATTTTCTTGTGAACACTAGGCACTGTTCAGTTTAATTGTGTTGCATCTGGTGCTGACTCTGTTTTTATTTTATTTTATTTTTTCCAAAATATTTTTCTCTTTTGTATTGTTGGCCTTGGCTAAGAACAAATGATTCACTGTTGTTTTTCATCTCTCATTATGTAGGTAATGTTCCCTCTGTAACTCCATTATCTATTTGTTTTCAACTGTAATGATTTTAGTAGGTTTTGATTATATGCTACACTTATTTAACCCTTATAATATACTCAAATGAGGTCAGAATCATTATAATTCCAATAATAAATAATTGGAAACTGAAACTCAGGTTAAGTGACTTGCCCAGGGTCACATAATTAGTAAATAATGACATCATCTTAATTACCAAAGGTCATACTCTTTATCTATTAAAACAAATTTTTCCCAACCTTCATCACCTCTTTACCTCTTCATTATATTTGCCATATTTACTGACCATATATATCATTTATCTATGTTATTTAATAGATTTTTAATTTAAATTAATTTAATTATTTTATTAATTTTTATAAAATTATTTTAATTTATATCTATGTTACTACCATGGATGAAAAATCAGCATTATTTGCCAGAAACAGAAAGATACCATAAATGTTAATACAATAAAAGGAAAATAATGTGATTATATTCTCATGGGATATCGATGCCTATGGGAAAGCTCTGAACTTAACATCTGTTATCAAAGTGTAGGCTTGTATAAATGTAGATTAGAAAATGTTAGACACATGTTACCATCATTGACATGATCTCCTAATCAAGAGTAAAATGTAATTGAAGTGGGAGTAATTGACTATATGATTTAATATCACTTAATGCTATGTTTATAAGCCAAAAGTCTCTTCTATCTAAATTGTGACTTTTGGCACCACACTTTGGAAGACATGGGAGTTTTCCATCTAACTTTCCAGTAAAGATCTTTATGGGAGCTGAGGATTGGTCAGTTCAAATAGAGAATAGATGATGAAAACTCCATTTAGAAAATAACATCGTTAATTCTGCCATCCAAATTGCTGATGTTTTTGTACTACCAGCCAACTTCTGGACATAGCATTCACTTTAACAGCAAATAAAATAGGCAAGGAAGTGTATGAACACTGTTCAGCCAGCTCATGACAGAGTTGCAAGAATCATAAACTTTCTTCTACTCATATTTCATGTAAGTGTCAGATGTATTTTCCTTGGTAAATCCTCCTTTATACCCTCTAGTAAGTTTGACTCCCTTGAGTATTACAACAGCCTATGCTACAGCCTGCACTTTACTTGTTAAATAATCTGATAAATATGAAAATATTTTCTTAATTAGTTTAAAATGATTTTACATTTACAGAGAATATTCCCCAAATCTACCAATGTTTAAATCCTCAAATTTTGGTAGAGTCTCTGAATAGACCGCTCTGGATTCATCTTATATCACATAAGACAAGGATCCTCTTATGTCCCTTAAGCTTCCTTACTGAATTAGATAATGCACTCTTGCTTTAAAATGCTTTATTTTAGGATATTTGGAGAGAATTTAAATGTCAACCGTTTTTAAAATTTATTGAAGTATAGTTGATTTACAATGTTGTGTTAATTTCTGCCATACAGGAAAGTGATTCAGTTATACATATACGTGTATACATTCTTATTCATATTCTTTTCCATTATGGTTTATCACAGGATATTGAATATAGTTCCCTGTGCTATACAGTAGGACCTTGTTGTTTATCCTATCCACTCTATATGTAATAGTTTGCATCTGCTAATCCCAAACTCCCAATCCATCCCTTCCCCACCCTCCTCCCCCTTGGCAACCACAAGTCTGTTCTCTGTCTGTGAGTCTGTTTCTGTTTCCTAGAAAAGTTCACTTGTGTTATTTATTTAAATATCAACTCTTTAACAGACTTTTAAAGGCCCTCTTACTCTCCAGTCTTCGAAGAGCGTTATGATCTGCTTGCTCCAAATTCTAGTCCCACAAGCCTTCCTGGGTTTTTGTATTTGGTTTTTTATTGCTGTGCGATTTTAAAAATTTATTTGGTCTGGAATTCATGCTACTACCCTTTTCCTATTTTACCTATCAACTCTTAGTACCTGAAGGAAGCAGTCCCTGATGACATAGACTAAGTCAGGTCCCTGGTATATTTTTATACCACCCTACACATTTCCTCCACTAGGGACATTAAAACTGCAGTCGCCTAATTGTGTAACTTTTAATTAATGTGTTTCTCTCCTAATAGATTGTAAGCTCATACAAGCAAGACCAGGATTTTTCATTCTACCACTATATCCCTAGTGCCAGGCACAGTGTCTGGTGCATAGTAGATGCTCATTAGATAGTTATTAGATAAAAACGAATGCACACGTGGTTGTAAAAATGAATGGATGGATTAATGCTTCTTTGGGGATTCATATTTAGGGAACAAAGAGCATTTTCCAGATAAGCACAATGGCTTTCATATCTAACACATCAGACATTCAATAAAGAACAGTTAAAAGCATATTTGGGGAAAGGAGGTGAGATACAGGCAGCTATGTTGAAGCTGCAGTTCATTTTATTTATTTTTTTTATTTCTTCCTCTTTTAGGGTAACACCTAACATGAACTGTTCATGCTAATTAGCATCACCTGGTAGTGATAGCTTAAGGAGAGCCTATGAATTAAGATCTTGATTGGATGACTATTCAAGATCCTTTTTTCAAACATTTTCTTTTTCCATTGTAAACAATATGTGATTTTTTAAAATTCTCTCATTTATGGAACTTAGTGATCTGCTTTATGCATTTCCTTTGAATCCTCACTAAGGACACTATCAGTCAAAATCATTTGGCAAAACACGATGTTGGCCATCGAACAGCAAGAAAGGTTTCAAGGTGAAAGAAGGCAATCATGGGGTTTCCAGATCCTGATGCTTGTCATTACTGTGCCCTTCGCCCTCCCTGGGCTCCTGCCCTACACCCCTCCCCTTGCCAATTTGCAGCTTGCTCACCCTCTTATCTCAGATACCCATGTGTTTTGGACATGAGGTGTGGAGGTGGAGGAGGGGGAATGGGAGTGTAATAGCAGGTCTGGGAGTGCAGGGGAACTGCAAAGCAAGAAAACAGATGAGAGCAGCAGGAGGCAGTGGGAAGGCCTGCTGAGAGCGGAGACTGGCAACATTTATATCCCAACCTTATGTCTCCCAGGCCAGTTTTGGCTCTGTGTTCTTCCTTACCATACCGCTGTTCTCTCTGTCTGGAATGTTCTTGTCGCTTGAAATATTTGTACTGTTCTCTACAACCCAGCTTAAACATCACCTGAAACCCCCACATTAATCAGTCCTGCTCCTGTGTACCATTTTGTTTTTTTTTTTTTTTTTTTTTTTTTTCTTTTTGCGGTATGCGGGCCTCTCACTGTTGTGGCCTCTCCCGTTGCGGAGCACAGGCTCCGGATGCGCAGGCCCAGCGGCCATGGCTCACGGGCCCAGCCGCTCCGCGGCATATGGGATCCTCCCAGACCGGGGCACGAACCCGTATCCCCTGCATCGGCAGGCGGACTCTCAACCACTGCGCCACCAGGGAGGCCCTACCATTTTGTTTTAACATCAATTTTAATGTGTGTTTGCATGTCTCACTACTAGTAGATTGTGAGGGCCTGTGAAATAAGGGTTTTGGTTTATTCACATGCATATTCTAGGAAAGTGCCTGGCTTAGGGTAGATGCTGAATATATATTTGTTGAAAGAAAGAGAGAAAGAAAAAGAAAGAAAAGGAAAGAAAGAAAGAAAGAAAGGAGAAAGAAAAGGAAAGGAAGGAAGAAAGAAAGAAAAAGAAAGGGAGGAAGAGAGGGAGGGAGGAAGGAAGGGAGAAGAAAGAAAATTATTTATGACATATTAAAAAAAAAACCAATTACAAAAACATTGAGCAGTAGAATGTGGTCTTAGGGTCAGACAAAAGTCCCAATTCTTATTACTTTAGGTTTTATGAAATTTCTGTAACTATCTAAGTCTTGGTTTTCCCACCTGTACTGTACAGGAAATCAAACACGTAGTACCTATAATAAAGTACTTGATGTGGTGTATTGGTCATATTTAGGACTCATCACCTCCTGTTCCTACCCTTTCTCCCACAAGCATGTGGACCTGAAATAATGTATATACCCATTGTTTATGACTCAGATGATACAAATTATATTTTTAATGCTTTTTTCTTTCCCCCAAAATAACACCTGCACTAAGAGATTGCACAATGTAGCATTGAAAGAAAAGCAATCCATGCATAATTCCATTTAAATTGATGATCTATCTTGACGATTTTGATAGTCCCTTCTAAAATTGGTTCCAGATTGGAAGATACAAGGAGTCCCCTAAACTCTTGGATGAGATTTAGGTGAGGTTCCTCAACCAGCAGTCAACAGGTTCTGTATTTTTGCCTAAAAATTCCAAAACCACCCAGTTTCTTCCACTGATAAGGAGTACTACTACTAATTCTCAGCTTCCGCATTACCACTGAGCTTCAGAAATGGAAGAATGGAAACTGGTCACAGTGCCAGTGTGAACAGGAAGCTTTCTCTGTGCAGCCTCTGACTTCTGCTGCTACTCTTATGCTAGTGGTCAATAATGCCAATTTCCTGAGCCCCACTTTCCTCATCATTGTAATTGGGATAAAAATAATACCCTTGCCTACTTATAATGAGAAATAAGTACTCACAATATAAGTCACAAGTCCTGGCACACAGTAGGTACTCAGTAAATCAAGTTTTCTCTCATCTGACTTCTGAGCCTTGCCACATGATGTGGTCATAACACATCTCTTCCTGTCTTTTCAACCCTTTGAAAACCATTTCCCCATACACATTTAAAGAGGGTAGATGATTATTTTTAAGAATTAGAAAGGAAACACACACACTTACTAAGGGTAAGAAGAGTCTGAGAGTGGTTATAATAAAGCTGTTTATTCACAGATTTCATAAAGAACCCCAAATAATTCCTGCTCTTAAGGCCACCAGTGAGGCAGGTATGGGAAAATGCTGATTTTTTTTTTTTTTTCAAAATCACATAAAGATCAGGATAACAAAAGAAGATAGTAACACTCCTAAAAGATGGCAAGGATAATTCTGACACTAAAACAAGTATTACTTGTTGAATATTACCTATAAAATTGAATATCTCAGTCTCAAAGGGAAATAGACTTTCCACCTATTAACAGTGTGAGACAGAGGGGAATTGCAATTTATTGATGGTGCCCTATTACAGGCATTCAGTTAAGCGTCCTGATACATTAACTCATTTAATTCTTACAAAAACCTTATAAGATACATATGATCATCCACAGTTTAATAATTAAGAAACATACGTAGCTGGTTAAATATATGTCACATACAAAATGATAGGATGTGGCATCACCAGTACTTGAACACATTTTTAAACAATTTTTTTATTAGTTTCTGCTTTATAACAAAGTGAATCAGTTATACATATACATCTGTTCCCATATCCCTTCCCTCTTGCGTCTCCCTCCCTCCCACCCTCCCTATCCCACCCCTCCAGGCGGGCACAAAGCACCGAGCTGATCTCCCTGTGCTATGCGGCTGCTTCCCACTATCTATCTACCTTACGTTTGGTACTGTATATATGTCCATGCCTCTATCGCTTTGTCACAGCTTACCCTGCCCCCTCCCCATATCCTCAAGTCCATTCTCAAGTAGGTCTGTGTCTTTCTTCCTGTTTTACCCCTAGGTTCTTCATGACATTTTTTTTCTTAAATTCCATATATATGTGTTAGCATACGGTATTTGTCTTTCTCTTTCTGACTTACTTCACTCTGTATGACAGACTCTAGGTCTATCCACCTCATTACAAATAGCTCAATTTTGTTTCTTTTTATGGCTGAGTAATATTCCATTGTATATATGTGCCACACCTTCTTTATCCATTCATCCGATGATGGACACTTAGGTTGTTTCCATCTCCGGGCTATTGTGAATAGAGCTGCAATGAACATTTTGGTACATGTCTCTTTTTGAATTATGGTTTTCTCAGGGTATATGCCTAGTAGTGGGATTGCTGGGTCATATGGTAGTTCTATTTTTAGTTTTTTAAGGAACCTCCATACTGGCTGTATCAATTCACATTCCCACCAGCAGTACAAGAGTGTTGAACCCATTTAAAAAAGATTTTTTTTTATTACTTTACAGTGTGAAGCCAAACCAAACATTCAAATGTTGGGCTGCAGTAAGCCCTAAATAAATCCATCTATTTCATAGGTGAATTATTTGAATTTTTTGAAGAAAATATTTTACTGGATATGGAAATAGTTTAATGCATTCTCAGATGAAAAAATACCAGACAATTATCATTTCTTGAATATATTCCCCCCACCTGACAAATTCTTTATAAAATAGAAAGTCCTTTTATATGAAATTTCTCAAATTCAACCTCATCCCATATTGATTTAATCTGTCCCACCCTATATTCCTATAGTGTATTTTACTCTTTTATAATATGAATTACCATCTAGATATTAATAAGCTATTTATCTATAAATGCTACTGTCAATTTCATTAGATTTTCAGCTTTTGGAAGGTATATTTTAGGGTGAATTATACAAACCTGACGTTTTTAGGTCAAAATTACGAAATAAAAATTTCAAGAGTTCATATTTACTATATCCTACTTCATTTTATATCTATCACAGACCCTAGAATGATTTCCAATTTTTAAAAAAATCTGTTTAATGAATGCATACTCTGTGTCAGGAAATCCCTGACATTTTAAACAATATGCCATTTATCATCAATAAATTACCTGGTGTTTTATTATAACAATTTTATAGATAATAACTGTGTAGCTCACAATATTCAAGTAAAAATAAAAAATATATTTTCAGATATTTATTGAAAGTCTATTAGCTTTTGTCTTCCTTTCGCATTTATTCCATTCCACCATTGGAGCTTGCTAGATATATACTCATTGAATAAAACCAAACACTATTAAGGTGAAGCAAAAGTGGAAATTGTTTTGTGAATTTTGGAGTGTCATTTTTACATGTTTTTGCTGAGATCTGAGGTACAAGTGTAAATTCATACAAAATTTAGTTTCCAGTATATGAGTATCAGGTAAAAATTGCCATTGTTTCTTATCCTCTAAGATAGAACATCTTGTTTTAACATTGTTTATCTTAATTTTACTCCTATAGGCCTTCAGCTGCGTGTTAATACATGCCTGTTTGATCAAATTTTAATCAGAATGGGTAGCATCATTCTGCCTTCTGGTCCCACAATGAAATATGTGTTTATTATGCAAGGGACATGGTCGTTGTCCTCACACATCTATTGCAACTGTTGGATCACATGTCCCAGAAGCCTGTTTCAGAGTTAGAGGAAGACTTCTGGTTAAAGAATTATCTAGATAAAGATATATCCTACTCTTCCTCCCCATTGCTGCACCGCATACAAAATATGACCTTCTCAGCAGATCTTTCTCTTATTTCTTTTAAAATTTCATGCAGAATAGAGACAATGGAGAGAGAGGGAAGGGGAGGGAGAAAGAAAGGGAGAGGGACAGGGAGAATAGGGGAGAGGGAGAGAGAGAAAAACTTTTAAGGATAGGGAGTGTCGGAACTAATAAATCATCAAATTGCATTTGCCCTCTGGATGCCTCATCCTAATCCAATGTTGAACGTTCAAACTACAAGATAGTAACCAGCTATGTAGAAATAATACATAACAAAAGAACTATCAAAATATGAATACTAAAAATGTGCAGACTGAACATTTTCAGCCCTAATTATGCGGGTATACAAATCAGCAAAAGCAGTTATTTTGGGGACTGCATTTCATTGACTTCAGATTAGCAAAGATTTGAAAAGGCATTCATCGACTGTGACATCATGCCTGTCTTTTTCATCCCTGAAAGACCATTCTGTGAGACACTGTTATGATTCAGATGTCATTCACACTGGAGTAGCGGGAACAAAGCAGGATTTCCAGTAGAAGGAGATCTAATTAAGAGAATAATATTTGCTTATTGTCAGTGCCTAATTAGTTTCCCCTGTATTCATGTTTATAAAGGTGGCTCTGTTATAATTACAGTTCACAAGAAGCAGTTATGTAATGGGTCCCATTGTAAAAAACTATAGCTGAGATACTTAAAGGTCTTCGCCCTTCCTCCTTTCCACTTACCAACACACACAGAATAGAGATATCAGATGGTTACATTTCACTCATTATATTTTTCTTCACAGTGTCAGACACACACTAATAAGTTCAGTGAGGGGAAAAAGTACTATTATTTTACCATTCAGTGAGTCCAACTTCTGCAGCATCAGTGTGTGAATTTGGGGGATTATTAGAAGTTCACTGTATGTTTTCTTGCATTTTAAAAATGATACTTGGCCCTTGCTTTCTTTCAGTGTGCATTTTCTGCAAAAGGCTAGTATAAATAGACTAAGATGAAAATGACATAGACAAGGGGGCAAATGCAAAAGACCAAAAAGGCCCCAGTTTTAATGATACTCTATGTTAATGAGAGAGATAAATTGGGATCAGAACAATCAAATGATTTTCTGTGCTTATGTCTCAAAAGAGAATTTTGATCATGCCAATTTACTACAACTTCTCTTTAAGCAAATATGTTCAGTTCAATCAAGAACACATCAGACCCTCTACTCTGTCTGATCCCTGCAAACTCTCAATCCCTCTGTCCCACATTTCTTTAATACCTTAACCTAAAACAGTTTAGTACACCTGCAGAAGAGGATACTGTTAGGTGCTGTTACAAATAAGTCATGCAGTTTCAATGGCTTAATGAAATAGAACTTTTCTTTTTATTCATGAAACTGTAAAATGAGGATGTTCCTGGTCACTAGATGATTTATCTCCACATGGTGATTCAGGCCCCAGGCTGATTCTAGTCCCCAGACTCAGATTTCTCTCCTAAACAAGATAGAAACAATGGACAAAAAAACACACTTAAAATTCTGGCCCAGAAGTGACATATATCAATCACTTAAGCTCACTTTCCATTGGTAAGAATGAAGTCACAAGACATGTGGCTGGGAACTATAGTTTGTTGCTGGGCAACCTTCTCCCAGTGACAATTTCAGATTATGAAAATGGAAGCACAAATTTTGTTGCAAAGCCAGTTGTCTTTTCTACATCATTCCTGTGGAGTATGCTGCTTCATTACTCTTTGCCATTTCATTTGGTGAATTCTCACTCAACCTTCAAACTATGTTCAAGCATAATTTCTCTTTACAGTCATCTGTTATCTGCCCAGAAAAGATAAGAAATTGCCTCTTCCTTACAGCTATAACATCTGTAAATATTTCTAGTAGAGTAGGGAAAATGTTTGTGTATAACTATTTAATTGTCTGTCTCTTATGGTCATTTCTAGTATCAATTCTGCTCATTTCCACTTACTTTTCCTGACTTACTTTATTTTCCTTCATTGCTTTTCAATTATTATTTATGTTTTGATGAATTCTACATCTGTTTTTCCAGCATAATGCTTTCTCTAGATCTTAAGGCTCATAAAGTGTATTAGGGTTTTCAGAGAGCAATAGGGGAGCAATGTACATATACATATATATCTCCAGAGGTTTATTATAAAGTATTGACTAACATAATTACAGAGGCTGAAAAGTCCCACTATCTGCCATTTGCAAGCTGGAGACCCAGGAGAGTTTTTGGTATACAGTCATCCTCTCAATACTTGTGGGGTTGGTTCTAAGACCCCCCTGGGTACCAAAATCCATGGATGCTCAAGTCCCTTATATAAAATGAAGTAGTACAGTTAGCTCTCTATCTGCAGTTTCCTCATCTGCAAATTCAACCAACTGTGGATGGAAATCATGGGTTGAATCCATAGATGTTAAACCTACAGATGCAGGAGAGCTGACTGTAGTTGAAGTCCCGAGACCCAGAAAGCCAATGTTGTATATTCACTCTGGATCTTAAGGCCTGAGAACCAAGAACATCAAGGGCAGAAGACTGAAGTCCCAGCTCCAGCAGTCAGGCAGAGAACAAATTCAACCTTCCTCTACCGTTTTGTTCTATCAGGTCCTCAATCCATTGAGTAATGTCCACCCACATTAGGGAGAAACATCTGCTGTACTCAGTCCGCCAATT
This sequence comes from Mesoplodon bidens, assembly GCF_964165515.1. NCBI lineage: Eukaryota > Metazoa > Chordata > Mammalia > Artiodactyla > Ziphiidae > Mesoplodon > Mesoplodon bidens. Next base: position 24,252,299 of record NC_138175.1, read on the forward strand.
CAAATGCTAATCTTTTCCATAAACATTCTCATAGACCCCAAGATGATGTTTAACCAGCTCTCTGGGTATCCCTTACCCAGTCAAGTGGATATATGTAATTCACCATCACACAGCACAATACCTACTTGGAGGTATTTAATGTGAATGTACTGTCATCTGTTGCTGCATTTCAAACCACCCCACAGCTTACTGGCATCAAACAACCATTTTAGCATACTCATGATTTTGGAATTCAAGACTCCAGGCAGAGCACAGGAGGATATCTCATCTGTGCTCCACAGGGAGTGGGACTCTTAATTATGGTGACTGGAATTTCTAGAGGTGGCTTGGTTTAATTAACTGGGTCCATATATTTGGGCCCTCGATTCTGTCAGCTGGGTTACTTGGTTCTTCTTCCTGTTATTTTTGCTGTGATTGGAATAGCCAAGTTGACTTCTTCACCCACATATCTGATACATGCACAGGGATGCCTGGAACACTCTCTCTCTCAACCACATGGTTTAACTGATCTTTTTCTGGAGGTAAAAAGAAGTTTCATTTTAGAGCCAAGCAAGTCCTTACTGCTTTACAGTTCCTCTGAATTATTCTCAAAACCCAACAGTTCCTTCTTTAGTTCAATTTTCTCTTGTCATATTTTAAACATAGTAAGTTTCAAGAAGCTAACTGCCATTTTTTTAATGTTTTGCCTACACATTTCTGAGTCAGATCTATGAGTCAATAAGGTACACTTTCTCTTTTCCACATTTCCTCATGCAGCAGTGTTGCTAAATATTCTGCCCCGACGTAACAGGTATGTCCTTTTCTCTAGACTCCAATAACGTTTCTCCCATTGTTCTTCAGGACCTCCTCAATAGTCTTCTTAAGGAACATCTGGCTTCCACCCACCATTTCAAAGGCCACCTGCTTGAAATTTTTATTATGGTGGCATATCACTTCCAGATAACACATTTTGTTATGGTTGACTATTGCTATGTTATAAAGCACCCCAGCTTTAGTGCATAGTGCAACAACTGTTTTCATGGGCTCATCATTTTGTTTTAATTAGGAATTTAGGTAGGGAACAATGGTGATGGATTTTCTCTGCTTTGTAATTACTTGGACCCTCAGCTGGAATGACTCAGTTCGCTGGAGATAACTGAGACAACTTGATAAGAGCTTCAAGCCTTTAACCACCCGACTTCAGTTCATCCTTTGTCTCAACTTATATTCTAACTAGGTAAAGATCCTCTCTCATCTCACTGTGTATACCCTGGTTTTCCTCTAGTATCTTGGACTTCATGTTTGTTACTCATTTTACTGAAAGAAAAAAACCCTTCTTATTTGATCCCTTATCCTATGAAACTGAAATCTCTGTGAAGGGAGAGATCACATCACTCTTATTAACCATTATATCTCTACCACAAATTCATTGCCTGTTACATGGCAGGTACTCACTAAACGTTTAATAAATTTTGAAGCCACCAATTGCTTTTTAGTTCCCAGTGGCAAACAGAATAATCTCAGTGGCAGTTCATCTCAGTGACATAGATGTGTATTTGTCCAGATCTAAACATACACAGAATTTATTGAAGGTATATTAAGACTGGTTAGCCAGAGGGAAACTCAAGTCATGATTGAGAGTAAAAGGACAAAGATCTTAACCATTAAGACAGTACTCAGAATATAATCTAAAGGCATTGTAAGGCCAGAGAGAATTAATCACAATATCAAAAGGTGGGATGAAATTGACATTCCAAAAAATGAAAACAGAACACTGAAGCAAACAGTTCAGTACTAAGGCTGTAGATAGATGCAGTGTCCCAGCTGTTTTTTTGCTTGGGGAGAGGACCGTCATAGATATGACAACTTAAGGGAGTTTTTAGACTATCCCCATTTAATTGCAGACACGGTGAACAGCCTAGCATTTCCAGTATCATCTCTTTTGTGCAAATATCTCTCTAAATAAGTAACTGGGAAGTCATCCACTTGTATTTGTGTGCATTCACTAGAACTCTTCTGGACTTTAAACTGGTGTTGGGATGTAGTTGGAAGTGGACAGGAGTAAGTAAATTGAAAAGAAGTCAAAGAAAGACATCAGTGAGGAAGAATAATGGATAATGATATTTAGATAAAGTCTAAGCCATTGCTATTTTTCTAAAATTATTGAAAGGCATTTATGTTTATTAATTCAGTACTGAATTTGATGGAAAGAGTACCTGGTAGTTACATAGTTGGACATAGGCCTGACCTGTTAGACACAGAAAACTCCTTTGTCAACTTAAATAAAAAGTAATCTGAAACCCATATTTTAAATAGTTCTCAGTGTTGGATTTTGTGTCTTTTGCTCAAATACACTAACATACATTCTAATGAGTCACATGTCTTTAAACCTGAGTCCTTATATAGAAAGGCTTCCCTGATTCACCTGTGGCTTGCATACTCAGTTGAAGACCTACGTAAATGAGATCTTAGTCAGTGGCCAATCTCTGTACCATGAGGGAGATGGGCTCATTTCCCTAGGCATAGACTAAACTACTAAATCCACATGTATTATTTTATGATTATGTTCACACACATACAAATGTATTCTCATCTTCACTGTTCTAGCTCATCATTGTGTTACTTGTGATAAAAAAAATAAATGAAATAAAGGACTTATTTGAAACTCTAGGATAACAGAGTCTTCCTAAATCAGAATTTCTTCATATTTGCTCCAAAACCCTTACCATACCAATCAATAAGGAGATCAAATAACCCATCACCTACACCTGCTACATAACTATAATACAGAGAATTCTACAATCCTTAAGTTATAAGAAGTAAAGAAATACATATAAAACACCAGTAGATCTAGGTCCAGAACCCACCCTGAAACAGAATCAAATGGAGACTAAAAATAGGAGACGGTAACCAATGTCCACCATGATAGCATACAGGTAAAAAAACAAAACAAAACAAACAACCCCCCCAAAAAAACACCTTAAGAAACAATAAGCAAACAGTAACAGTTTGACACGAATAGGGGGAATAATGAGAACATACCTAAGATCTACTGATCATGGCATTTGAGACTGTGAAATTAAAAGAAAGCAGCTAGAAAGTATGTGATAATAGAAGAAAATAGTATTAGGAAGATGGAGCTTTTCAATAAAAAGATGTAGGCTTGAAAGGGGGAGGCATATTTTCAGACTTGGTGGTAAGGAGAGAGAGAGAGAGAACGAGAGAGAGAAGGCAGAGGTCAGGGGAGAGAAAAAATTGCAAAATCAGAAGATATACTGGCCTCTTCTCCAAAGAGTGTCATTTCTTAATGGTCTGTCCTTCACTGTACCAAAAGAAAGAGGCACTCTTAAGCTAAGGAACCTAATAAGTCATCCAAACTCTTCACTCTGTTAATATAAAATCACCTATTATAATTGTCCAGGATAATAAAACATTTAAAATTTAGTAAAAGCTGTCTAATCAGATATACTATATAAATTTAGTATAAGAAGAAAATTGAAAACTAGACAATATTTCAGTTGATGAAAAATGTTCTTCCCCCAAATACTCAACCTCAGAGCAGAAGCAAGCTATATCATAATATCTCAACTTGAACTAAAAATATCTTTCAAAATTCCTTAAAATAGAGAGTAAGACACCTTGAGTCATAGATTTACAGACTTGGAAGGGAAATGGCCAAAAAAGAGAAAAATGAAAGTTGAATAAACTTAGGGGAAAAAAAGGCAATTGAAAAATAAGGAAAAATATAAATAAAGAAAAATCACAGACAAGCCCATTTGCCAATAGAATCAACTGAAAGTATCATAAAAGGAATTGAAGACAGATGAGATTAGTATAAAGCAACCAGATAGTGACGGATATAAAAGATTACTGAGGATGATTCATTCTTGAAGAAGAAAAAGAAAACTGTAGATGAGAACTAATATTTAAGATAGAATCCAAGAAAAACTACTTACTGAAAAAGCCACCCTGAATAGAAATATTTAAAAGCGTATGGTGTATGTGGAAAAATTGATCTGGAATTATCAACTCTGAGACATAATCTATCAAAAATATTAGACTCAGGGAATTCTGAGTAGCTGAGGTAATGGTGACTATGATATATAACCTCACCCTAAAGCTTCTTCATTGTCAACTTTGCAAAGTGTAGCCCTACAGTAAAACCCTTAATTGTAAAAGAAAAAAATCTTAGAATGGAAGATCTGTGAGACACCACCTTAACCATGTGATTTTTGTGAAACCAATAATAAGAAAACTTGATATCATCATCTACGTTTTTGACGGTAAGAGCTCTTGTCAAACTTTTCAGCTCTGTTAGGAATGACACATTTTACAAAGGATGAAACCAGCTCAGAGATTTCAAGAATAAAGAAAACAAAAGTCTCATTCGAGATTTGGGAAATAAACTTGAGCCTTTGTAGTTACAAAGCTATTACGCATTGGTCAGGCCAATCTAAGGATTTCACCGAGGCTTCCAGTAGGTAAGTTGTCTGCTACTCAGATGGTCTCCCAGGGTAACTCACATACTCGAAAATCTTAGAGAACATAATTCCTAATTAGCCTAAGTAACATAAACTTCTGTCCAGGCAAGAGCTTCCAATAAAATATGACTTAACTAGTAATTACTTCTAGTGGATTTCCTTTGTCTCCCCTCTTAAATTCTGAGCTCCAAGAGGACAGAGGTGGTGGTTTTCTTATCCACCCTTTACCATCACTGAATGGAGCTCCTGTCACTGTGCATTGATTCAGTCACTAGTGATATGTGCTGAATTCTATTAATAGATTCTCCCCTATCCCCAACAGAGTTAGGAGATACTAAGCACAGTATATAGAAATAGGCGATCTGTTTCTTCTCCTACCAATATTATTTTACACTTTTATTTTCTCCAAGTCACTTCTGTGTCAATTTTTCAGGCTTCTAGCTCAATCTAGAACTAATATACAAAGCCCATTTGGATCATGACAACCTCTATTCTAGGTGTTTTTGTCTATAGTAACTAGAGACTATTTACAATATGAGTGTTTCATTTTTTATCCTTAACAAAATGTACTTGAAGAGAAAAAAATGCATCTCCCTATAGTAACTAGCGATACCATGCATAAACAGTATGTATTGATATACGTGAAATCTCTGGATCTTACATGTAAATCAGATTTAAGGCTCTAAAGTTTAATGACCAGGCCTTCTGAGATGCTCTTCCTGGGCTATAATCCTCAAATTTGGATTGAATAAAATTTTCCATTCCTTTCTTTAAAAAAGAATATTAATGACCAAATTATAGAGGTATTTAGTTAGCTCTGATCTTAGTAGCCAGGAAAGGTAAACAGAAAAGAAAAAGAGAACACATTTGAAGCCTATGTTCCACAAGTGTTTTACATAATTGTAGCACCTCAATGAAATAGATACCCCAACTCTAATTTTCTAGATAAATCAACAGCGATTCTGAAAGTTTTAGTAATTCAGTCTTTTTTTGTTTTTGAATTTTGTTTTTATACAGCAGGTTCTTATTAGTGATTAGTTTTATACACATCAGTGTATACATGTCAATCCCAATCGCCCAGTTCATCACACCACCACCCCACCACCACCCCCGAGGCTTTCCCCCCTTGGTGTCCCTACGTTTGTTCTCTACATCTGTGTCTCTATTCCTGCCCTGCAAACTGGTGTATCTGTCCATTTTTCTAGATTGCACATATATGCGTTAATATACGCTATTTGTTTTTCTCTTTCTGACTTACTTCACTCTGTATGACAGTCTCTAGATCCATCCACGTCTCTACAGATGACCCAATTTCGTTCCTTTTTATGGCTAATATTCCATTGTATATATGTACCACAACTTCTTTATCCATTCATCTGTCGATGGGCATTTAGGTTGCTTCCATGACGTGGCTATTGTAAATAGTGCTGCAATGAACATTGGGGTGCATGTGTCTTTTTGAATTATGGATTTCTCTGGGTATATGCCCAGTAGTGGGATTGCTGGATCATATGGTAATTCTATATTTAGTTTTTTAAGGAACCTCCATACTGTTCTCCATAGTGGCTGTATCAGTTTACATTCCTACCAACAGTGCAAGAGGGTTCCCTTTCCTCCACACCCTCTCCAGCATTTGTTGTTTGTAGATTTTCTGATGATGCCCATTCTACCTGGTGTGAGGTGATACCTCATTGTCATTTTGATTTGCATTTCTTTAATAATTAATGATGTTGAGCAACTTTTCATGTGCTTCTTGGCCATCTGTATGTCTTCTTTGGAGAAATGTCTATTTAGGTCTTCTACCCATTTTTGGATTGGGTTGTTTATATTCTTAATATTGAGCTGCATGAGCTGTTTATATATTTTGGAGATTAATCCTTTGTCCATTGATTCATTTGCAAATATTCTCTCCCATTCTGAGGGTTGTCTTTTTGTCTTGTTTCTGGTTTCCTTTGCTGTGCAAAAGCTTTTAAGTTTCATTAGGTCCCATTTGTTTATTTTTGTTTTTATTTCCATTACTCTAGGAGGTGGATCAAAAAAGATCTTGCTGTGATTTATGTCAAAGAGTGTTCTTCCTATGTTTTCCTCTAAGAGTTTTATAGTGCCCGGTCTTACATTTAGGTCTCTAATCCATTTTGAGTTTATTTTTGTGTATAGTGTTAGGGAGTGTTCTAATTTCATTGTTTTACATGTAGCTGTCCAGTTTTCCAAGCACCACTTATTGAAGAGACCGTTTTTTCTCCATTGTATATCCTTGCCTCCTTTGTCATAGATTAGTTGACCATAGGTGTGTGGGTTTATCTCTGGGCTTTCTATCCTGTTCCTCTGATCTATATTTCTGTTTTTGTGCCATTACCATAGATTACTGTAGCTTTGTAATATAGTCTGAAGTCAGGGAGTCTGATTCCTCCAGCTCTGCTTTTTTCCCTCAAGACTACTTTGGCTATTCAGGGTCTTTGGTGTCTCCATACAAATTTTAGGATTTTTCGTTCTAGTTCCATAAAAAATGCCAATTGGTAATTTGATAGGGATTGCATTGAATCTGTAGATTGCTTTGGGTAGTAGAGTCATTTTCACAATATTGATTCTTCCAATCCAAGAAAATGTTATATCTCTCCATCTGTTGATATCATCTTTAATTTCTTTCATCAGTGTCTTATAGTTTTCTGCATACAGGTCATTTGTCTCCCTAGGTAGGTTTATTCCTATGTATTTTATTCTTTTTGTTGCAGTGGTAAATGGGAGTGTTTCCTTAATTTCTCTTTCAGATTTTCCATCATTAGTGTATAGGAATGCAAGAGATTTCTGTGCATTAATTTTGTATCCTGCAACTTTACCAAATTCATTGATTAGCTCTAGTAGTTTTCTGGTGGCATCTTTAGGGTTATGTATAGTGTCATGTCACCTGCAAACAGTGACAGTTTTAATTCTTCTTTTCCAGTTTGTATTCCTTTTATTTCTTTTTCTTCTCTGATTGCTGTGGCTAGGACTTCCAAAGCTATGTTGAATAGAAATGGTGAGAGTGGACATCCTTGTCTTGTTCCTGATCTTAGAGGAAATGCTTTCAGTTTTTCACCGTTGAGAATGATGTTTGCTGCGGGTTTGTCATATATGGCCTTTATTACATTGAGGTAGGTTCCCTCTGTGCCCACTTTCTGGAGAGTTTTTATCATAAATGGGTGTTGAATTTTGTCAGAAGCTTTTTCTGCATCTATTGAGATGATCATATGGTTTTTATTCTTCAATTTGCTAATATGGTGTATCACATTGATTGATTTGCGTATATTGAAGAATCCTTGCATCCCTGGGATAAATCCCACTTGATCATGGAGTATGATCCTTTTAATGTGTTGTTGGATTCTGTTTGCTAGTATTTTGTTGAGGATTTTTGCATCTATGTTCATCAGTGATATTGGTCTGTAATTTTCTTTTTTTGTATTATCTTTGTCTGTTTTTGGTATCAGGGTGATGGTGGCCTCATAGAATGAGTTTGGGAGTGTTCCTTCCTCTGCAATTTTTTGGAAGAGTTTGAGAAGGATGGGTGTTAGCTCTTCTCTAAATGTTTGATAGAATTCACCTGTGAAGCCTTCTGGTCCTGGACTTTTTTTTGTTGGAAGATTTTTAATCACATTTTCAATTTTATTACTTGTGATTGGTCTGTTCATATTTTCTGTTTCTTCCTGATTCAGTATTGGAAGGTTATACGTTTCTAAGGATTTGTCCATTTCTTCCAGGTTGTCCATTTTATTGGCATAGGGTTGCTTGTAGTAGTCTCTTAGGATGCTTTGTATTTCTGTGGTGTCTGTTGTAACTTCTCCTTTTTCATTTCTAATTTTATTGATTTGAGTCCTCTCCCTTTTTTTCTTGATGAGTCTGGCTAATGGTTTATCAATTTTGTTTATCTCCTCAAAGAACCAGCTTTTAGTTTTATTGATCTTTGCTATTGTTTTCTTTGTTTCTGTTTCATTTATTTCTGCTCTGATCTTATGATTTCTTTCCTTCTGCTAACTTTGTGTTTTGTTTGTTCATCTTTCTGTATTTCCTCTAAGTGTAAGTTTAGATAGTTTATTTGAGATTTTTCTTGTTTCTTGAGGTAGGCTTGTATAGCTATAAACTTCCCTCTTACAAATGCTTTTGCTGCATTCCATAGGTTTTGGATCATCGTGTTTTCATTGTCACTTGTCTCTAGGTATTTTTTGATTTCCTCTTTGATTTCTTTAGTGATCTCTTGGTTATTTAGTAATGTATTGTTTAGCCTCCATGTGTTTGTGTTTTTCCCTGTAATTAATTTCTAATCTCATAGCGTTGTGGTCAGAAAATATGCTTGATATGATTGCAATTTTCTTAAATTTACTGAGGCTTGACTTGTGACCCAAGATGTGATGTATCCTGGAGAATGTTCTGTGCACACTTGAGAAGAAAGTGTAGTCTACTGTTTTTGGATGCAATGTCCTATAAATATCAATTAAATCTATTTGGTCTATTGTGTCATTTAAAGCTTCTGTTTTCTTATAATTTTCTGTTTGGATGGTCTGTCCATTGGTGTAAGTGAGGTGTTAAAATCCCCCACTATTATTGTGTTACTGTCAATTTCCTCTTTTATAGCTGTTAGCTGTTGCCTTATTGAGGTGCTCCTATGTTGGGAGTATATATATTTTTAATTGTTATATCTTCATCTTGGATTGATCCCTTGATCATTATGTAGTATCCTTCCTTGTCTCTTGTAACATTCTTTATTTTAAAGTCCATTTTATCTAATATGAGTATTGCTACTCCAGCTTTCTTTTGATTTCTATTTGCATGGAATATCTTTCTCCATCCCCTCACTTTCAGTCTGTATGTGTCCCTAGGTCTGAAGTGGGTCTCTGGTAGACAGCATATATATGGGTATTGTTTTTGTATCCATTCTGCAAGCCTGTGTCTTTTGGTTGGAGCATTTAATCCATTCACGTTTAAGGTAATTATGGATATGTATGTTTCTATGACCATTTTCTTAATTGTTTTGGGTTTGTTTTGGAGGTCCTTTTCTTCTCGTGTTTCCCACTTAGAGAAGTTCCTTTTAGCATTTGTTGTAGAGCTGGTTTGGTGGTGCTGAGTTCTCTTAGCTTTTGCTTGTCTGTAAAGGTTTTAATTTCTCCATGGGATCTGAGTGAGATCCTTGCCAGGGAGAGTAATCTTGGTTGTAGGTTCTTCCCTTTAATCACTTTAAGTATATCATACCACTACCTTCTGGTTTGTAGGGTTTCTGCTGAGAAATCAGCTGTTAACCTTATGGGAGTTCCCTTTTATGTTATTTGTCATTTTTCCCTTGCTGCTTTCAATAATTTTTCTTTGTCTTTAATTTTTGCCAATTTGATTACTATGTGTCTCGGTGTGTTTCTCCTTGCGTTTATCCTGCCTGGGACTCTCTGCGCTTTTGGACTTGGGTGGCTATTTCCTTCCCCATGTTAGGGAAGTTTTCAACTCTAATCTCTTTAAGTATTTCCTCGGGTCCTTTCTCTCTCTCTCTTCTCCTTCTGGGACCCCTATAATGCGAATGTTGTGTTTAATGTTGTCCCAGAGGTCTCTTAGGCTGTCTTCATTTCTTTTCATTCTTTTTTCTTTTTCCTGTTCCACAGCAGTGAATTCCACCATTCTGTCTTCCAGGTCACTTATCCCTTCTTCTGCCTCAGTCATTCTGCTATTGATTCCTTCTAGTGTAGTTTTCATTTCAGTTATTGTATTGTTCATCTCTGTTTGTTTGTTCTTTAATTCTTCTAGGTCTTTGTTAAACATTTCTTGTATCTTCTCAATCTTTGCCTCCATTCTTTTTCTGAGGTCCTGGATCATCTTCACTATCATTATTCTGAATTCTTTTTCTGGAAGGTTGTCTATCTTCACTTCATTTAGTTGTTTTTCTGGGGTTTTATCTTGTTCCTTCATCTGGTACATAGCCCTCTGCCTTTTCAACTTGTCTGTCTTTCTGTGAATGTGGTTTTTGTTCCACAGGCTGCAGGATTGTAGTTCTTGATTCTGCTGTCTGCCCTCTGTTGGATGAGGCTATCTAAGAGGCTTGTGGAATTTTCCTGACAGGAGGGACTGGTGGTTGGTAGAGCTGGCTGTTGCTCTGGTGGGCAGAGCTCAGTAAACCTTTAATCCACTTGTCTGCTGATGGTTGGGTCTGGGTTCCCTCCCTGTTGGTTGTTTGGCCTGAGGCGACCTAACACTGGAGCTTACCAGGGCTCTTTGGTGTGGCTAATGTTGGACTCTGGAAGGGCTCACGCCAAGAAGTACTTCCCAGAACTTGTGCTGCCAGTGTCCTTGTCCCTTGGTGAGCCACAGCCACCCCACGCCTCTGCAGGAGACCCTCCAACACTAGCAGGTAGGTCTGGTTCAGTCTCCTATGGGGTCACTGCTCCTTCCCCTGGGTCCCGATGTGCACACTACTTTGTGTTTGCCCTCCAAGAGTGGAGTCTCTGTTTCCCCCAGTCCCGCCGAAGTCCTGCATTCAAATTCTGCTAGCCTTCAAAGTCTGATTCTCTAGCAATTCCTCCTCCTGTTGCCAGGCCCCCAGGTTGGGAAGCCTGACATGTGGCTTAGAACCTTCACTCCAGTAGGTGGACTTCTGTGGTATAAGTGTTCTCCAGTTTGTGAGTCACCCGCCAAGCAGTTATGGGATTTGATTTTATTGTGATAGCACCCCTCCTACCATCTCATTGTGGCTTCTCCTTTGTCTTTGCATGTGGGGTATCTTTTTTGGTGAGTTCCAGTGTCTTCCTGTCAATGATTGTTCAGCAGTTAGTTATGATTCCGGTGTTCTCCAAAGAGGCAGTGAGAGCATGTCCTTCTACTCTGTCATCTTGAACCAATCTGTAAATATCTTTAGATAAAAGAATCCCTCATTCCAGCCTTTTCTTTTGGTGTAGGCTTGGTTATGCCAAGAAAGGTCCACTCTTGTAGCTTCACTCTCTAGGGCGCCGAATGCCTCCAGTCTCTCTTTTAAATTGTCATTTTGCCAGGCTTCGGATTTTGCTTAAAGGTTACAGTATGCATTTCGTATGAGTCCCCACCCCAAAATCTCTTGTGGTTTCCAGTTAGCTTAAACTTACCTTTAGTCAGAATTCTTCTTTTTATGTTATATGTGTGAAATCCGGTTTAAAAGGTCATAAAGAAATTGCCAAGTCAAGATCTTAAGATGTTCTGAAGTGCAGTTCCATTGAAAAAATTTTGGAAAGCTGAAGAGTTTCATCATATAAAGTCCACATACTCTAAAGGAATATTTGTACAAGTTCCATGGAGGCTGGTTTCCTTAAAATGATGAATATCCAAGTGCTAGCCATTGTGTGTGTGTGTGTGTGAGTGTGTGTGTGTGTGTTGCTCAGCTATGCTCTAGAGAGCTGAACTACCACGTGTCGGAGTAGTTTATTACCTCAGTAAGCCAAAAAAATGAAAGTAACAGTCATGCCTCTGATTACTTACTGTGATAGTATAAGCAAGAGACTAAACTGGGGACAGAGCCAGCTCCCCTCTTGTTTCATTTTCCCTCGTGGAACAGCACGTCAGTAGAGGGTCAGTTGGATCAGCCTAGACATGAATCAGTTGTCTCACTATTGAGAGAGCCCCAGACAAAAGGCTTCTATAGTTTTATAGACTCAGGGGTTGGGAAGAGGTAGAGGAGGAAGTGCTAGGACTGGAAAAGTTCTAAGTTCAAGTGGGGAAAAGTGTCTTAAGTTTGCCCCATAAGGAGGTGTGAGCAGAGGTACCTGAATTATACCTCTGCCAAAGGCACCAGATACACAGATATAGGAATAAAGGCACCTGGGCTAGGAATGCATGTATCTGTAAGAGCATTGCTGACCGAAGAAGGGTCTGAATCGTTAACTCATGTCTTCTCAGAAACCGTAATGCATTGGCTGTGTACCAAGTGTGAACAGGGAGGGCAGCTTTCCCCTGTGAAAACTGCCAGGTAAAGACTTTGTAACTGAAGACACACAAGTTCTCAACCAGGAGCTCTGTGTGTGTGTTCATGCATACCAAAATATCTGTAACATGTTTTACTTATAGTAAAGGGAAATTCTGGTGCATATGGAGAAATAAGAGCATTTACCGATTTTAAAATAATAATACTTTTTAGACCGGTAATAGAATCCTCTGAAAGGTGATCTGAATTCATTAGTTCATTTGTTCATCTAACAATTATTGGGCACCTGCCAAGTACTAGGCTATTATCAAGAAGTAAGAATACCAAGAGGAAAAAGACAGGGAAAAGACAAACTCCTATCCCTGAGAAGTTTGAAGTAGTAGGAATTCCCACTGGTTCTGCATTACTATAAGTGGAATTTTCTGGCCTCAGAAGTTGACATTAAAAGAAAACTCACAGCTGCTTGTCATATTTTAGAGATGTTCTCATGATGTGCTTTATACTGTATGTGTAAAAGGAGTCCTGTGTTATGGTGGCAGGGACAGGGAGAGATACATGTTACTGGCTTTTTGCAAAAAAGTGAGTATTCATTGTCTTAGTCTACTCAGGCTGCTCTAACAAAATACCATACTTTGGGCAACTTAAACAGTAGTCATTTCTCACAGTTCTGGAGGCTAAGAAGTCCAAGATCAAGGTACCAGCTGATTTGGTTCTTGGTGATAGTCCTCTTCCTGGTTTGTGGAAGACCACCTTGTCACTGAGTCCTCACGTGTACCTTTCCTTGGTACATGCAAATGGAGAGAGAAAGAGAGAAAGAGAGAGAGAGAGAGAAAGAAAGAAAGAAAAAGAGAAAGAAAGGGAGAGGGAGAGAGAGAGAGAGACCCTTCCTTGTCTTATAGGCCATTAATCCTATCATGAGGGCCACACCCTTAAGACCTAATGTTACCCTAATTACCTCCCAAAGTCCCATTTCCAAATGCCATCACATTGAGGGTTAGGGCTTCAACATGAATTCTGGGGGTGCAAAACATTCAGCCCAGTGAGTGTGTGTATAATTTTACTATATTATTATATATTTTATATAGCATTAGATTCTTTTAGACTTTGAGAATCATATTACCTGAAAGGATTATCTTCCTATAAACAACAAGGAAGGAACCCCCAAAATACATTGAACGCCTTTTCTGAGCTGAGGGCTTTACATACCTTATCTTATACAATCTCAATTTAATCATTATAAAGACCCTGGGGATTAATAATTACTATTTCCATTTTACAGAGAAGGAAAGTTGGAGTTAGAGAGGCTAAGTTGTTCAGGTTTACCCAGCTAGTAAATGTGAGTGCCAGAATTTGAACCCAAAATGTCTGATGCCAAAAGTTTGCTCCATTACTTCCTATTTCCTTCCTGATTAATACTTGGTAAACTTTTGCTTGATGGCTGAAAGATTGCTGCTGACCACTGAGAGAAGCATTTCTAATCTTGTTAGAAACACAATTTTCTACAAATATAATTTCATTTTTTGGGTAGGTCAAGTCTTATGTGCCTAGTCATCTATGTTCTTGCCCCATTGCATTTGCTTTTAGCTATTATTTTGAGAGACAAACATCAGGAGATGAGCCTTATTCTTTGGCCTGGCAGATCTTTGCCTATTGTAGATACTCTTGTGGCCCAGTAGTCCTCATGTGGGCATGGCCCAATGTCGAACACCTGACCAGTAGGGCTTGATATCTCCCACATCTTTAAACACCTTCTGGCAAGCATGTCCAAAGATAGTCATTGTCCTCTATTGAAGTTTAATCAGTATTTACTGAGACAGTCTGATAATTTTCTCAAAGCTGTTCAGAAATTCCCCACAATGAGGATGTCCAGCTGGGGATGGCTACTCCTCCATTGCTTTGCCAGTTTGAGAATGATTTTCCTTTCAACATGTCTTTTACTAGTCCACAGGAGAAATATTATTTCTCCCTAATAATGTAATTTTACCTTATCACATAAAAAACAATAATGCTCATCTTATATGTGTGCATCAAAATGTGTATACCATGTTTTACTTATAGTAAGGTGTCTTTTGCACTGGCCTAATATTACAGAATTATTTTATCCATTACCATAATTAATGTTGCCATGCCAACATTATTTCTTACTTTTAAATTTTTTATTTATTTATTTATTTTTGGCTGAGTTGGGTCTTTGTTGCTGCATGTGGGCTTTTCTTTTTCTTTTTTATGCTAAGAAAAGGTCTTGAACTCCTGGTATATTTATAAAAACATGGAACATCAAAATGAAATGAAAAAATTTTAGGCAGTCATCTAGAATTTTTTATCCAGCAAAACTCTGAATTTTCTGTAATAATGTAAATATTCTCTAGTTGCGGAGAGCAGGGGCTGCTCTTCATTGCAGTGTGCAGGCTTCTCATTGTGGTGGCTTCTTTTGTTGCGGAGCACAGGCTCTAGGCGCACGGGCTTCAGTAGTTGCGGCTCGCGGGCTCTAGAGTGCGGGCTCAGTAGTTGTGGCACACGGGCTCAGTTGCTCCGCGGCATGTGGGATCTTCCCTGACCAGGGCTCGAACCCATGTCCCCAGCAGTGGCAGGCAGATTCCCAACCACTGCGCCACCAAGGAAGTCCCGCCAACATTGTTCCTTAACATCGCATTTCAGCCCTAGTATCTGGAAGGGATGGGGGACAAGTTTTCAAATTTGGTGTTATGAAGGAGTGGGGAAAAGTAGAAGGCAAAATCTTAAGAACTAATGAATTTACATAAAGACACACGCCATGGCACCCCTGTGATATAGGTAGGTAGAGATAGAACTCTGGTATAAAAACTTTATGTTGCAGATAAGATAAAATGATGTCTGAGATACTAAGTGACTTGTCTTTAGCATCATTGTTACAAAGAAACAGATTTGGTTTCCTAGCTCCCAGTCCATATTCTTTCATGAACCCTGCCTTTCCTTATAATATCTAATGAGTCTCTTTCATTCCTCAATTGTGGAATTGACATTTCCCCCTACCAGTGTCACACCCATTCATGTTACATAAGTGGCCTTATGTAACTTAAGCAGTTTTTCCCATTCACATACAGAGGAAATTAGAATAAATTCCAACAGTAGGTGTGTGTCTATACATACACATACTTATGCTTGTTGAATTTGTTTGGCAATTACAAATGGCTTGCTGATTGTGCACACTTATATAAAGGAGTTTTAAACTTTTTGAAATATAGTACATCGCCTTAACTGTTGTAGGCAGTGAGTGGGAGGTTTGGACTAAAGTTGAGGAGCAACATCCTGAGGCAGATAGAACAGGAAGTAAACCAGAAACAGTTTTCCTTAGTTTTTTGCCAGGGACCTCGTTGTTCCAGGAAAATATATTAAAAAGGAAACAAAATGAATACAGAAATCTGCATTTGCCTTCACCGTGATGAGGCTTTCAGCATTGTGTGGAAACATTTGTGATTTACATTAAAATTACTTTTCCTTGGAGCATCACAATGTTTTACAGATATATTGGGAAGAAAGTATTACTTGCATGATTTTTGGTTGAAGAAAGCTGTGCTGCATAATCTAGGAGAAATGGTACACTGAATTTCTCAAAAAGTGGCGTAGCCAGGTGAGACCAAGAGAATGCTGACTAGTCCAGGGATATTTTTTCGCTGTGTCACATAACTCAACATCTAGCCTTTCTGAAATATTACTTTTGCTTTGAAAGGAGAATGTGATAATTATCTAAGTGAAATTTGTCTAAGTGTAATATTTTTAACTCAAACTTCCTGTTCACTGTCATTGATGCCCCTTATTTATGCCTGTCCAGGAGCCATGCCCACTTGTGAGAGCCACCCATGCCCAGTCTGGTAGTTTGAGTGGTGAATTGACACCTGGCTGCATAGATGGGCATGTGACTTAGGCCAGTACTATCAGAGCATTGCAATTCCCTTATTCACAATAATTAGTTAAGGAATCATCCACCCACAGCTAAGCAGAAGTCATTAAAGTTAACTCTAGGACTCTTTCTGGAACCACAATAAAAAGTCTACCTTTTCATGCCTAAGCTAGAAGGATCTAAACATGACTCTCAAGGGGGTGGTGGTGAGGAATTATTTTGATCAATTATTCTTACTTTCGTGAGAGTGAAACCTGAAAAGAAGGAAGGGTAGTGGTTGGGAAGGAAAGAGACAGACAGACACAGAGATAAAAGGGTTTTGATGTAATGAATGATCCAAGCCCATTTTAACTTTAATAAACAAATTTTTAAAGTGAAGAAAATAAATTTGGTTGAAATTAAAAAGTGTAATAAACTTCTCTGCCTCCTATAATTGATAAAATATTAAGTAATTTATTGGTTACATTCCTTAAACAAGTTAGAGAATTTCTCAATGTCAGTTTTGCCGGTCATCGCATAGAAAATGAAATCAGTGTCGCCGCAAAAGTTGTTTCCAAGAAAATGTTTTATTTATTTGAATAATGTTATTTGCCATTTAAGTGCATTTTAGAAGACATAATTGTATGACATTGCTACTTTTATATTTTCTTCTTTGTTAGTGAAATATTTTCTCTCAATCAAATTGCAACATTATCAAAATTTTCACATATAGAATGGGAAATTTCCACACATCTCAATAACTATTTTGGACACTTATAGTTAAACACATTAAGATGCTTATTAGTGGAGAGTTGTGGAATGAGCCTCAATTAGTGAATTAGACTGTATTCATTACACTTCAGGAAATGCTCATTAACAGATTGTTTGATATTTTTTTTCCTACCCATGCTAGGAAAAAAAAAAATGGATGGAAGGGAAGAGCTAGTTTGTCTTAGCAGCAATATAGAAATGTAATCACATGATAGTCTTTCTACTTACAGCTGCCTAGAGTAAAGAATGCTTATAGTCTTTATCAGTAACGCTGTGTGGAGTTAGGTATTAGAAGGAAGAGCTAATTCTTCCATGCCCCTAGAGAGACCATTTGGCATATATTTTTACAAAAGTCTTTTATTTTTAAAAAAAGCAAGTTTATACAAAGGCAGATCCATTTCTGGAAAAAAACAGAACTCATCTGACAGCTTATTTTGGCTGAAGTATACCCCGATGACCTTGCCAAATCTTTTTCAGAATATACAGCAATCTAAGGTGCTTCCATCCAACTTCCCTAGCTTTCTTCCTCACTCGGGGACAGAATTCTATGGTAGTTTGATGGCTCTCTGAGTCTTTCCAACTCCCCTCCCATTTTATCTTTCCTCTAAAATATTTACATGTTTAGTTCCATCTTGGTGTCTGCTTCTTGGAAGATGCAGACTAACACAGTAAGCAAAGAAGTTTATCCCCAAAATACCCTAGAAAATCTCTGGAATAACAAACACACAATACCTCTGAAGGTGGCAGTGAAACATAAGGCTAAAATAGGAGGAAAGTTTGCAAGTCTGTTATGGAACTATGAAACAATTAGATCTCCAGGTCCCCTCTGCTTACCCATACAGCCAGGCAGGCGCATCTCTCCAGCCCCATCAGACCTGAAGCATACCTGGGTACCACACCATAGCTGAGGATGGGAGTAAACTGACCTATTAAAAAAACGGGAAGATCAAGAGGAAGCCTACTTAATGATGTAAGAGATTTACAAACCCCCTCTCCTGCTAGACTTACCAGTTGGAGGTTTCTTCTCCTGGGAAAAAATCAGTAAAAGAAAAATAACTGTAAGTATGGAGAAATCAAATTCCCACTCTTTAAAGGACCAGTTGCAGTCTTTAAATACCCTAATAGGAGGCCTGCCAACTGTAAAGCCCCATCTTTGTACCAGCTTTCTAGTGCCTCACTTTTAAGGGAACCGCAGTGCAAAGTGTCACTGGACATTTGAGAAAACCCTTTAAAGTTAAAGTCACCAATGCAAACAAACATCAAAAAATGGGATTATAGATAAAATAGGAAACTATATGGTGAAAATAGGCAATATGGAGAAAATAGAAAAATGGGAATAAGAGAAAAATTTTAAAAATCACAACTGATATTCTCAAAATGGAAAGAGTATTGGAAGATAAAAGTGAACCAATGTTTCAGAAAGTAGGAAAAAGAAAAAGTAATGAATATAGTAATTTATAGATTGGTTGTATTTTTTATTCATTAAAATTTTCCAACCAATAGGAATAACTATAAGAAACAGCAGATAAAATAGAGGGGAGTAAATTATTGGGGAAATAATATAAAAATTTTTACTGTAACTAACATGAGTTGTAGGAAAAAAGAGACCTTATTTCAGATAATTCAATTGACCATTACTATTGTTGTTACTATTATTATGTATTTTGTTTTCTATGTGCTGAGACCTGTCCAAGGACCCCTACTTATCTTGTCTCTAACACATAAAGCCATTATACAAGAATAAAATATCAATCCCCATTATAGAGATGAAGAAATTAAGGTGTAGAGAGGATAGGGAATTTTCAATGGAGCCAAAATTTGAAAACTAGGTACAGTTCTTTCAATTCAAATAAATATGTATGTAAAACCATCTGAGTTCCAGGCATTCTAGGGAATGAAAAAAGCAAATATTTTGTGGTCCTCATATTCTCCTCATCTAATGCAGGAGAGTCAAGTCCTCAACTGACTGAAGACTTCATAATGCAAGGTATATGAGAGGGACTGATTGAATTTTCCTGGTGAAAAGAGAGGCTTCATTACTGAAGTGGTAATTAGAGTGTCATTCAGAGGTGGAATAGACTTTCACTGGACCCACTTGATTTCTGGGTGAGGAGACAGCATTGATGAAGGTCCATCATTGTGAAATTTTAAGTGTCAGAAAAAGTAGAATTTAAAACAACAAAAAAAGTAAACTCAAAGCAACACTGCGTAATAAAAGCAAAGTAATATCAAGAAGATACAGCAAACAAACTTTTATGCATCCAACACAGAGCCTAGAAAGATACAAAGCAAAACCAAAACAGAACAGAAATCCCTGACAAAATGGAAATGGACAAATCCACAATCATAATGGGGATTTGTATATATCTCTATTAGATATTGATGAAGTAGAGAATTATAAGGTTGTATATTTGGAGAAAATATTAATAACTTATTCTTGAGTGGCTGTGGTATACAGAGCTTAGAAAGGATGAAGCACAAAATAAAACTAGTAAGTTTGATACTATGCTAATATTCTGGAATTATTACAGAACCAAAAGGAGTGATGTGATCAGATCTGTTTTTAAAAAATCACAGAGGCAATAATGGGAAAAAAGTAACTGTCAGATATAGTAAAACCAGGGGCATATTAAAAAGAAAACAAGTAAATGAGCCCAGGTGAAAGATGATGAGGAGCTCAGAGAAATGGAAATGGTGACTGAAGAAAGGCAATATATACAAGACATATGGGTTTTATCAGTAGGATGTGGGGTGGGGAAAAAAAGTTAAATGTGACTTTGCAGTTCCAAGACTCGATGGCATGGAGCAGTGTTTTCTAAACCTCACTAATGCTAAGAATCACCTGGAGCAACTATCAAAAATTCAGTTTTCAGGGACTCCAAACAAAGGTCTCACCATTGTCCATGACACAAAACAGGTGGCCAGTGACTAGAGAATGAAAGAATAAATGCAAATAATAATAATAATACCTCAGATATATCAGTTGTATTTAAATATGTATATATTTCCTAACATAAACCATTATGTTCTCCTTATAAAGCTGATCTTCCATAGTCTCTTGCTCATGCAGAAGACCACCATCCCTCCAGAAATTACCCCAGATTATCCCTCTTATTCACACTTACTCACACACCACTTTGAAGGTGTGAGCAACATATTTTGATTCTACTTGTAAATGTTTCAATGGGTTTTTCATTTTTTTTAAGAGAATGTGCAGATTCCATATGTACACATTTATCTGTCTACTCTCCATCTGTCCAGGCCCATCTCTCACTTCTGGTGAGATGGTTTTTCACACATTACATACCACTAATATCAAACAAAACACATACCATTAAAACCCATCCTTGAGGGACTTCCCTGGTGGTCCAGGGGTAAAGAATCCACCTTACACTGCAGGGGATATGGGTTCGATCCCTGGTCAGGGAACTAAGATCCCACATGCCACAGGGGCATCTAAGCCCGTGTACCACAACTAGTGAGCTTTCACACCTCGACTAGAGCCTGCGTGCTGCAAATACAGAGCCCATGGGCTCTGGAACCCACGCACCACAACTACAGAGTCCACGCGCCCTGGAGCCCACACGCCACAACTAGAGAGAAGCCCACACACCACAACGAAGAGCCCACACACTGCAACAAATGATCCCGTGTACTGC
Source organism: Mesoplodon bidens (assembly GCF_964165515.1). Lineage (NCBI taxonomy): Eukaryota > Metazoa > Chordata > Mammalia > Artiodactyla > Ziphiidae > Mesoplodon > Mesoplodon bidens. Next base: position 24,272,948 of record NC_138175.1, read on the forward strand.
AACGAAGATCCCGCGTACCAAAACTAAGACCCAATGCAGCCAAAAATAAATAAAGTAAATAAATAATAAATAAATCTTTAAAAAAAACCCCGTGCTTGAGAAAAAATATATATATTATTATAGCAAACATTTATTGAGTGTTTACTAACTGTTAGACACTGGGTCAGTATTTTGTATGGATTCTCTCATATCATTTTCACAACTCTGTTATTATCCCTGTTTTATACATAAGGTAAGTAGGACTAAGAGAATTTAACTAACTTGCCCAAGATAGGAAAGCTAGTTAGGCTAGGGGCTGATACTCAACACCAGACAATCCAATTCCAGATCTCATCTTCTGTTCACTCGTATATGCAGAATGACCCAGCCCACATTACCTTTATTTTCTACCAAAGAAACAATATTACTCTTTCATCAAAATTTATCTTAACCTACAAATCCTCTATGAAACTGTCCTTAAGTCTCCAAGGAAAATGTCAAACCTTTTTTCTCCAAGTTCTATTTATGCCTGCTCATGTCTATTATAGTTACCACAATTTTATTGCCTGAATGCTTGTCTACCCAATAGATCAGTGTAAGTTAAAGTAGGTTTCATAGAGGTCTAGTTTCAAGGTATTTTTTTAAAATAAAATAAAACTGTATAGAACAGAATAAAATAGAGTAAAACAAAACATAACAAAATAAAAGAGTTAAATGAAACAAGATGTAATAAAAGATTTACTTGAATGAATACCTAATAAGGAATGCACTTTCCACTACATAGATCACGACCATGAGCATTTAGGGTAACCACTTATAATGAACTAATGGCCTAGTACACACTTTCCTAATCTTTTACCCATCATTATAACTCAATACTTGTAAGGTCAAAGATGTTCTATTACTCATTCAGTATTCAGAACCACTTTGCAGTAAAGTTGTGTTGATTGGAATTTATTTCCAGAGATTTACAATTTTTAAGATTATCTTGAAGAACTCTCTTGTCTTCTCATCCTTCCACCTGTGAATAAACTAGATTTTTGAGAAGATTTCATTAACAGAAGTCACGTGGGTCTAAAAATTCCATTTCAAAATAACATTAATTAAATTTCCTCAATCCTACTGAAGCTTTCAGCTGTGTACTGCAGCTATTTCACATGAAATCTATAAGCCTGCTATTTAAATGTCATGCTTCTTTATTATTTATTTATATCTAATTTATTAGCTGAATGCATCTCTGTAGCCTTGGGGTATAAGTATCTATAAGTTTAATTAAGAAACCCATTCTGAGTATTATCACTCCCAAACATAGAAGACAAAAACATAAACGCAGAAAATATACACATACACAAAGATGTGCACCCTTAAGAGATAATAGATCTAATCCATCCACAAGTTAGCAAACTCATAGGAACTGGGAAAAACACATGACAGGAGACATCTAATTAGGGACTCAAGCTTTTAATATTTAAATTTATTTTAAATTGTAAAGTAGAATCACATGGAAGATGCACTCCACTGTATAACTAGATGTATGCATACGCATACAGATTCTTCTGCAAGCCATATTGGAATCCCCACAGCAACAAAAACTTACCTCCCCTTCTCATATACCCTGCGAGATACTTCCTTATGTAGGAATCAGCTCCGGCATCAAGCCAAATCCTCTTGTCCAAGCATTGGAAAGAGAAAAGTAATCCTAAACTTGAGCAGAACAGATTACTTTTCTTACAAGTATGCTGAAACAAAATTAAATTAATAACAGAGTTGACCCTTAAACAACACACATTTGAACTGTGCTGTTTTCCCTAACGCCCAATTTTTTTAGTAGTAAATACAACCAATCTACGTTGGCTGAATCCTCAGATGAGGAACCACGGATACAGAGGAACCATGGATATGGAGCAACCTGGTATATGGAGGATGAACTATAAGTTATACAGATTTTTGACTACAGGGAGGGTCGGCCCCCCTAACCCTGATGTTCAAGGGTCAACTGTATTAAGTGGTCATTGTCAAGGTCATGGGTGGTGGCAAAGCAAGGCCCATTTCTTAATGCATATCTAGTTTAGAGTCTCATTATAAATAATAATAACCACATTATCATCAGCATCATCACCACCATCATCATCGCCATTATCATCACCGACTTCATTGATTTATATCACATTATTGTTTAAAAGAACTTAAATATTTATGATCTCACTTGGCAATAATATTAGGTTTATATACTGTAAATGTATTTTTTAAGTTGAGATACAGGAAAATTATATGTGCATTGTTTGAATTGATAAGCTACATTTAATACACAGGATAATGTTAAGAACACTTCAGACTTTTTAAAGTTGTCTTTAACTCCTTTTTCTAGTCTCTTATTCAGTTTCATTATGCCACACTGGAAATATGCTAAGTTTTACTTAGATAGCTTTAATAGGCTAGAAATGAGATGGGTATAGGTCTGATATTACAGTGGACCGTTATTTTTTCTAGGTCATCATCAACTCATATTTGACTTTTCTTTTTTTTTTTTTTTTTTTTTGCGGTACGCGGGCCTCTCACTGTTGTGGCCTCTCCCGTTGCAGAGCACAGGCTCCGGACACGCAGGCTCAGCGGCCATGGCTCACGGGCCCAGCCGCTCCGCGGCATGTGGGATCCTCCTGGACCGGGGCACGAACCCGTGTCCCCTGCATCGGCAGGCGGACTCTCAACCACTGCACCACCAGGGAAGCCCCTCATGTTTGACTTTTAAAACAGTTTCTGTTTTTGATTTCTTGCCAAACTCTGACCCATTATGACCCTCCACAGTTTTCTCTTTTTGGAGAAGTGGAGGTGAGATGGAATATATGTTGACACATGTATTTTTACATTTTATTTATAGTTGATCTTTAGATTTCTTCCTATCAGGAGTGATAACAACAAAGTGCCAACAGACTAAAAAAAAGAACATCTGTTTCATGTGTTTTCCATCATGAGGCCATTTAAAGTGAGATTCTTTTTCTAAAAGATCAACACTTTAAGAATCCTTCTGATGACAAACTGTGCCTACTTCCAGATCATGTGGCAGTAAAACACTATTACATAGCTCATCACACCCAGGATGAAGTGTCGGCTGTGAAACGTTATGATTTATGTGTATATTCAACATTTGTTTTTGGAGCTAAACTGACTTCGCTCTTAATTTGTTGCCACTGAAATGATCCTTATTTAATTCTCTGTAATTACCAATCCTTAATTCTATTTAATAATGCGCTTATAGTCAAAGCATTTGCCGCCCCTTGTTTTTCTTCAAAAATTCTCATCAATGCCCTTAATTACCTACTGACATCACTGTGTTGTGGTTGTGGACTTTCACACAATACTGTGTACAGCATGGCTCATAAAGCCTAATGAGAATAAGTTCATTAAATTAATCCCAATAATTAACAAACTTGCTGCCTGCTTCTCAGATGTCTAATTTGTGACACAAACTTGGCAAATATTTTCAACTGTGGAAGCAGAATTGAATCCAAAAAGCGTGTTTCAGAGAAGTCGAAATTCATCTTTATTTGAATTTCTTCATGAAATATACAATCCCTCCATAGTGAAAATAAAAATAAAATAATATAAAATGTTGACCATATGAGGGAGGGTTCATGATGGTGATTTTTTTCCCTCATGCTGTGTCCCTAAGGCGGAAAGAAGAGAAATTACTTTGTTTTCATATCTCAGTAATTACAGTTTTATGTGAAAGGACTTAATTCTTTCCATTTCCAACTATCACCTATTCCCTAAACTGCTGGTTCAAACACTTTGCTAAAATGCTCTAATTACCCAAGGCATTTGTTGATATGACCAAAGTATACACCAACAGGTTGTTCGTAGACAATGACTTCATAAATAGACAGTCAAATTCACCCCCCTCAGTGACCCTAAAGTTATGTGGTGTGTAATATCCACACCTGACTCAAATCTAAAACACAAATAAAAGAGTAGAATAAAATTTAATCCGTTGCATGTCTTACTCTTGTGCCTTATTGTAAATCCCTGGGTTGTAGAACAGATTCTGGCATTTAGGAGGTGATTAACCAAGTTGGTTGAATAAAGTAGAAGGTAACAATAATATTTTTAAATGAATTTATTGTAACTACTCTATTTTTAATAGGTGATCTTTTCTCTTTAAAACATATATGTATATAATGTTTTACCGCTTCCTAGCAATATGCTATCTAAATACTCACTAAGCGGAAAGTGAAAATATTCAAATCTCTCCTATATAGCTTCTCCTTCAGAGCCCTCCTCTGAACCACTGCTCTTTTGGGTCATAATCATAATTGCATTTATTGGCAATCTTCTTGAGCCTATTCTTTCCCCCCCTTTTTTTCCCCTTATTATTCTTTTTTTTTTGTACCCAGCAGGGATGTACATCAGACTTGTTCACTTTAGGGAATATTTACTGGGGCTTTGACCAAGGAAGAACCCTATGATACAAATAAATAAGAATTATCAAATGCTAAGGCAAAATAGAGACATAGATAACAATGTCATATCTGTTTAACCCCCTTTTGAAGGTAAAGTTATTGCCTTTGTTTGCTTATTTACATCTGGAAGTACGGTTTTGCATGATTATTATGAATTTGAATTTTCCCCAGTGGTCTTAGTAGACTGACTTTGAATAAAAATTAGTACAGGTGTTTAAGAATATAAGGGTTTTTTTGTCAGTTTATTTTATTTTATATTATTTTTTAAAAATTTTATTGGAGTATAGTTGATTTACAATGTTGTGTTAGTTTCCGGTATACAGTAAAGTCAATCAGTTATACATATACATATATCCATATATAGGTTTTGCCATCAAAGAGATCTAGGTTTGCATCCGGCTCCTACAGGCAAGCTGTGTGACTTTTACTCCATTCTCAGCATCTCAGATTGTACAGCAATGAAGTGGGGATACTAAGGGTGCTGACCTCATGAGGTAGTTTGGAAGTTATGATAATATTTACATGAAAGTGTGCAATAAATTGTAGCTACTTTAAACATGAGAGTAACTTTAACAATGAATTCTGGTTTTTCTTAAAAGCATGAGGATGAGAAAGTAGAGTTGTGGAGGTACTCTAATCCCATGATTGACCCATATTTGAAAAGGAGAGGGAAAGGGTATGTAGAATGCACACACAAAGTCACGATGCCCAAATCCTACTTCACAGTACCAGTTAAACCTTAGTACTCAAAAAGCCTGAGCACTTTATTAGACACACAAAGACAAAAAGTAGAAACTTACTTAAATATAAGATTTAAGTGGGGAGGGGCAATATAGGGGTATGGGAAAAAATGGTTATTATGGTATTACATGAAATCATGTGTGTGGAACTTTTGAAAATTGTAAAGCACTGTAGACTTTAAAGAATCTTTCATTCAATAAAAATAATAAGGAAGTATATAAATATAAGATTTAAGAAAATTGGTGAGAAAAAGAGCAAAAAGTCATTCCTGAAATGTAGACTATGTAAAACAAAGGAATATAGTGTAGCTGCATATAACATGGTCGTCAGAGTCCTTGTAACCTGGATTAATATTCCAGATCAGCATTTACAAGTCCATGGCTTTGGGCAAGTTATTTGACATCTCAAAGCCCCAGATGGGGCTTCCCTGGTGGCGCAGTGGTTGAGAGTCCGCCTGCCGATGCAGGGGACACGGGTTCGTGCCCCGGTCCAGGAAGATCCCACATGCCGCGGAGCGGCTAGGCCCGTGAGCCTTGGCCGCTGAGCCTGCACGTCCGGAGCCTGTGCTCCGCAATGGGAGAGGCCACAACAGTGAGAGGCCCGCGTACCGCAAAAAAAAAAAAAAAAGCCCCAGATGTTTCTTCCAGGACATAGGAGTAGACTATGCCTATTCCATTGAAGTATTTGAAAGCAGCAAAAAACATCTCCAAATAGAAGGAAAACTCTTATTTGGTAAATGAGATTCATAGTTTATTTCTGAATAAAAATTGAAATCACAGCTAATTCTCAAAGTTTGAAAAAACTTTGTGAGCAAAGTGTTTCCAAATACCTTCCCTCACTTTTTTCTCACAAAATTCTTTGAACTGACATAGTGAGTCTCAAGTGAGGGAAGGTTTGCCTCACTGGGGATACCTGGAGAGATTTTTGGCTGTCTCACTGCAGGGTACTACTAGTATCTTGTGAGTAGAAGCCAGGGATGCTGCTAAACATCCTACAATGAACAGGACAGCCCCCGATGACAAAGAATTATCCAGGCCAAAATGTCAATATTGCTGAGGTTGAGCAGTGCTGTACTAGAGGTACAAGAGTCTTCTAAATAATGGTCCATGTGCAATAAAAATATGTTGACCTATCTCTTGTTTTCACCTTATGTTGTTGCACTGTTATCAGCCTAGCAGTGAAACAGAATAATACTTACTTCTTCGGGTCACCTGTCTGAACTGATTCCATCACTTATGTCGGTTATTTTTCTGGTCGACTACTACTTGTCCATGAAGAAATAGCTAAAAAGGTAGCACTGATCTAAATTCATATCATCATAGAATATTTATAATCAAGGGCTATTGGTTAGTACCATTCAGAATATTGATTAGTTATTAAAATAAAAATTTTTAGTACCTATTAAATTTCAGAAACTATCTTCTTTATATATTTAATCCCAGCACCATTAGTTAAGCAGATCACGGCCAAAAAGGGATAAAGGGGCAAAAGAAGAAAATTTCAAATCCTTTAATATGTAAAAGACTGTTTTGTGAGTATTCTGGACATCCAGGCTTCTATCACCTGGAATAATGCCTCAAAGTGGGCATGTTTACCGCTTGTTGGGTTTGATAGGTATTTTTGGTCCCTTTCCTGTTGTTCTCATTGTGTCAGTCTTTTTGAGTATGCCATCACTACCCCAACCCAAGGCATCTTTCTCAAGTGTATATGAGAAGGTGCTTTCTAAGTTTGCCTGAAACTGAGGCTCACATTTTACTTCTACCCCGCAGTGCTTGTCCACAGTAGAAATGTAGCTGGAACATACTTGACTCAGGCTCTAACCCCTGAGTCTGGGTCACGACTGCTTTTTAATATCCTCTACCACATGACACGCTGCTAGCTCTGTAGACTGAGTTGGTATGCCAAATTATAGCACAGGTGGTTGTCATAAGGCTGACACACCTTCATCCTTTTCCTGAATTTTATTCAGTGGAGAAATGCTGGAATGTTACAGAATTATGACATACAGGTGTTTCTGATTTGTGAAAATGCAGAGGAAAGAGTTATAAACTCTTTCAAGAGAGGCTGAGGAAAGCCATAGGTCACCACTGAGCTGAGCTGAGGTGAGAGGGTAAGAAGTAGATCTCCAGACAGATCACAGCATAGGAGGTAAGTGGCATGTGTATAAATGTACACAACTTAAAAAAAAAAACAAAAAAAAAACAAGCACACAGGCAAAATATTCAATACCGTTAGAGGGCAACAAGTGTGTCATCCAGCCCAGAAAAAACAAGACTAGAAATAAAGGAAGGAGAACCAGTTCCGAAAGGCCTCAGGAATTTGGTTTCATTCTGAAAGGGAATCATGGCAAAGGTTTTTAAAAGAGAGTTTATGGCATGGGAGAGCATTTTAGAAAAATCTTTGACTGATATTTATTTGAAGAAAGATGAATTAAAGGAGGGTAAAGCTAGATACAGAAAGACCAGTTAGTAAGGGAAAAACAAAAACAAAAATGTAAAGTTTTAATTGAGGCTTATTGGCAGGAAAACGGAAATTTAAAATAAACATGGGATAAATTAAAGTTGAGGAGTTGGACTTGACCATGGGTTTTTTTTAAAGTTTTTTAGTTATATCTGTTGAGGTTGTTGTCAAATCTCTAATTCTAACTATGACATTTGCCAAATATTCTTTGTTTTAAAACCATTAACAGACCTTGGTCACAAAGATACCTGAGACTCGCCAGGCCTACTCTTCACAGGTAATGATACCAGGAGTGACCGTAGAAAGGAGAAAATATGATGATTTATCTGTATTTTGGCAAAGGAAAACAACATTGATTAAATTCTTGCAGTGGAACAGAATATTAACAAAGATTCTCTGGCTCATCTGGAGAGGATAGACTTAATTCATGAAGGAGAGGGTAGCTGTAGGCAAGATTCCAGGACAAAGAGAAAGACAAAATGCAGATTATGGTTTAAAAAAATTAACTCGTGAATGGGATGTTAACCTCCAACTGGGGAAGTAATTGTATTATAATGGTGATGGAAAAAACTATCAACCAAAGAAATGAACCTGAACTGAAATGTTTCTAAATGGCAAGTAACTTTGGTTACCATTTTGGTTTGTGTGCGCTTCATTTTGTACATTGTTATCCTATGCTTTAAAATCTCAGCAGAGACTAGAGATAGGAATTCTGCAAGATTTTGGCCTGGACGTCTAGTAAAGCTTTGTACCCAGACAATTTACTTAAAAAACCTCAAACCAGGATTCCACCAGCAGCACAATTCCTGCTTTCCATGGTGGTTTCACACCTAAGTGCCTTACTTGATGGATTCAAAGATCAACAGAGATAACTTTGAAATACCTTGTGTGTTGCCTGGCACACTGCAGGTTTTTTCAAATTCTGATTCTTTTTCCACAATTCTGAACTAGTGCAAGATTACTTTTAGTAATGAATCTGAGAGACAAAAGGAAACCTTGGACACTAAGCTGGTTGAGGAAACTTCTGGGCTCTGAAGCTCAGTGACTCCACAGCAGTAGTGATAAGAAATAAGAAAAGACAAAACTCCACCTCACAGGGTTTTGTCATGACTAAAGTACAGGAAAAATCGAGTGACAGGGCTTCCTGCAAAATATGACTCTAAGTACATCTAATCAGGGAAGTTTCCCAGGTCTTGAGAGGCAGGATGATTTACTGAGACCACAAATTGCATTTTGAGTATAAGTGTATTTATATTTACTTTCCCAGTACACAAGGGCAGCTGTGTCCTTGTGTCCTCTTGCCTAGCAGTATTTATGTTCCAGGATTTAAAGTAAAAGAAGCTTTCAAACAGGACTGTTTTTCTTACTAATGGTTTTTGTTTTGAGGAAATTATGCTGGTGTATCCCAAGTAGTAAGGTAAAAGAAGTAACTTTTAAAAAAATTCATTCATTCATTCATTACTTTTGGCTGCGTTGGGTCTTTGTTGCTGCATGTGGGCTTTCTCTAGTTACGGTGAGCGGGGCTACACTTTGTTGTGGTGCGCGGACTTCTCATTGCCGTGGCTTCTCTTGTTACGGAGCATGGACTCTAGGCACGCAGGCTTCAAAAGTTGTGGCACGTAGGCTTAGTAGTTGTGGCTCGTGGGCTCTAGAGTGCAGGCTTAGTAGTTGTGGTGCATGGGCTTAGTTATTCCGCGGCATGTGGCATCTTCCCGAACCAGAGCTCAAACCCGTGTCGCCTGCATTGGCAGGCGGATTCTTAACCATTGCGCCGCCAGGGAAGCCCCAAAGAAGTAACTTTTTATTATCATTTTGTTTTTAATTTTTTAATTAAAAATTTTTTGAGTATCCTTTATTATTTTTTAATAGAAGTATAGTTGACATACAGTATCATGTTAGTTTCAGGTGTGCAACATAGTGATTTGAAATCAAATACATTACAAAATGATCACCATGACAAGTCCAGTAACCATCTGTCACCATACAAAATTATTATACTATTATTGACTATATTTCTTATGCTGTATATTATATCCCTGTGACTATAACTGTACATATAACTTACAGTTTATAACTGTAAGTTAGTACCTCTTAATCTTCTTCATGTATAAATGGGCTTTATTTTTTTAGAGTGATTTTAGGTCCACAACAAAATTGAATGGGAGTACAGTTTCCATATAGTCCTGGCCCCACACAGGCATAGCCTCCCCAACATCTTGCATCATAATGGTACATTTGTTACAATCAGTGACCCTACACTGACACATCATTATGGGGTTTTCTTGTTTGTTTGTTTTTTTCCCCATGCAGCATGTGGGATCTTAGTTCTCTGACCAGGGATCAAACCCATGCCCCCTGCATTGGAAGTGCAGAGTCTTAACCACTGGACCAGCAGGGAAGTCCCCATTATTGTTTTTTTTTTTTAATAAAATACTAGAATTTTTAGTAACTCTTTTTCTTTTTATTACCTATAGCTCTATGAACTTTAACACATGCCACAGATTCATGGAACCATCATCAAAATCCAGATATAAGAGAGTTCCCAAAGGATCCCTTCAAGCTCCGCTTTTAAAGCCACACCCTCCCCTCATCCCTAACCCCTGACATGCACTGATTTGCTCTTTATCACTATAGTTTTTGTCTTTTCAAGAATGTCACGCAGATGGAATCATAAAGTATGGAACCTTTTGAGACTGGCTTCTTTCACTCATCATAATGCCTTTGAGATTCATATAAGTTTTTGTGTTCCATTTTCATTTGTTCCATTTTATTGCTGAATGATATTCCATTGTATGAACATACCAGGTTTATTCTCCCATCAAAGAACATTTGAGTTGTTTCCAGATTGGGACAGTCGTGAATAGCGCTGCCATAAGCTTTGGTTTACAAGTTTCTGTGTGAATATGTTTTTTATTTCCTAGGGTAAATGCTCCGGAGTAAGATGGCTAGGCAATATGATAAGTGTATATATAAGTTAACTTTCTAAGAAACTGCTAACTATTTTCCAGAGTGGCAGTGCTATTTTGCATTCCTGACAGCCGCGGATGAGATTTCCAGTTGCTCTACATTCTCACTAGGACTTGGTATTTTCAGATTTTTCTTTGTTTGCTTGTTTACTTTTAGACTTTCTAATGGATATGCAGTGGTACCAATCATGCTTTTCATTTGTATTTCTTTAATGGATAATGATACTGAACGTCTATTCATATGCTTATTTGCCATCTGTAAGTGCTATTTGCTGAGGTGTCTATTCAAATTATTTTGTATCCATTTGTATTTTGTTTTCTCAGCAAATTGTCTCTTTTACCATTATGTAATGTCCCTCTCTATCTCTCCAATGATTCTCTGACTTTGGATTGAACTATTAGACCATTTGCATTTTTTTTTTACATCTTTATTGGAGTATAATTGCTTTACAATGGTGTGTTAGTTTCTGCTTTATAACAAAGTGAATCAGTTATACATATACTATGTTCCCATATCTCCTTCCTCTTGCTAGACCATTTCCATTTGATTATTAACATATTTGGATTTAGGTTTACTGCTTTATTATTGTTTTTTGTCTGTTAATTCTTGCCTTCTCTTGAGTTTTTCCTTGTTAATAATAGGAGTAGTGATTTGGGGTTCAGCAAAATGAGAGGACTCATGACCTTCTCCCACTTATTACCCCTGGGAAAGTGAAAATTTTGGAGAGGAATGGCTTTTGGTGCATTTTAAGAGACTGAATTTTAGGTCATTGGTCTTACAGAATTCATATGATTCCTATTATATAAGTTAGCAAAATCTGAAGAAACCTCCACCATCAAAACATAAGTGGTGACTGGTATGGACTAGAGATTTGAGATATTTCCTGAATATTCTGTTTAAGACCCCCTGGCCCTTCAAATGACCCTAGGAAGACCAATGATGCCTGAGACTTAATTTCCTGACAACCAGATACATTTCTGGCACAACTGTGTATAGATTAAAATCTATATCCACTATGCTTGCCTGGTAAAAAGAAAAAAAAGATATGACCAAAGCATTGAAAGATAATGTTATTGTTTTGCCTCTTATCTGCCTGGAAATAATTGTTCAGGCAATAAATCGTATTCCTGGAATGTGACTATTTGTTAAGGGATATTATTATACTTCAAAAGTGGTAGGCAAGTTCCTCCAAGATTTTGGGATTTGTTTGTTTTCCCTCCAGTTAAATTACATTGTTTAGTTCAATTAAGAAAACATTTACACAACTTCTGCTTTATACCAGGGGCTTTGTTAAGCACTGGAAGATAGACATGAGTATGATATTTCCCTGCTTTTCTAGTATTTACTAACTGAGAAACACATATTCACCCACTGTATCGTTTTACTATCACGTGCAACAGAAAGTTCTGACCAACTAAAATAAGCTTAGGGAAAAGTAAAGTCATGGCTCACAGTCAAGGGAAATTATAAGACTTGACTGAGCTTAAAGCACTGTGGTTTAGGAGAAACTAACAAGATCATAGCTCTTTGTTTCCCCATTTCTTGATGCTCTTTTTCTCTGTGATGCCTCATTCTCAAACACATTTCTCTCCTCTTGGGAAGGATTACAGTCAATGGCAGCTTTAGCATTACGTGGTACTTTAAATGATACCTGGTTAAAAAAAAAAAGAAGAGTATTTCCCAAAAGGTACTAAGAAGACTCAAATTAACCTGAATTAGTTCAGTAGCTATCTCTGGAATTAGAGGAAATAGAATGAAAAAGGCATGCTTCCCCAATGAAAGAATTGCTTGTCATCAACTGGTGAAAACAAAATGCGTTACAGCTTTATTCTAAAGATTTGAGGGTATTATGACCATGGCCATGAATAATCCTATACGAATTTATAAGAGGAGTCCCCACCTACATGTAATAATATCACCAAAGAAAGGAGTACACATTATTTCTCAATAATGTGACCAAATGAATACTACTTCCAGGAATTACAATTTTATTACTTTCTTCAATTTCATGATAGGGCCAAATCTATCCTTAAGCATGTAAGCTCTATATGTTCTATTCCAAGATGCTAAACTATAGGATGTATCCGTACTTAGTGATAAACACTAATACTCTCATATTTCAATGTTAGACAGTTTCTGCTTTGCCGTATCTGACATTTAAAAAAAATCTAAACCAGAGAAATTTACTTAGGAACATGATTATACCAAAAATTATATCAGAGCGGTAACACTGATTCACCAGGGGCTATAAATTACTTCAAGAAGAACTACCTTTCAAATGAGTTTGCATTACAAGGTACAATAGTGAATCACGTGTGAATGTCAAAAGGGCAGTGATTTTTTAATATATCAGGGGTGGACTGGATTAATGCAATGTATTATGTGGAGACTTCAGAACCATTGCTTACCAGACCAATGGTATTATCATTATCATGCAATGAAGTCTATTTCATATATTTAGTTAATATGTAAGTTTTTATATTGTATGCACAAAATATTCAGAATCTCTGAGCTTTTAAATACGATAGTAATTGGTTAAAGAAAAGATTTGTTGAATTCCTTTATACACATGTCTATGGAATGTGTGACAAGGGCATACACACACACACAATTCTAACCAGAAAAGAGAGAGAATGTAGGGTAAAGTCCTCTAAAAAGTGAATGCTTAAAATCTATGAAAGATCAAGCAAGTAAAGGGAAACAAATGACCTTTCCTGTTATGAAATAGAGGCATAAAGGTAATTAATGATCAGTTATCAAATATCATCTTACTGTTTACACAATATGCATAAAGAACATTTATGAACTAAGAAACTGACCTGTGGTTTCCCAAAAGTATGGAGAAGCTGGAGAGGAGGCATAGATCACAGTTGATGATAGTTGTGCACATGAGAAGGAGTCACTTTTTGTTAGGCATTATTTTATAATTGTAAAGCTTTGTTTAGAATATTTCACTCAGGCATAAAGCTATGTATTTGTTTTTGTTTCCTTGCAAATAGTTAAGCACCTCGTACCAGCCAGGAGCTTTGCTAATGGTGAGAGATCAACAGAGATGAGACTCTTGCCCTCATGGGACTTAGCACACAGTGTGCACATAAATTAAAGTTTTCTTTGCAAATTTTAAACAACACTTTGTATCTTGTTTGGGTATCAAAAAGAGGTGAAGGTTTCTGAATATTTGTTACTTAATATTTGTTTCTCATTCTATACCAGAAGCCAGTGGAACATGTTCTCTCCTAACTAGTCACTATTAATTACCTGATAGCAATTAATGAATTTTGATGTATTATTCTAGAGAAGCATTCAAAAATCTCCCAAAAGCTTCTCATAAGACTTAAACCTCTGGCGAAACGATGGCTGCATCATATTCTTGCCTGGTGTTCATTCACTTCCACGTCTGTTATGCCCTGAGCATCCCAGCCTGTACCCTATTATTGCACTTGCTTTTTTCTATTGTCTGAATGCTTTAATATATTTCTAAAGCTTTGATGCTTTGTTAAATTCCAGGACAATGAAATAAGTTAGTTCTAAATTAAGTAGAATGCTTTGATATATCTTTAAAATATATATTACTATGAATATTAACATGTCTTTTTCTCTCATCTATTTTTGTGCGTATATGAGGAAAGGAAGAGACTGTTATGTTTTCACTAAATACTTTACATGTAGTAGTTAATTTTCCTCTACTAAGTCCATGATGCCAATAGCAGCCTTATACTGTTTCTTTGAGCGTTGAATGGCATTCAAAATCTCACCCAAGTTCACTTGGCTAGAGAATTGTAGAGCAGGAACTGAACTCCAGCTTTAACTTAGTGTGATAGCCTGTGATTCTCCTCCTGTATGACTCTGAGACATTTTGAATAAAGCAGTTTAAGTGGAAAGATTTACCATTAGCCCTAGGCACTAGACACCCATCTGACAAACATTATGTCTAGAGCAGACCAAGCCCTGCTCTTGCTGAGCCTCTGCTGGTTGGGATTCTTTTTTTTTTTTTTTTTTCTGATGAGATATGACATAAGCATATAGTATTTTTTCTTCTTCACCAATAACCTCAGCCTGCCTGTTATGTTGAAGTATAATATTTTTATAGAAAAGTATATCTGTCAGACATCTACAGATGGATGAATCTTCATAAACTTAACATACATGTGTTTCCAACATCCAGATCAAGGAACTAGTCTTCCAAAACCTTCCTCATGCTCTCTTCCATCACTTTCCCTACCCCCCACCCCCAGAGTAAGCATTTTCTGACTTCTAACAGTTTGCCTTATTTTCCAAGCTTTGATACTTCATGTAGTTGGAATCATATAGTGTCTGGCCCCTTTTGCTTGGCACTATATTTCCAATAATCATCCATTTTGTTGTGTAGTTGTACAATATTTTTACTCAATGTTGTGTTGTATTCAGTTAGACATGTATCTATTTATCTACTATACAAATGATGAACCTTTTGATAATTTCCAACTTTTAGCTATTAAATGTTGTTATAAGCATTCTAGAACATATTTTTGAATAAATATATCTTAACATTTTCACTGGGTGTATACCAAGGAGTGGAATTACTATATCACAAAGTGAGCATATGTTAAATTTTAGTAGATACTGTAAATGACTTCCCTTGGAATCAATCTTTGTTGTGTAAAGACTAGACATATTTTCCAACCTTTCTTTCCTGCGTTGAATATAATGCATTTTTTTCTAACATACTGTTTCTCAGTAGTGTGCAATTCATTTGCTCACTTGGTCAAGTCCATAGTTCTAGGTTTCAGAAAGATTTTAGTCTCATTTCATCCCATAACATTGAGTATCTTGTTCTACTGCTTTGGTTTTATGTATTCTTGAAGAATGTGTCCTCGGGCTTCCCTGGTGGCGCAGTGGTTAAGAATCCGCCTGCCAACGCAGGGGACACAGGTTTGATCCCTGGTCCGGGAAGAACCCACATGCCGGGGAGCAGCTGAGCCCATGCACCACAACTACTGAGCCTGCACTCTAGAGCCTGCGAGCCACAACTACTGAAGCCCGTGTGCCTAGAGCCCGTGCTCCGCAACAAAAGAAGCCACCGCAATGAGAAGCCCACTCACCACAACCAAGAGTAGCCCCTGCTCGCCACAACTAGAGAAAGCCCGCACGCAACAACGAAGACCCAATGCAGCCAAAATTAAATAAATAAATTTATATATTTTTTAAAAAAAGAATAACTGCTATAGAAATTCAACTACAGATGTTTGTGTGAACATGAGTTTTCATTTTTCTTGGATATGCATTTTAATAAGTGAAAGAAGCCAAACTCAAAAGCGTTTAATTAAATAACATCTTGGAAAAGGGAAAACTACAGAGATCGATGGAAAGCAGATCACTGGTTGCCAGGGTATGGGAGAGGCATTGACTACAAAGGAGGCACACAGTATTTTGGGGTAATGGAACTTTCATATATCTTGATTGGACTGTGGTGGTTGGTGAGCTACATGAGGCATTTCTCCAAACTCATAGATCTGAACACCAAAAAGAGTGAATTTTACTGTATATAAATTCAAAAATCAATGAATCAATAAATAAAAACCTTGCCAAAAGGAAATAGCATACCGATAGGAATTGGCAGATCCAGCAAGCAAACTCAGAAAGATAAATCTCCATAACCCATGCTCATTCTGCTGCTAATACAGTCCTTCTGTCAAATTTTTATTGTCTTATCAGGAGTTATTTCCATATGACTTATTAATAGAAGGTTTCTCTATATGTCTTATAGCTTCCAAAAGGGAATATTTTATCTTATATGTCGTCAGACAGAACTTATCTTAATAAAAACACTGTATCACGATTCCCATTGTATAAATCCAATAGAACAGTTGTGCTGCTTGTTTTCAACAGAGAATTGAATAAGTTAATGCTGTGGATTTGTTAAATTTTTTTAGAATCAGAACTTTTTTAACATTTAAAATATTAATCAAATCTATTCCAGTATTCCCATCTGTTCCTAAATCAGAGTTGCTTTAAGATAGCAATCATGACTCTAATCTATAATGCTTTTTCTCTTCAAGAATACAGGTTGATGTATGTACCATCCCTTCTTCTTGTCAATTAATCAGTAAGCACGCATGCACACTTAAATTAATAGTGATGGGGAGACCCGTTAATACTAAAAAAGTTAATGGTCCTTTTCATCAAGTACTGTTTAATCAGGAAATTATTCCCCCTATAATTGATAACTATTGTTATAATTCCTTAGAGACTTACTGACATTATCAGGTTGAAATTCCTCTATGATCTTGAACAGCAATTTAGATATCTAAATAATAAAATAAAAACATGGGATCAGAATGTAGCAATATTTTCTATCAAAAATTATTTAGGGGCTTCCCTGGTGGTGCAGTGGTTGGGAGTCCGCCTGCCGATGCAGGGGATACGGGTTCGTGCCCCGGTCTGGGAGGATCCCACATGCCGCGGAGCGGCTGGGCCCGTGGGCCATGGCCGCTGAGCCTGCGCGTCCGGAGCCTGTGCTCTGCAACGGGAGGGGCCACAACGGTGGGAGGCCTGCGTACCATAAAAAAAAAAAAAAAAAAAAAAAAAAAAAAAATTATTTAGCAAATGAACATGCAGATTATCCCAGGCTCACACTGCTTATTTGGATATTTAAAACCACTTAGAAATTCAGTACTTACAAATTATCTATAAATACATTAAACTCTCAAAAAACCTGCAATATTAATTGTTGACTGGGTATTTCAGTGGGCAAACAAATTATTCTGACAGAATAATGTGTGTCCTTGTTTGCCGTATCTCCCCAGGAGGTAAAACAATAAATTCCAAACCTTAAAGTCACCAAATTTATTTATCTCCTGTAATAAGTACTTGTTTTCCTCTTCTTCAGTGAACCCAAGTGAACCCTGCAAAAATAGTGTATTGCAATTCACTATTTTAAATGAGAGAAAATTCTTTTCTAGCTAGAATTTGAATAATTTGGTCCAAAGATATTGAAAGGGTCTTTTTTATCAGTGACTTATGTTTAAATGCCAAAGTAGTTGAGCATAAACATGCTGGAATGAGGGGAAAAAAAACAAAACTCATCTTTTGAAGATCTACTGTAGGAAATATTATGAGTTTGTAATGAAGTCATTTATTCATTCTTTCTAAAGATATTAATTGAGCACACACTATATGCAGGATACATTCAAGAGAGTCAAGATGCACTGAGACAAGGTGGGATAGAAGATGTCAAAAAAGACAGAGAACTTCAGCAAGTTGTCTCCAAATATCTGGGGCTCAAAGATATTAATACCCTAGTCAAGAGTAGAACCCATTTTTTCAACACTTTTCCAGGAATTTTCCCAAAATACCTGCTGCCACAAATGGATTAAATTCTTTCATTTCAATAAATGGCATTTTCCATTAGATTTTAATGTATTTATTGATAATTTGTTAAGCACTATGCTTTTGAGTGGTTTTAAATATCCAAGCAGGTAATACCAGTCTGGACCAGACTAGAGGGCCATTAATGCCAAAGAGCAGGTTTAAAGATTTGAAAGGAGCACAGTTTACAAAAGATCTCCAGAAGGGCACTCCCATGCTGTCTGGCAACTTAAGCAGTGTTGTGTTGTGAAGTGATAAGGTGCTTGAATCAGACAATCTTGAATTTGAGTCCAAGCTGTGAGATTTTGTAGATCTGTGACTTGGAGCAAATTACTTAATGCACATGCTCAAGTATCTTCATCCGTAAAACGGGATTAGTGCTGTAAGAAGTCAGTAAATGTTAGCTAATTTTATATATTAGCCACTATTAGAAGCAAGCACCTTATATGCAATTTACACAGCTACCTCTGAGGTAGATGCTATTATATTTTTTTAATTTAAAAAAATTTTATTTTTATTTATTTATTTACTTTTGGCTGTTTTGGGTCTTTGTTGCTGCGCGCAGGCCTTCTCTAGTTGCAGCGAGCGGGGGCTACTCTTCGTTGCGGTGTGCAGACTTCTCATTGCGGTGGCTTCTCTTGTTGCAGAGCACGGGATCTAGGCACGTGGGCTCAGTAGTTGTGGCTCACGGGCTCTAGAGCACAGGCTCAGTAGTTGTGGCACATGGGCTTAGTTACTCCACGGTATGTGGGATCTTCCCGGACCAGGGATCGAACCCTTGTCTCTGCGTTGGCAGGCGACTTCTTAACTACTGCACCACCAGGGAAGTCCTGGTAGATGCTATTATTACCTCTTTACTTTTTGGTTACCTTTTTACCTTATTGGCCTTGTTATTTTCGTACCTTATACCTTTCTGTTGTCATCGTTGTTGTTGTTCTTCAAACTGAGGCTTCATGACATTCTGAAGATGATGTAGTTGTAAAGTGATGGGGGTAGGATTGGAATATTGGCTGACTGGAGCTGCAGCCTGTACTATAGACCAATGTACTACACTGCAGAGCAGAGGAGATTAAATGAGGTAATAGGTATGACTACCTAGTAACACTCCTGGCCTATAATGAACATACAATCAATTGTGCAATGTAATTAACAATGAAGGTAATAATCTGTGTGCAGGATGGATAAGAAAGTAAAAAATTGGTTTCAGAAACTCGAATCATTATCGTGTAACACAGGCCTGAATGTTCAGGGAGACCATAGATCCATCTTTTCATCCATGTCAGTGGTTCTCAGCTGGGAGCAATTTTGCCTTGCCTTCCAGGGGACACTTGGCAATGTCCAGAGATATTTTCAATTGCCATGACTAGGAGGATGTTATTAACCTCTAATAGGCAGAGGCCCAGGATATTGCAAACTATCCTACAATGCACATAGTATGCATCAACACTCATGGCAAAAAGTTGTCCAGTCCGAAATAGCAGGTGTCATTGTTGAGAAACTCTGATCTATGCCATCTCACAATTTTAATTTTTTATGCTAGGTTAGACATAGGCCCTGCATAAAGAAAATCTCAAATTTTTATGTTTACCAGAATCGTCTCAAAAATTTAACCACACAGAAGTCCATCAGGGTTTAAGACTTGAGTTCATCCTAGAAGTCTACATTTTCAACAGCTCTCACCTTCAGGTAATTCTGATGTAGGTGGTTTCATGGGCCCCATTGTAGACAGAAAACCTCCAGCTATAAGTCTGCTCTATCTGATACTGTGGGCTTGGAAGTACAGAGGATAGAGAAGAAGTCAGCTTAATAATAGCTCTTGCCATGAACACTTACCCTGCTTATCTTGCGTCACTCCTCTTATTCTCAGCCAGCTTCCCCTTTAGACTAGAATCCTGTGGTTGAGGAGCAGAGACATATTATAGACAAGAAAGTGTGAGCTACGGTCTCACAAGGAGGTGCTAATAACTCCCCTGAAACTCAGAATTATTCCCTTCTCCCTCTGCTCAATGGAGAGGGGCAGGAGTGGAAACAGGTGTTAAAAGAATTCAGTGTGAAGCCACAGTCTGTAGTAAAACCAAGACAATAAATATGTGCTTGGGAAAGAAGGGACAGCAACTGACACGATGAAGAGAATATGGAGTTAGAGCTACAGAGAGTTTGAGAGTTTTCAAGTGGCAAGTTCAGAGAAGGATTCCAGTTCTGTACATTGAATAACTTTGAACAAGTTACTTAAACTCTCTGAGTCAGTAGTCCTCTATACTGGCTATACGTTAGAATCCCCTGGGAAGCTTTAAAATAAATACCAATATCTGGGCCCTACCATAGACCAATTAAATCATGATCTCTGGGGATGGGTGCAGAGAATCAATATAATTTTCAAGTTCAAGTTTCAAGTTTCAATTGTAATGTGCATCAGGGTTGAGAACAACTGCTGTAAATGTTATTTTGGTTCTTGTGGGGAAACAGCTAAACCATTAGACAATGCATGTAAGGATTTCAGCAAGAGACCTGGGGCTTAGTAAGGACACCAAATATTAGTCGTTGATGCTATTATGATGATTGCCATTATTGATGCTTCTGCTGTTGTTGTTAATGTTATTGTTACCCTAGTACTGTTTCTTGCCTTAACATCTTGAATACCTTCCTCATGTCTGTTTCCTCACCTGTAAAATGGAAATAGTAAGAATAACAACCTAAAGTTGCTATAAAAAATAGTGTGATACATTATGAGGTTTTTTTTGATATACAGTTCTCATAAATATTAGGTTTCTTTCCTAGAAACCTCTGCATTAACCTGCATTAAAAGAAAATTTGAGACTCTCCCTAACAAAGATGATATTCTAAGGTGCCAGCTGCCCAACGACATTCCATTAAAATAGTGACAAATATTTTATAAAATGAACTGTTATTTTTATTATTACTGTTAGTATTATTACCTGTAGAAAGAACTCTGTGTGTTTGTGTTTATCTTACTTAAACTTCCAAACAATCTTATGAGATGTTGTATTTTCATTTAATAGATGAAAAGAATTGTTCACACGGTAAGTAGTAGGAGAAAAATTTAAACATGGGACTTTCATGCTGAATTGTTACCACACCAGTATATTGGTGGTAAGGAGAGTAAAATAGAGTTGGGTAGGCAACTAAATGCATTATCATCCTCCTTAAATGGCTTGGTTTGGGGGCAAGCAATCCCACCCTACTGGGATGGAGTTCTGGGAGTTTGAGTCAAGCATCCCTTCTTGGTGGGGGTGGTGCACATGGCCATCAGGAAATGGCTGGAACAATGCACTGAGGTATCAGAGAGCATAGGATCTAAACGAAAACAAGTCACCTGAAGAAATGCCCAAGTCTGTGTGCAGGTAGTTGGCAACCTTAAGTTGCTGAAAGGGCAACTGACAGGGCAGAATGGAGAAAATACAAGAAACGTTTAACAAGGACCTAGAAGAACTAAAGAGCAAACAAACAATGATGAACGACACAATAAATGAAATTTAAAATTCTTTAGAAGGAATCAATAGCAGATTAACTGAGGAAGAAGAACTGATAAGAAACCTGGAAGATAAAATAGTGGAAATAACTACCGCAGAGCAGAATAAAGAAAAAAGAATGAAAAGAAGGACGGACAGTCTCAGAGACCTCTGGGACAACATTAAATGCACCAACATTTGAATTACAGGGGTCCCAGAAGAAGAAGAGAAAAAGAAAGGGCCTGAGAAAATATTTGAAGAGATTATAGTTGAAAACTTCCCTAACATGGGAAAGAAAATGGTCAGTCAACACCAGGAACTTCAGAGAGCCCCATACAGGATACATCCAAGGAAAAACACGCCAAGACACATATTAGTCAAACTATCAAAAATTAAATACAAAGAAAAAATATTAAAAGCAGCAAGGGAAAAACAACAAATAACATACAAGGGAATCCCCATAAGGTTAACAGCTGATCTTTCAGCAGAAACTCTGCAAGCCAGAAGGGAGTGGCAGGACATATTTAAAGTGATAAAAGGGAAAAATCTACAACCAAGATTACTCTACCCAGCAAGGATCTCATTCAGATTCCACAGAGAAATTAAAACCTTTACAGACAAGCAAAAGCTAAGAGAATTCAGCACCACCAGTCCAGCTTTACAACAAATGCTAAAGGAACTTCTCTAGGCAGGAAATACAAGAGAAGAAAAAGACCCACAAAAACAAACCGAAAACAATTAAGAAAATAGTAATAGGAACATACATATCGATAATTACCTTAAATGTAAATAGATTAAATGCTCCAACCAAAAGACATAGACTCGCAGAATAGATACAAAAATAAGATCCATATATATGCTGTCTGCAAGAGACCTACTTCAGACCTAGGGACACATACAGACTGAAAGTGAGGGGATGGAAAAAGATATTCCATGCAAATGGAAATCAAAAGAAAGCTGGAGTAGCAATTCTCATATCAGACAAAATACACTTTAAAGACTATTACAAGAGACAAAGAGGGATACTACATAATGATCAAGGGATCAATCCAAGAAGATATAACAATTGTAAATATTTATGCACCCAACATAGGAGAACCTCAATAAATAAGGCAAATGCTAACAGCCATAAAAGGGGAAATTGACAATAACACAATAATAGTAGGGGACTTTAACACCCCACTTTCACCAATGGACAGATCATCCAAAATGAAAATAAATAAACACAAGCTTTAAATGACACATTAAACAAGATGGACTTAATCGATATTTATAGGACATTCCATCCAAAAACAACAGAATACACTTTCTTCTCAAGTGCTCATGGAATATTCTCCAGGATAGATCATATCTTGGGTCACAAATCAAGCCTTGGTAAATTTAAGAAAATTGAAATCGTATCAAGTATCTTTTCTGACCACAATGCTATGAGACTAGATATCAATACAGGAAAAAAACTGTAAAAAATAAAACACATGGAGGCTAAACAATACACTACTAAATAATCAAGAGAGCACTGCAGAAATCAAAGAGGAAATCAAAAAATACCTAGAAACAAATGACAATGAAAACACAACTACCCAAAACCTATGGGATGCAGCAAAAGCAGTTCTAAGAGGGAAGTATATAGCAATACAATCCTACCTCAAGAAATAAGAAACATCTCAAATAAACAACCTAACCTTACACCTAAAGGAATTAGAGAAAGAACAACAACAACAAAAAAAAAACCCCAAAAGTTAGCAGAAGGAAAGAAATCATAAAGATCAGATCAGAAATAAATGAAAAAGAAGGAAACAGTAGCAAAGATCAGTAAAACTAAAAGCTGGTTCTTTGAGAAGATAAACAAAATTGATAAACCATTAGCCAGACTCATCAAGAAAAATAAGGGAGAAGACTCAGATCAACAGAATTAGAAATGAAAAAGAAGAAGTAACAACTGACACTGCAGAAATACAAAGGATCTTGAGAGATTCCTACAAGCAACTATATGCCAATAAAATGGGCAACCTGGAAGAAATGGACAAATTCTTAGAAAAGCACAAACTCTGAGACTGAACCAGGAAGAAATAGAAGATATAAATAGACCAATCACAAGCACTGAAATTGAAACTGTGATTAAAAATCTTCCAAAAAAGAAAAACCCAGGACCATATGGCTTCACAGGAGAATTCTATCAAACATTTAGAGAAGAGCTAACACCTATCCTTTTCAAACTCTTCCAAAATATAGCAGAGGGAGGAACACTCCTCAACTCATTCTATGATGCCATCAAAACCCTGATACCAAAACCAGACAAAGATGTCACACAAAAAAAGGAAACTACAGGCCAATATCATTGATTAACACAAATGCAAAAATCCTCAACAAAATGCTAGCAAACAGAATCCAACAGCACATTAAAAGGATCATACACCACGATCAAGTGGGCTTTATCCCAGGGATGCAAGCATTCTTCTATATATACAAATCAATCAATGTGATACACTATATTAACAAATTGAAGGATAAAAACCATATGATTATCTCAATAGATGCAGAAAAAGCTTTCAACAAATTTCAACACCCATTTATGATAAAAACTCTCCAGAAAGTAGGCATAGAGGGAACCTACCTCAATATAATAAAAGCCATATATGACAAACCCACAGCCAACATTGTCCTCAGTGGTGAAAAATTGAAACCATTTCCACTAAAATCAGGATGCCCACTCTCACCACTATTATTCAACCTAGTTTTGGAAGTTTTAGCCATGGCAATCAGAGAAGAAAAATAAATAAAAGAAATCCAGATAGGAAAAGAAGTAAAACTGTCAGTGTTTGCAGATGACATGATAACATACATACAGAATACTAAAGATGCTACCAGAAAACTACTAGAGATAATCAATGAATTTGGTAGAGTAGCAGGATATAAAATGAATGCACAGAAATTTCTTGCATTCCTACATACTAATGATGAAAAATCTGAAAGAGAAATTAAGGATACACTCCCATTTACTATTGCAACAAAAGGAATAAAGTACCTAGGAATAAACCTACCTAAGGAGACAAAAGACCTCTATGCAGAAAGCTATAAGACACTGATGAAAGAAATTAAAGATGATACAAACAGATGGAGATATATACCACGTTCTTGGATTGGAAGAATCAACGTTGTGAAAATGACTGTACTACCCAAAGCAATCTACAGATTCCATGCAATCTCTATCAAACTACCAATGGCATTTTTCACAGAACTAGAACAAAAAGTATGGAAACACAAAAGACCCCGAATAGCCAAAGCAATCTTGAGAAAGAAAAACAGAGCTGGAGGAATCAGGCTCCTTGATTTCAGACTCTACTACAAAGCTATAGTAATGAAGATAATATGGTACTGGCACAAAAACAGAAATCTAGATCAATGGAACAGGATAGAAAGCCCAGAGATAAACCCACACACATACGGTCACCTTATCTTTGATAAAGGAGGCAAGAATATACAATGGAGATAAGACAGCCTCTTCAGTAAGTGGTGTTGGGAAAACTGGAGAGCTACATATAAAAGAATGAAATTAGAACACTCCCTAACACCATACACAAAAATAAACTCAAAATGGATTAAAGACCTAAAGGTAAGGCCAGACACTATAAAACTCTTAGAGGAAAACATAGGCAGAAAACTCTATGATCCTTTTTGACTCAACACCTAGAGAAATGGAAATAAAAACAAAAATAAACAAATGGGACCTAATGAAACGTAAAAGCTTTTGCACAGCAAAGGAAACCATAAACAAGACCAAAAGACAACCCTCAGAATTGGAGAAAATATTTGCAAATGAAGCAACTGACAAAGGATTAATCTCCAAAATATACAAACAGCTCATGCAGCTCAATATCAAAAAAACAAACAACCCAATCCAAAAATAGGCAGAAGACCTAAATAGACATTTCTCCAAAGAAGATATACAGATTGCCACCAAACACATGAAAGGATGCTCAACATCCCTAATCATTAGAGAAATGCCAATCAAAACTGTGGTGAGGTATTACCTCACACCAGTGAGAATGGCCATCATCAAAAAATCTACAAACAATCAGTGCTGGAGAGGGTGTGGAGAAAAGGGAACCCTCTTGCACTGTTGGTGGGAATGTAAATTGATAACAGCCACTATGGAGAACAGTATGGAGGCTCCTTAAAAAACTACAAATAGAACTAACATATGACCCAGCAATCCCACTACTGGGCATATACCCTGAGAAAACCATAATTCAAAAAGAGTCATGTACCACAATGTTCATTGCAGCACTATTTACAGTAGCCAGGACATGGAAGCAACGTAAGTGTCCATTGACAGATGAATGGATAAAGAAGATGTGGCACATATATACAATGGAATATTACTCAGCCATAAAAAGAAACGAAATTGAGTTATTTGTATTGAGGTGGATGGACCTAGAGTCTGTCATACAGAGTGAAGTAAGTCAGAAAGAGAAAAACAAATACCGTATGCTAAGACACATATATGGAATCTAAAAAAAATGGTTCTGATGAACCTAGGGGAGGAACAGTAATAAAGACGCAGATGTAGAGAATGGACTTGAGGACACAGGGAGGGGAAAGGGTAAGCTGGGACGAAGTGAGAGAGTAGCATTGACATATTTACACTACCAAATGTAAAGTAGATAGCTAGTAGAAGCAGCTGCATAGCACAGGGAGATCAGCTCGATGCTTTGTGACCACCTAGAGGGGTGAGGTAGGGTGGGTGGGAGGGAGATGCAAGAGGCAGGGGATATGGGGATATATGTATACGTATAGCTGATTCACTTGGTTATACAGCAGAAACTAACACACCATTGTAAAGCAGTATACTCTAATAAAGATGTTAAAAAAAAAAGAGGGCTCTTTAATAGAACAGAATCTGACCTCTATAAGTGTTTGATAACCGTTACATCCTTTTGTGTATTACAGCTCTATCTCCAGAATCTCAGAGAATTCTCGAAGTGCTTTAGATGTGTTCTTTCACCCTCATATGAAATTTCAAGGTAGCTGGTATGATTATCCCCAGTTTACAGAGGAGTTCATACTTGTAGTCTAGAGTAGTTGCTGGACTCTCCCACCTGCAATGTACATGGACTTTGGCCCTCAGCAGATATTAACAGCTTACGTGCTTCATGTTGTTAGTATTTTGTACACATTTTATTTTACTTTTCAGGCTAGTTTATAGTTTTTATTTCTCCCACACCGCTTTCTGAGGATATGTGTCTTAGGTGTGTTGGGAGATCATACCCTTTTTCAAAGGTATTTTGAAAGGACGGCACATTTGAAGATGAGTCTTTACAGCCTTTCATTTGTCCACCATAAAATATTCACTGAATGTTCTTTACATGACAGTCACCATGGTGAAACGTGGTAAAAACTGACTAGGCATGCTTTCAGTGCCCCTGTTTTAGCAATCATCTGTGTGTAAAACATGGTAATTCCAGGAAGCCATTTATTTATTTAACCCACAAACTTTTTATGAGTGCTTCATAGGTCAAAGTTATGGGACTAGGCTCTCTGATTACATAAGGTAATCAAGTATGTTTTCCTTACCCCCAGGAGCTAGAAATATAATTTTTAGTGTGTTGGGAAAGGGATTCAGATGTCTGTAACTGTAATATTATATTGCACTCTTATTTTGGGGTTCCTGGACCCAATTCCAATGTGTGTGTGTGTAGGTGGGGGTTCCCCACACACTGCCAGATAGTTCTTGAATACCCCCATGGTGTCTGAGAATGCAGCTCAATCTGACACTGTCTTCCCAGGGGTAGTGTCAGATCCTACAGGTTCAGTACTACAAGATGGTCCCTCCCTGTTTCAGATGCCAAGCACAAGCCCAGGCTGTTACCTGTACTGCTGACCCACTGGCTATAAATACCCACAACTTCCTCCTCAACGTTCAATAAATTTGCTAGAGTGGCTCGTAGGACTCAGAGAAACCTTTTACTTACTAGATTACTGGATTATTAGAAAAGAATATAACCCAGGAACAGCCAGGTAGAAGAGAAGCATAAGGCAAGGTGTGAGGAAAGGGTGCAGAGCTTCCATGCCCTCTCCAGGTGTATCACTCTTCCCACTCCTGCAAGTGTTCATTAATGCAGAAGCTCTCTGAATCCTATCCTTTTGAGTTTTTATGGAGGCTTCATTACATAGGCACTGTTGATTAAATCACTGGGCACTGATGACTGAGCTCCAACTTCAGGCCCTCTCTCCTCTCCAGAGATTGGGGGATAGGACTGAAAGTTCCAATCCTCTAATTACCTGGTTAGCTCCACTGGTGACCATCTCCCATCCTTAAAATCACCTCATTAATGTAACAAAAGACATCTTTCCCACTCTCATAACTTAGGAAATTCCAAGAGCTTTGGGGGCTCTGTGCCAGAAACAAAGACAAAATAAATATTTCTTGTTATAAATCACAGTATCACAACTATAATTATCTATTTCTTAGAAGGTGATGAAGTTGTGGAAAAGGCATTTCAAGCAAATCAAACAGTGAGGAAAAGTAGAAGTACAGAGATACTGAGGGGTGCAGAAGGCCTCCAGGGAAACAAAAACTTCTGAGCTGAGTCTTGGAGTTCAAGTGAAATGGATCTCAAAGTGTGGACATGGAGCAGCAGTGTCAGCACCAACTAGGACACATTAGAAATGCTAAGTCTCAGTTTCCACCCCAGACCTGTTGACTCAGAAAATTATGGGGGTGGAGACCAGGAATCTATGCATTAATGTGTTCTCCAGATGCTGACACAGGCTAAAGTTTGAGAACCACTTATATATAGTCAGGGGATTCATTACAGGAACCACAGTGGATACCAGAATCCTAGGATGCTCAAGTCCCTTATATAAAATCTCATAGTATTTGCTTATAATATAGGCACATCCTCCCGTATACTTTAAGTGACCTCTAGATTACTTATAATACCTAATACGATGTCAAAGCTGTGTAAATTGCTGCCAGAGTGTAGCAAATTCAAGTTTTGCTTTTCGGAATTTTTTGGAAATTTTGAAAAATATTTTTGATCCAAGTTTGGTTGAATTCACAAATGCAGGAGCCACGGATATGGAGGGTTGACTGTAGTGGATGTCCAAAAAAGAGCACTGCAGATTGTGTGACTCCTCAGTCTCCTCATCTGCAAAGTAATACCACCTCCTTTGACGTTTGTGAGAATCAAAGTTGAGACTGTAAACATAATTCCTGAATTCAGACCTCTCTAAATGATAATTCCGTATATGCTATGTTGATATATTATTTCATATATATCTTATATATATGTTTTATTATATAGAGAAATACCCACTAAAGTGTAACTGTAGATGAATGAGCATAAATATATATATACATGTATAGATTACAAAATAATCATCTCAATGAATATTGCCTCCTTCAAAGTATAAACACGTATAAGGCTACTTTCCTATATAAGCCTTCTGTCTTTTATATGTATAAAGGACACTTTATATACATAACGTGTCTTTCCTATATAATTCTATTATGCAGTAATCTGGATACCTAGACAGCAATTTAGATAGATAGATGATAGATTGGCAAAGAAAAACACATATAATATATTAACAGCTATTGAATTTAGTTCATGGGCTCTGGGAGTTTAATTTACCATTCTTCCTTTATTTCTGTATAATTTTCATAGTAAAATTTTAGAAAAATGTTTATTGGTTTCCTCTTTGGATGCTATCTCCAGAGCATATTTGTATGATATAAAAATCAAATTCACTACCTGATTTTTAAACTTTATTTCGTCATCAATACTGAAATGCTTTTGGCTATTTTCAAGTAGCAAAATATTCACACAAGTCAAGCATCCCAACTATATGGGACTTCCAAAGGATACATCATAAACTGCTTATAAATCAGTGATTCTCAAACTTGACTTCCCATTAAACCACCAATATCAAAAGTTGCTGATGCTCAGATCCCACCCACAGAGATCTTAATGTATTCAGTCTGATGTGGGACCCAGACATTGCTTCTTTTGACCATCCCAAGTTATTCCAAAGTGTGCTCAGTGATACAAAACATTGCTCTAAACAATATCCAGTAGCTTTTAAACTATTAAAAATAGAAAGACTCAATTAAACACCAGTTTCTTGAGATAAATACTTCAAAGGAAGTGTTAGTGTAGGTGCTGCTTGGGAACAGGGTAGGTCTGGCCAAGCAGAATGAGGGAGGGAGTTTGTTCGTTCAAGAAGTATTGTCATTTGGATTTAAAACAATGTCTACATCATGCTGTAGTTAATGCTATATTAAATTATAGAATTACAGTTATATAAAGCATCAACATTGACAACACAGACAGGTGAAAATAAATGTGTAAACATCATGATTTTATTACCATTGCTCCAATTTATCTAAAAGACCAAAGAAAAGATGCACACAATCTCAAGCTCTCCTTCCCTCTCCTAGCTCTCTCTCTCTCCTCTTATTCACATACACTTACACACACACTTGCTCCTTGTGTCTTTCATACACACACATATACACACACCCACACACTCACATACACCCCACCTCACTGCATACACACACAAACATCCATGCACATGTATAATTTTAAAATATTTTTGTTTATTCTTTCATATATAGGTTTGGCTAAATCTTGGCCCCCTATATGTTTTTTTTGTTTGTTTTTTTAACATGGAAAGGCTGTTCTTTTATTCTTTGAAGCAAAGATCTCATTTATTCACTCTTCTGGTTCAAGAATATTAACGGTATGTCCTTTTGGACACATTATTTTAAATAACTGTTCAGCATGTAATTCAACATTATTTGTACACATGCAATTTTTGTTCCCTCTCCTTATGTTTTTTCCTATATCATTATTTCCCCTTAATCTGAAGATTCTGAACAATATTCAGTTGTTCAAGTACATATTTTAGTACTTGTAGTGACATATTTTACCAAATTATTAATATTTCATTTCAGATTACTAAAATGTACAGCTTTGGGTAGTTTTATACCAGCCATTCACACATTCTACTGAAGTATCACACTCATAAGTTTTGTTGACACTAAAGAACCCAGTCTTGTTTAAACTGACATGTAAAAGTATAAGAACCTTTCAAAAAGAAGAAAGAGATCACCTCAGAAAATATGACCATAGGGAGCAATACTGAGCAATGCTTTCAGCTATATGGGGAGAGACGTAATTTGGAAAATGAGCAGTAGAGGGAAGAGGAGAAAGGGTTGCAGATTTAAAAAAGGAAGAACATCATGGTTTCAAGGAGCCACAGAAAGTTTTCATCCATTTATTCATTAATTCATTCAAGGCTTTGGAGGACCTTTTTTCATCAGACATTAAACTAGATGATCTTTAAAAGGTTCCCAAAACCATGAGCCTAATACCAACCACAGGACGCATTCTATTCATAAATATTTATGAATATTTATGAGCACCTACTATGTATTAGGCATGAGAATGTAGAAAGTATCAAATCTGCACATAGTGTACAAACTTTGCTTTGATTAGGTATGTTCTGGAGCACCCCAAAATTTAAAGGACATATACATTTTCCAAAGAGCAATGCAACATAAAATTCTGAAATTGATATTTTCCTAAACAATCCAGGAAGCACTAGATATGTCAAAAATGATCCCCCAAAAGTATTGATTAGCTCTGCCACTAAAGATCTACAGAGACAAGTCTTGCATGGTTCAGTTATCTGAAGAAT
Organism: Mesoplodon bidens; assembly: GCF_964165515.1. Classification (NCBI taxonomy): domain Eukaryota; kingdom Metazoa; phylum Chordata; class Mammalia; order Artiodactyla; family Ziphiidae; genus Mesoplodon; species Mesoplodon bidens. The sequence goes on from NC_138175.1 coordinate 24,304,077, forward strand.
AGTTTATTTACTCCTTTTTCCACACTCCTTTCCACCCTCTTGATGTTCTTGCCTCTGTAAAATATCTATTTTTAATCTCGGCATCCAGAAGGTAAAGAGGAGAAAAGAAATATGAGACTATATCTAGGGTAATTTTGTCTGCTGGAAGAATTTTAACACCAAACTTTTGATGTCGATTCACTGAAAAAATATTTAATTATAATAATAGCTAACATTTAGTATGTAGCTACTAAGTGTCACACAATTTACATGCTATATTAGTTTTCTATTGCTGCGTAAAAAAATTACCATAAACTTAGTGGCTTAAAGAACACAGATATCAGCTCACAGTTCTGTAGGTCAGAAGCTTGGGCAGACTCAGCTAGTTCTCTGCTCAGGGTTCTCATGGGCTGAAATCAAAGTTTCAGGCAGGCTGGGCTCTTACCTAGACTCAGGGGAAGGTCTCCTTTCAGTTTCATTCAGGTAATTGGCTGAAACCAGTTCTTTCCATGTGGCTGTAGATCTGAGGTCCCCATTTCATTATCAGCTTATAGCTGAAGGCTGCTCTCAGCTCCTCGAGGCTTCCTGAATTCCTTCCTACAGGAGCCCTTCATCTTGCCATTTTCAAAGCCAGCAAAATGATGTCAAACCCACCTCATGCTTCAAATCTGTCTGACTTCTCCCTCCAGAAGGAGAATACTCTGCTTTTAAAGAGCTCATGTACATAGATTAGACACCTCCCAATAATCTTCCTATTTGAAGAACAACTCATTAGTAACCTTAATTACATCTGCAGAATCCCTTTGACATGTAACGTAATCACAGAGATAATACCAGTGGGTAAAAGCCATACAGATTACTGCCTATTACATATATTTTAGCTCTAATTTTCATCTACACTATTAAATCAGGTCTCACTATTCCCAATTTTCAGAAAGTTTAAGATCCAAGGTCACACAGTTATTAAATACTGGAGCAACGATTTGAACCCAGGTCTTTCAAACTGTAAAGTTGTTTTTTCCACAACTGCACAATCAACAATTGCTGTATGAGCACCTATTTTGTACTATAGCCTAGGGCTAAAGAAATGAATAATGTTTTTCCTTTCTCTTCAGGAACAAAAAAATTTAGCAGGTTCCCCTTTACCCAATCAGTTAGTAATTGAATAATTCCTAATACTTACCATATGCTCTTTTTAAGGGCTTTTCATATATTAATTCATTTAATCCTCAAAATAACCTTATGAAATAAATGCTGTTGTAATCCCCAAGGTCATACCACTTGTACCTGGCAAAGTTCAAATTCCATCACAGGCACTTGGGTGCCAGAGATCATGCTTTTAACCACAGCATATACTGCCTTTGAACCATCCATACTGAAGTTCTCTGTTTAGGTGACAGAGAATACAAACAGATGTTCCACACACCATACTCTGTTGGCAATTCAAAAATCCATTTTATCTTATATTTCAATGTAAAAGTTCCTTATTCTCAATGTGGACTTAGATTTGAGAATCTCCTGAAATATCTGAAGCTCTGATGACACTGAGCTCACATTCATTCATAGCAACAATTCACTGAAGCCAAATACACCTGCCCTTAGATAGAAATCCTAATTTGCCCCATTCCCTACTTCCTATTGTCTCCTATATATTAAAAGAGACAGTCTGTAACCATTAAGTACCCCCACTAACACTGTTGTGTTTTCTTATGGTAGAGAATTTTTTTCCTGCACTTAATCAGAAGTGGGAAATCATAGAGCAAATTAGAAACAGTAGACAGCAAACATTAAGTCCTCCTCCTTCATTTTGTCAGTTTCCTGATAGTCTTAGACATTTACCTTGGTTGGCAACTTTTGCTTTACCTAAAGTCCATTCTTTAATTGGATTTAAGAACTGTGTACCATCTTCAAGTCATAGAAAATATTGGAATGAGTTCTGTAATTGTGGGATTTGAGTGAGAAAAAGGAGATTTTTAGTCTTATATCCAACCACTAGGAGGAGGAAAAATGCCCTCCAAATGTAACTGTGTGTCATTATATCTTTATTTTAAACTTAACTTTACACGTTAAATGTTAAATTTAAATTGATGAGTACTTACCTCATCTGAGTTTGTGATATTTATCATGTGTCTCTGTGCTGGTTTTTTGTGAATTAGTCAATTGCCCTACATAGCTCCTTTAATTTCTAACACTTACGTTTGATAATCTTTGCATTGCATTCCAGAAAGCATTTTGCCCATGAAATTTGAGTCACATTCAGGGTAAGCAGAGCTAGTAACCCTGTGGCAAAATCAATAGGCTTTATGCCTGAGAAGCCCACGCATTTGTGTTAGATAAATGTCTCCCCACCTGGTTTTTGTTCAGCCTATCCACCAGTATAAAACCTCACAGCAGCAACATCTGTATTCAGCCACAACTCTTTGTGAAAGGGACAGCTTGAGAACCTATTAAAAATACATTGTTACTATGAGTATTTTGTTCCTCTTTGCTATATAATAAGCTGAAAACTACAGTAGCTGAACATTCTTTGGGGAAGACTGCTGTTCCTTTTATTAACTTTATAGCCACACAGTCTAATAGAAAATGCATTTTATATCACACAGGTGAACTCAATCACGCTGAACTCAACAGGATGGAATATTTTCCCTACATTTAAGTTGTAAATGGCAGGTTGCTTTACAATAAATATCTGGGACAATAAAAGTCACTTCTTTATAGAGTTGTATTATGAAAAATGCCTATGTTGTAAATAATATTTAGAATTTTGACTATGAAGCTAATGCTTATTTAGAAGACTTGAGAATTCCTAAGTAGTTGATATATAGAAAATGTGAATTTATTTTTCATATTAACTTTGCAGAGGAAGAGATATTTATGTCATTACTATTTTTAATAATTTTCACTCCTTATAAAATTAAGATTTAATGATTTACTAATGTAAATTTATTCAATAATTTTCCTATTTAAGACATTTAAAGTTATTGCTAATTATCTCAATATATTCCCTTTTTTCTCTCTCTCTCCCATTCTCTCTCCTTTCGTTTTTCCATTTCTCATTTTATTCCTTTTAGAAAACATTCACTGTAATTCACATTCAGAAAATTCTTAGTGTGCTACTTGATTTTATTCCTTCAGTTGAAATTCTAGGTACAGAGTTATTTGTCATAGGCTGTTATTATTTTGTTGTTGTATTTTTATTAGCAATAGCAGTATTGCCACTTGTAAATTGATCATTTAAAATCATTCCAAAGGAAAAATGATCATTCCAAAGATACATGTTATAATGAAGAAAATAACTATAAACTGGAAATTCCTTATGAATTAGACTTCTATATATGTCTTCATATAATTAATCCTCTTATTTGGGGCTTTAGTATTTACCTAAAAGTTCATATACATAGCTTTTTGCATCATAGTTTTAGAGTCTATATCAAAATACCCTGAAAAATTATTAAGATAGTTTTGCTAGGGTGACTGCATAATTTATAGTCCAGAAATTTGGGAGTGAAAATGGACACTATCATTAATTACCCTAGGAAAATATACATAAATCAGAAGTATTCCAGGCAAGCTATGAAGGATGATCACCTTAAAGCTTGCCTACAAATCCATATCGTGGCCTTTGCTTTCTGATATTTCTACCATTCAATATGAGAAAGCAAATAATTGAAAAACCAGAAAGGACCATTTTGGCTACCCATTTACCCATTTCATTTCAAATAATGCAGGCAGCATATTTTTTCCTGAAAAGGATGACTTTGAAGAAGGGGGTGATTTACAAAGGTTTTAATTTGAGTACAACAGCGGTTCTCAACTTTATTATTATCTAACATTTCAAGATGAGTTGGAGAGGAAAAGGGAGGAATTACAGATAGAAAACAAAGTGTGGATAACCAAATATCTATTATAATATTTATCCCATTCAAAAAATATCATTATATGTTCATAGAAGTGGGTCAAACATGGGACATTAAATAGCAGGTGTGTTTCCAGGGTGGAAGCGGGAGATACTGTTAGGAACATTGGCATAGAGTTGATAAAAATCCAAATTTAGGGACTTGTATCTAAAGTCCCCAAAACTCCAGCCCCATCTATCTTTCCAAATTCGTCTCTCATTTCTTCAAACGTGAAGCCCAAATTATGTATACATTTGCCTGCTTCTCTTTTATGCCTATTTCCCTTTTTGTTTTTGTCAAATCCAAGTTTTGGGTGAAGATCACCTTCTCAGTGCAACTTACCCAATTTCTTCAATTTCTTTTACTGCACTCCTTGCCTCCCCTCCTCCACACACACACAAACCACATTAGAGACCTAAAGTCCATTGTTCAGACCCTACTGTGATTTACAGGAGAGATAAGTAATGACACATGCACACAATAAAATCCTATTAAAAATTATCCTACTGTTAAAATTTAGGTTAGTTATATTTTGTTTCTATTATAAAATATTTCTTAATAAATAAAATGAAAATATGTAGGCAATAATAGTGGGAAAACTTTAAAATGACTCATAAAAAGCTGATATGCACATTACTATATATAAAATAGATAATAAGAACCTACTGTGTAGCACAGGGAACTCTACTCAGTACTCTGTAATTACCTATATGGGAATAGAATCTAAAAAAGAGTGGATATATTGTATATGTATAACTGATTCACTTTGCTATACAGCAGAAACTAACACAACATTGTAAATCAACTATACCCCATAAAAATTAACTTTAAAAAACTTGAGATCTTATCTGTAGTTTAGATAGAATTGCTTGAAAGTCCTGGCATTGACTTATATTCACATCTTCCATTGATTTAAAGTGACCCTTTATGTCTTTTTTTTTTTTTTTTGCTCTTAGCAATAAACATACTCGGATAAGGCCCTAGAACCAGGTACACAATTCCTAACATGTTAGAGCCAAAATTAACATCTTGATTTCAAAGAAGCTGAGTTTCCTGAAACAGTGTTTAGAGGTTGCTGTTTCACATTGATGTAATTAAGAACCTATGACCCCAGAACGATGAACTACAAAACCTTTTCACACACCAACTCCACCTCCATAGATTGGTCATAATTTTTTTCTTCCAGTTTTATTGAGATATAACTGACCTACAGGACTGTATAAGTTTAAGGTGTGCAGCATAATGATTTGACTTGCATACATCATGAAATGGTTACAACAATAAGTTTAGTGAACTGCCATCATCTCATATAGATACAAAAGAAAAGAAAAAATTTTTAAAAAAAGTTTTTCCTTGTGATGAGAACTCCCAGGATCCACTCTTCTGACAACTTCATATATATAGCACAGCAGTGTTAATTATATTTATCATGTTGTACATTATATCCCTAGTACTTGTTTATATTATAACGGAAGTTTGTACCTTTTGACTGCCTTCATCCAATTCTACCCTCCCCTTAAACTCCCCTCTGGTAGTCACAAATCTGATCTCTTTTCTTAGGAACTTGTTTGTTTGTTTGTTTGTTTTTGAAGTATAATTCAATTATATTGTTAGGTCAATTATACTCTGTTAGCTCCTGGTGAACAACACAGTGATTTGATATTTCCATATATTACAAATCCATAGATTTGTCATAATTGATAACTATTATTATTATTGTGGATTATTATATAAACATCATGTATTTTTTCAAAAGTTATTATATTGTAATCTTTTTAAATAATAATATTCAATGATATAATTAAATCATAATTATTACTCTTAGCTTCATTCTGATTGTTACTTTTTCATACATAAGTTCCCTACCTTATTTTTGGGGTCATGAATTTGATTCATTCATCAATTAGCTGGATTAAATATGTTACTGTTAGTTTACTTTTTCTAGAAAATATACATTAATCAAGTGGTTCAGAAATATCTTTGTAATGCCCTTCTATATGAATGAAAAATTTGGCTGTGAAGGGAACTTGAAGTCCGTAAGTTTTGCATCACAATAATCAAAATTATATTTTGGCAGATGAATATAATGCAGATGAAAAGTCTGAGGCAAGATTTTTTTGCTTTTTTGACATATAGTATTTTCTGAAATAAGTTGATTTCAGAGTATTTCTTCTACCATGAATTGGAAATTTTCACTATGAGGTATACACGTGGTAGTCTTGTTTCAGCTGTGTTGCTGGATATCCTGTGTGATCTTTCAATCTGCAGATTTAAGTTTTTCTGTAGCAAAGGAACAATATTCTGTGTAAATATTGACTGGCCATTAACTATCCTTCCAATCAGTCAGTTTTACTGAATAAGTGAACTAAACTTATAATTTTCTTTCTATTTTCATTTCTGATTATTTTCACTTTCCCTGAGATATTTCCTCAAGCCTTTTCTCCATATTCCTAGATCAGTTATGTGCATAATTTGTGCTACCTATAAACATTTATATATATAGTGCACATAATTCCTTGATGCCTTTTTAATTCTGTATACGTCTCATCCAGTTTTTTTCATCTCTAAGATCATATCATACCGTATATTGTCTCTCAATTCAATTAACCTATGTTTCCTTTATATCTTATGGAGTAAACAAAACAGGTGTGGCTGAAATACATTTCTATTCCCTGCAGGCTTTATTATGTTTATATTCTCCTTTCACGTCTTGAGCGCCACACTCATTTTAATGCTAAAAATATATTTTCCCTTCGTTACAAGCAAGTAACTCTTAGATCTTAGTAATCTAGCTATTAGTGATTTAGAAGGGTTAAAAATAAAGAAATATGATCTGTTTTTAATCATTCTGTTTCCCTTGTATGCTGCTGGAATGTGTTGAAGATACTTTTAATTCTCAGAATAGAGATCTTATAGAAGGAAGATGCCACAGCTCTGGGAAACCCAGCATGGCTTATTTGTTTTTTTCTTTGTTTGCTTTTTGTTTGTCTGTTTATCATCATTAATATTATTATTATATTGTCTGAATGGTTGAATGACAACCACAAACAACTATCTAGCTTGCAACTAGAATGAATTGTAGTCAGTGCTATTCCATCAAAGAAATATCTTTTGTATCTTTGCTGTTGCGGGTTCCCCTCGAACCTGGTGTTTTGATGCTGTGTTGGTGACAACTAATGTGACCAATCATCTTTCCCAGTATCGGGATAGGACTGCTCTTTCAAGTAATTTTTACAACAGTTAAATTTTAAAAATAGTTCTATATTTTCACCATGTTTCTTCTAAAACCACTGCTACCATGGTAACCATTTCAGCTTTAGTGGCAACCATATCTGTTTGAGAAACCACTTTTCGGGAGCCTTTGTCACCAGTGGCCTTCTGTTATAAGTGGCAACGCTCACCCCGGCATTCCTAGCATGGTTCATTCAGGCAGCTACTGCTCAGGTGAACGAAATGCTCTCACAAGCCATTAGAGCAGGTGATGCAGCGTCCTAGCTCATGGTCATCTGAGATTCCAAAGATCCACAATGACCAAAGGAAATTCAAATAAACTTTGTTAATATTAAATCCTCTCCCAACCTCTAGTCCTCACTTACCCATGGCTGGGTGCTCTCAGGTTGCAGAAAAGTCCGTTCACCTCTAACTTGTCCAGTACTCTGTTTGAAGAGGGTAATTTCCAAGTTGGTCTTTATTGGACTTGTTCGATATGAATTCAGCTGAACTGTATGTAGTTAGATGAATAAACCTTATGAGTTAGAATTGATAACCAGGAAAAAAGAGAAAATTAAACGTTTAGTGACTTACAGAAATTTTGTAATTAGGTAGTGTGTGTGTGTGTGTGTGTGTGTGTCTGTGAATATTTGTGTGTCACTTCTGCTAGTCTGAAAATTTCTCAAGCTGCTACATTTTTGTGGAAGTATTCTATGCTGATTGCATTTTCTTTGTTGTTCTGGCTTCCAAGAAATTAAAAATCAAAGTTGAATCTTAGTATAATATACTCTGACATGTATTCTTGAAATATGATTTCCCTGGAGGTTTGCTTTTCATTATAATTTTTATATTCCCTATGTATGACTTTTAAAAATATTTATTTATTTATTTATTTATTTTTGGCTGTGTTGGGTCTTCTTTGCTGCACGGGAGCTTTCTCTAGTTGCAGCGAGCGGGGGCTACTCTTCTCTGTGGTGTGTGGGCTTCTCAAGGCAGAGGCTTCTCTTGTTGGGGAGCACAGGCTCTAGGTGCGCAGGGTTCAGTAGTTGTGGCACACAGGCTCTAGAGCGCAGGCTCAGTAGTTGTGGCGCACAGGCTTAGTTGCTCTGTGGCATGTGGGATCTTCCCGGACCAGGGCTCGAACCCGTGTCCCCTGCATTGGCAGGCGGATTCTTAACCAATGCGCAACCAGGGAAGCACTATTTATGACTTTTTAAATTAACCGTATATGTATTTGACAGTGACTATGCGTATTCTTAGATATCTTCACATCTCTTACAGAAAAGAGCCAAAATTAAATAAATTAATATTACAAATAATTTGAAACCCAGCTTTATTAAAAGAATGATCTGTTCCTTAGATTTATAGATTGCTCCCAAAGTAGGGTCCTTAATTTATTTCTTCAATTTCAACATAGATATCTATTAAACAAATCAGAAACCTAAAGCCCAAAGAAGATAAATACCTCCTCCATGTCTCTTAACTTACAAATTGAAATACACTGTTTTCCACTGATTTATTATTTATTTTTATACCTGACATTAAAATGACCATAAGAATCACAACAGCTGAATAAACTGTAGTATATGTAGTATATGTTACTGAAATATAGTCAATAATAAGGGATCAATCAGCTCTTATACAGAAATACAGTGGGATGCTATGCGGATAAACATAGACGCTATAGCTAGTTATTACCTGATAATTTAAGTACAATCTATATTTTAGATCATACATGTAAGGTGTAAAATAGTACATTAGTAGGATCACACTTATGAAAATAATATATGTTTCACACGCACACACAGATAAATTTTGAGAGATTTTTATCATTAACATTGCTTATTATTTAGGGTAGCATTAAAGAGAAAATAATTTAATATGTGTTTTATTATTTAATTGTTCTTATGGTTTTCTTCCTTTCTAGAACATGCCAGAGATTGTCTTTCTTTGTTACCCCTGAATCACCAGTATTTGCATATGGTGGTATTTCAATAATTTTTTGCCTTGAATTGATGTTTATCAATTGAAAATAAAGTGTATATCTGAGGATTCTGAATGCATGTGCACCAGATTATCCTACTTTGCAATTGCAAGTTAGAGTTTGTAATGAACCTCATTTTGAAAAGGAACATTAAGTTTTGAATAAAAAAGCCATCCAGGGCTTCCCTGGTGGCGCAGTGGTTGAGAGTCCGCCTGCCAGTGCAGGGGACACGGGTTCGTGCCCCGGTCCGGGAAGATCCCACATGCCGCGGAGCGGCTGGGCCCGTGAGCCATGGCCGCTGAGCCTGCACGTCTGGAGCCTGTGCTCCGCAACGGTAGAGGCCACATCAGCGAGAGGCCCACGTACTGCAAAAAGAAAAAAAAGCCATCCATAATGTTTGCAGAGGGAGATTATTTATAGGGGAGTTGTGCACATCTCCATATTTTTGCAGTTTTTAAGAAAAGAAAAAAGTAGAAGCAGGTGGGCTTAGTTATTTAAAGTGTTATGTCATAAACCATGCATTGGATTTACCCTGGAGATTAGCACTTGCTAGTAGCCATCAGTTTAAATTAATGAGTCCATTGAACTACTGGTAAAGTGGGTTATATAAGAACCAACCAAACCCCACTGACAGTTGAAGATCATGGAAAGTACCAACTCGGCTTTCTCAGCAAGCATATGTGTGTATGCATTCATCTTATTCTTATATTGTCTGTCCTGATAGCTGAACTGAGACCATAAAAATAGAAAATGAAAGAAAAAAATTCTCAACTGTAACACTGGAACCGAATCTCTAGTTTCTTTTTGTCTCAAACTCCATTTAAAGTGGTTGTAAAATACAGTAATAAATTGCACTGTCTTGATATTCCACATGATCTTTTTTTGTTGTTATTGTATCAATCTTTTCTGTAATTTCCATTGCTGTGCATGTTTCCCTCATATTCTACACAAATTTTTATCTGTTGGATGTCACAGACCTTATCATCAGAAGACATTGACAGTTACACAGCACATTTACTGAAATATCAGATTATATTATTTCTTATTTTTTAGGTTGTGTTATATTTTTATTGATCTTTGTACTAAAATGTATCTTTCAATATAATACATTCTATTTTTTATAGAGTTTTACAGACTATAAAGCACTTTCTTGTATGGCATCAAGTTTAATCCTCAAAAGCTCTGTGTGCTTAATAAATCAGTACTACTGTTAAATGAATGAGGTTATAAGAGCTCAGAATATGACTTGATGAAAATCATTCAACCTATACACGGCAAAACCAGGGCCAGAGTCCATGTTTTTCAGTAATTAATAACAACCAATGTTTATGCAGTACAAAGTTCTTGGCAAAGATAATTTCATTTAGTTCAAAAACTTCCCTGTGAGGAAGGAATTATTAGTATTCTAATTTTACTGTAACTGAGGCACAAGTACTTGGCTTATGGTCACAGATATAATAATTGAAAGTGCCGGGAGAAAATACTTGCAAATGAAGCAACTGAGAAAGGATTAATCTCCAAAATTTACAAGCAGCTCATGCAGCTCAATATCAAAAAAACAAACAACCCAATCCAAAAATGGGCAGAAGACCTAAATAAATAGACATTTCTCCAAAGAAGATATACAGATTGCCAAAAAAACACATGAAAGGATGCTCAATATCAATAATCATTAGAGAAATGCAAATCAAAACTACAAGGTATCACCTCACACCAGTCAGAATGGCCATCATCAAAAAATCTAAAAACAGTAAATGCTGGAGAGGGTGTGGAGAAAAGGGAACCCTCTTGCACTGTTGGTGGGAATGTAAATTGATACAGCCACTATGGAGAACAGTATGGAGATTCCTTAAAAAACTAAAAATAGAACTATCATATGACCCAGCAATCCCACTACTGGGCATATACCCTGAGAAAACCATAATTCAAAAAGAGTCATGTACCACAGTGTTAATTGCAGCACTATTTACAATAGCCAGGACATGGAAGCAACCTGAGTGTCCATCGACAGATGAATGGATAAAGAAGATGTGGCACATATATACAATGGAATATTACTCAGCCATAAAAGGAAACAAAATTGAGTTATTTATAGTGAGGTGGATGGACCTAGAGTCTGTCATACAGAGTGAAGTAAGTCAGAAAGAGAAAAACACTCTATGCTAACACATATATATGGAATCTAAAAAAAAAAAAAAAAAAAGGTTCTGAAGAACCTGAGGGCAGGACAGGAATAAAGACACAGACGTAGAGAATGGACTTGAGGACACAGGGAGGAGGAAGGGGAAGCTGGGACGAAGTGAGAGAGTGGCATGGACATATATGCACTACCAAATGTAAAATAGATAGCTAGTGGGAAGCAGCTGCATAGCACAGGGAGATCAGCTCGGTGATTTGTGACCACCTAGAGGGGTGGGATAAGGAGGGTGGGAGGGAGACGCAAGAGGGAGGGGATATGGGGATATATGTATACGTACAGTTGATTCACTTTGTTATAGAGCAGAAACTAACACACCATTGTAAAGCAATTATACTCCAATAAAGATGTTAAATATATATATATATATATATATATATATATATATATATATATAAAATTGGAGGTGCCAGTGTTCAAATCCAAGCAACCTACATTCAGAGCTCATTTTGCATAAGCACTAAATTGTAAGCATAATCTTTTGCACATTTCACTACTCAACAGTGACTATTAGTTTAAAAAAAATAAATAAAACATGTTATGGGATACTACTCTGACTATACCATCATTTAAAAAGTAAAGCAGCTACTAAAGTGAAGCATAAATGTAGAAAAGTGCAAAAATCTTCAGTGTGTACCTTGGGGAAATTTCATAAAGGGAGAATACTTGTAAAAAGATCACCCTGATAAAAAAATTAGAATATTATCATGCTCTGCATCTCTCCCTGCCCCTAGTCATTACCTGCTCTCTTTAAAGATAACTACCTTTCTGACTCAGCATCATAGATTATTTTGGCTTGATGTTGAACTTGATATCCATGGACTTGTACAATATATAATCTTGTAGCTTTGGCTTCGTCCTTTCAGTTTTGTAGTAGAGATTCATCCATACTGCTGCAGAAAGCAATACTCTGTTCATTCTCTTTCTTGTATAGTATACCAGTATGTGAATGTTCCACGATTTATATATCTGTTCTTTTGCTGATGAGCATTCAAGAAGTTTTCAACTTGGGGCTATTATGAATGACGTTGCTATATAAGTTTTCTAATAATATTTTTGTTGCACATATGTACATATTTGTGTTGCTTATATTCCTAGGAGTGGAACACCTGGGTCATAGAGGATGTATATGTTCAAGCTCAGTAAATATTTCAAAACATTTTCTAAAGTAGTTATACCAATTTATACCCCCACTTGTATTGTATGAGTTTTCTACCTTTTCACCTTGTCACCAACACTTGATATCTTCTGGGTTTCTAAAAAATTTATTATTTTAGCCATTCTTGTTGGCATGTTGTATCATTGATGTTAATGTTGAGTTTTTTTCAAATATTTATAGTTATTGGATATTCTTTTTGAGAAATTGTCCACTGAAGTTATTTGCCAAGTTTTTTTTCTTTAATTGAATTGTCTCTTTTCTTTTATTGAAATGCAGTTCTTTATTATGGATATGAGAAGAATATATGATGTGTGAGTGTGTATGTGTGTCTTACTCTTTGGGTTGTTGTTTTACTTTCTTAATGGTATCTTTTTATGAAATGGTGCTCTTAATGTAAATGTTGTACAGTTTACCAGTCTTTACATTTTTACATTTGAGGCAGCTCTTTTCATGTCTTATTTAAGAACTATTAGTCTGCCTTAAGGTCATAAACACTATATTCTATATTTTTTTCAAAAAGTTGTATTGTTTCATTATATAGTGCTACATCCATTGGAATTAGTTTTGTGGGTGGTGAAGTAAGAGTTTAATGTTTTAACATGACTGTCCAATTGACCAGCACCATTTATTATGAAGTCCATTTTTCCCCCACTGAATGGCAATGATACCTATAATATAGATCTGGTAATCATATAAGATTGGATTTCCTTCTTCACTCTGTTGTGTTACACTGATCCATTTGTCTATTTTTGCGTTAATACCACAGTGAGTTAATTACTTCCAATTTATAGTAAGTATGGCGATTAGGTCATGTGAGGTCCGAGGCTTTGTTCTTAGATATTATTTTGGTTATTCTAGGGACTTTTCATTTCTACATAAATTTTAGAAACAACTTGTAATACACCTGATGAGTTTTCAGTAGGACTGACTTGAACCTACAGATCCTTTGGGGGCAATCTCACAATTTTGAGATTTTCAGTCTAAGAGGGTAGTATGTCTTTCTATTAGTGGGATCTTCTTTAATTCATCTCAGTAATGTTCTGTAGTGTTGTGTGAAAAGTTTTTGCACATTTAGGTTGCATTTGGTCCATATTTTTTTTTACGCTGTTTTCAATGCTAAATTTTATATTTTATTTTATGCTTTGTTACTTTCATAGAGGAGTAAAATTAATTTTCATATCAAACTTTGTATTCATTAACTTCTAAATTCTGACAATTGGTGTATAGATTCTTTTGAGTTTTCTGTATATACAATCATGTCTATGTGAATAATATATTTATTTCTTCTTTTCTAATTCTTATACCTTTTTATTTTTAATTTTTGTTTGTTCACTTATTAATTCCTTCACTTCTGCCTTATTGCACTGGCTATAACTTTGAGAAAAAGTAGTAAAAACAAATCGTGGTAGCATCCTTTTCTAGTTAGAAAATTCGAAGCAGAGTGATACTTGTAACATATTACTGTTAAAATATGAAAAATGCTGTTGATTTTTAAATATTCTTTGTAGATAAAAATATTGATTCTATTTCTACGTTGCTAAAATTTCTCTTTGTATGAGTGGTTGTTGAATTATATCAGACATTTTTTTTTTGCATTTACTTGGATGATCATGTAATTTTTATCTTCTTTTACTGTGACAAATTGTATCACTTGATTTTCAAATATCATACCACCCTTGTATTCCTGAAATAAATCCCATTTGGTTATGATACACCATAATTTTATATGTCATTGGGTTTAGTCTGCTAATATTTTGTTTAAATAATTAAGATTAATTCACCTGTGTTCATAAGAAATATTGGTCTGTGCTTGCCATCTCTTGTAATGTTCTTCCTTTGGTAACAAACATACATTGATCTTATGTATCATGGTGAGAAGTGTTACCTGAATCATTGTTCACTGGAAGAGTTTTATAAGTTTGTTGCCATTTTTTCCCCCCAAATGTTTGGATTAATCAACAAAATTATTTAGAGAGTAGTTTTATTTTTTGGAAAATATTTATATATTTAACTAATATAGGATTATATTTTTATATCCCTAATATTTAATATATAATTTTTAAAATTTAATAGATCTTTATTTCTTCTCAGATTTGGTAAGTTGTATTTTTTAAAGGAATTTTATCAATTTCATCTAATTTATAATAAACTGTTAAGTGTATTGTCAAATTTATTACAAGTTTGAGTAAAATGTCCTCTTATCTTTTCAATATATGCATAATCTCTATTGATGTCTTTATTTTGTTCCTGATATTGATTTTGTAACTGCTCTCTACTATATAAGTATTTTCCATTCCGTTGATTTCTGCAATTTCTTTGATTCCCATGTTTTTGTGTTTTGTTTTTTGTTTTTCTTTTCCTGGCATCTTGATATGGAAGCTTAAATCACCAATATCCAGTCCATCTTTTTTTTTTTTTTTTGTATAGGCATCCAAACTTTATATTTTCCTCTAAGCTCTAGTTGCATCACATAACTTTTGATATGTCATACTATATCATTAAATTCAACATATTTTCTAATTTCCTTTCTAAATTCTCCTTTGACCCAGGAGTTGCTTCACATGCTCTTTGTTCTTTTATTCTCTCCTTTCTTGCCCTCTGTTTGATTAATCAGTTATATATTTTTTTAACATCTTCATTGGAGTATAATTGCTTTACAGTGGTGTGTTAGTTTCTACTTTATAACAAAGTGAATCAGCTGTACGTATACATATATCCCCATATCCTCTCCCTCTTGCATCTCCTTCCCATCCTCCCTATCCCACCCCTCTACGTGGTCACAAAGCACCGAGCTGATCACCCTGTGCTATGCAGCTGCTTCCCACTATCTGTTTTACATTTGGTAGTGTATATATGTCCATGCTACTCTCTCACTTCATCCCAGCTTCCCCTTCCCCCTCCCTGTGTCCTCAAGTCTATTCTCTACGTCTGTGTCTTTATTCCTGTCCTGCCCTCAGGTTCTTCAGAACCTTTTTTTTTTTTTTTTTTAGATTCCATATATATGTGTTAGCATAGAGTATTTGTTTTTCTCTTTCTGACTTACTTCACTCTGTATGACAGACTCTAGGTCCATCCACCTCACTATAAATAACTCAATTTTGTTTCCTTTTATGGCTGAGTAATATTCCATTGTATACATGTGCCACATCTTCCTTATCCATTCATCTGTTGATGGACACTTAGGTTGGTTCCATGTCCTGGCTTTTGTAAATAGTGCTGCAATTAACATTGGGGTGAATGTGTCTTTTTGAATTATGGTTTTCTCAGGGTATATGCCCAGTAGTGGGATTCCTGGGTCATATGATAGTTCTATTTTTAGTTTTTTAAGGAACCTCCATACTGTTCTCCATAATGGCTGTATCAATTTACATTCCCACCAACAGTGCAAGAGGGTTCCATTTTCTCCACACCCTCTCCAGCATTTATTGTTTGTAGATTTTTTGATGATAGCCATTCTGACCTGTGTGAGGTGATATCTCATTGTAGTTTATAATCGATTATCTTTTAATTAAGCCATTTCCTTTTATTAGCTTTTTATTTATAGCATTTTACAATTTTTGTATTGGTTTCATTCTGTGCACCTTGACCTATTAGAGTATAATAAATATTAATGCTTCTATCATTTCCAGTATAATGCTATGGCTTTCTATCATTCCTTAGAAACTTTTCTTAGCTTTTTATGTTATTGGTGTCATGCAACTAAATCCTAAACTTCATAAAATTACTCTTATAATAATAACTTTTATTATTATATTTGTAATCGATATTCATGTAGATTTCACTGCATATTTATTTGTTCTGTCTCTCTTTACTCTTCCTGCTTTTCCACATGTAAACCACTTTTGATGGTAAGCCTTCCCTTAGTATTTCCTTCAGTTTGTTTTCTGGCAACAAATTCAATGCTTTTATATGTTGAGAAAAAAATTTTTAATGTTTGAAAGACATTTTCTCTGTGTATGCAATTCTGTTTTGCAGTTGTTTTCCTTCAGCCCTTAAAATATGGCATCCCATTGAATTGTGACTTTCGTCTTTTCTCTTTAGAAGTCAGGAGTTAATCTTATTGCTGTATAGATTTCTCTTGCCCCCCTTCCTGGACTGCTTTTAAGATTTCTTCTTTGTCTTTGGCATTGAGCAGTATGACTGTGGTTATAACAAGGAGTTGTTCTCATGTTTATCCTGATTAGAGTCTCTGAGGTTTTTTGAATGTGTAAGCTAATCTCTTTAATCTGTTTTAGAAAATATCTTGGCCTTTACTTCTTTGACTGAAGTTCTTATCCCATTTTTTTTTTATCCTCTGCATATGGGGCTCCAATATGAAAATATACGTAAGGACTTTTTACCATGTACCGCAGCTATCTTATACATTTCTGGATTTTTTTGTTTCTACCCACCCCTTTTTTTCCTCTTTGTGAGCTTTAGTCTGTATATATTCTACTGCTTTTCGTCTAGTTCATTAATTCTCTCTTCACTTAGAACCTCTATGCTGTTTAATTGATTTTGTGATGGTGGTGGTGGTGGTTCTTAATATCAGTTACCATTTGTTTTAGTTCTAGAAATTTAATTTGAGTCTTTGTTTTTTCAAGATTCTAGTTCTTTGATAAATTTCTTCATCCTATCTTTTCCTTTTCTTTATTAAGTCTTATTTTAAAATTCTTATGAAAAATTCATTATCTGAATCATGCAGCAATCCATATATGTTTATATCTGTTTTTATCTTGATCCTGTTCTATTAGGCCTCATAACGTTTTGATTTAATGACAGACATTATGTTTAAAATGTTGTAGAGGCTTTGAATGGTGTTGTCTTACTACAAGAGGATTTTATTTTCCTCTGGGAAGTAGTTAAGGAGCAAATTAATACTGTCTAAAGAGGGACTTAGCTGACTTAGGCAGAATTTCAGAGCTGAAAACAAAGCATGTCCATCAACCATGGTTTGCTCCCATCCCTAGTGTATTTATCTGGGTCCCTCTTCATTGACAGATGCTAAATGCCAATGATTGTCCCAACACTCTGAGACCACAAAAGTTGCACTGTGTATTTCAGCTGCTCTTGGCTTGGTGCCTTTTGCTCAGTGCAGATGAAGAAAAAGCAAACATCTTCAATTGAAACCTGGGGCAGAATGAATGATGAAATGTGACTATCACCTTCTGTGAGCCTCCCTTCTCTCTTAAATCTTCACCCCTCAAATCTTGGGTGTTGCCAATGTCATCAGGTTTTGTTTGTTTGTTTGTTTTTTTAATCTGGTCTCTCATTTTTCCCTAGTAAAAGTGTTGATGTGCCACCAAGTACTCCAGCATAACCAAATAAAAGACATCTATGATATAGATTTAATTGCAAATGTTGTGTAGTTATTGTATTTCATATAATATCTCTTACAAAGATATCTCTTACAAAGAGATATCTCTTACAAATGCAGCAGTGACTGTTGCATTACCTACCAGTTTGTGTTTATATTATTTTCAATACAAAAGTAAATCTGATAGAAATGTAGGTGTTTTTCTATATAAGAGACTATGATCTGTGAAATATTGTTTGTGGGGGGGGAAAGACCTATTAAATTCTAAAAGAGGGCTGAATTGGGGACTTCAGAAAGCTACTGCTAACTTTAGTTAAGCTCTAAAACACTGCCACTCTGTGGTAACTTGGAGACATAACAGCATCCTCTATATTTCTAGAGATAAAGATGCCCTAGCAAGTTACTTCTAAATTCCACTTCGCTGTTATTCAGGAAGCTGAAATTTCCCCATTCAGTGAAACAGCTACTCCATACCTATCCCATGCACCTCTCTCCCAATCCAGGTTTCCAAGTCTGAGGTCCAGCCATTGGATTCTTCTCTTTGAGGGAACTTGAGCCAATGGCAAAGTGCTAAGGTTCCCAAGTCCCATGAGTTCCCATTTATACTCTGTCACTTGTGAGTGGAGTGGTCTTAGGCTCATTACTTACCCTCTTACTTACCCTCTTTCAGTTTTGTCATCTAAAAAATAAGAATTTTAGCAGGAATATTCACTTTGTGAAAATTCATTGAGCTATATACTTTTTCTGTGTCTCTGCTATATATTAATAGAATTAATTTTTAAAAGATGTTAATATATCTAAATGCATATTTTAAAGAATTGGTCTGAACATTTAAATGTATAGTGCCCCCATTACAGTGACGCCTACACTGACCTTTCTATTGGAAAGTCTGATTTCCCCCCCCATCTCCATCCATACATATCCACATATCCATCTCCTTTACTCTGTTCTGATTTCTATTTTTTTTCTACAGCACTTTGATCATATAAAATGTTGTGCAATTTGCATGTTGTATATTTTCTCACTTCGCTTTGTGTTATGTAGCTTCCCAAAGGCAGGGGTGTTTATTTGGTTGGTCTACAAGTGCCTAGAACAGTGTCTTGAACATAACAGGTGCTCAAAATTATTTGTTGAATGCATGAACAGGAAGTAAGCATAGTTATTGTCACATAGTAATAGTTCACATTTAAAGAACTTTTTTATGATCAGGATTTCTGCTTGAGACTTTGGTTCCAAATCTTTAATACAGCTTGTGGATGAGAAAGGTGCTGATAAGTAGGTGTCATCACTTCAGATATTGCTTGGAAGGCACAGTTAAAATTACTGAGTTGTACACTTTAAAAGGGTAAATTTTATGGTTTGTAAATTATATCTCAATAAAACTCTTTTTTTTTAAGTAGATGGTTAGCTCTTCAGAGGGAAAAAAAGTTTAGTTCCTGGCTCTGACACTAACTCACTTTTTGATCTTATATAGGATGTTTTTCCCTAGTTCTTAGTCTCTCGTATACAAATTGAATGTGTCTGTTAAGCTGAAATTCTAAAATCCCCTCCAGTTCTCATACCCCACCTTTTTAAAAAATAGACTTCTGCAGAGACAGAGAGAAAAGAAGGTGAGATGGTCTTGTGCCATCACATTGCTCTGCAACAAGGAGTACACTCATTAGAAAGCATTGGGTTTAGAGCCTGAGCTCCTCCTTTTCCTATATTTAAATGTCCTATAGACACCCAACTATATATGTTTCCACACGTGCATACACATATCTAATTATCTAATTTTGTTGGATGGGAAACAAGACAATGAATATCACTTCTTGGTTTCCAAAAGACTTTCCCAGAAACTGTTTTTCCAGCCCAGAAATGTAGATCATAGATTCCCAAAGGCACTGATTCCTCTGCCTGCATACCAGAGTGTACCTTAGGGGCTCTCTGGTATCTCAATGCTTAATGAAATTAGCTCAGTTTAATTTGAGTGAGTTAGAAAACTGTTGTCACAATGAGAGAATGTTCCTATTACCTAATTAACAGGACTTATTAGGAGAGTGGTGACTGCTGAAGTCCGTTGAATACCCAGCCATATGGGCATATGAAGCACGGATCAAACAGGTCTCTTTGTAATTAGGTTAATAGTTACTCTTTCTGTTTTCGCTCATTTTCATCTAAGCCCAATGCAAAACACATTTCCTGGATTTTTAGCAGTGTCAAGTAATAGACACTGTAGATGGATTTCAGGTATCAAGGCCACCAGTTACTGGACACATGTCTGCTGCCCAGTGACACCCCTTTTGCCACTTCCCTGAATGCCCTTCTATATGCCTCATCTGAGACACCTCAGGTCATCTGCTCTATGGCTGTGGCCTTTTCTTTGCCATATGGCTATGATGCACCCACCTCCTCCTGGTAATATGCCCCTTTGATATACCTTCAGCGCAAAAACCTTTGCTAAATAGGAAAGTGCAGCATGTATAATTCCCTCATTAAATCAATAGACAAGGTCATTCTGTGTTAAATGGAATAAGAAGTGCATTCCCACATGTTACCTAGATGCGCTTACATTTCAAAACCATCCAAAAGTCACTTCCTTGGCCTTTCTGACCAAAGGAGTAAACGGATGAATTTTAAATTTTACTCTCATATATATTAAGGACTCTAGATTCATTCAGGATCCCTTAATCTGAGGACAAAGTGGTATCAAAAGAGACACAGACCCTTAATTTTGAGCACAAAGAGATAACCCTTCCTAATTCCAAGTCTCACAGTGCTAATTACAAATAGAAAGCATTTAATAAACACAGTTATGTTTTTACCTCTTGCTAGGTAGTGTTCAAAGTGGTAGGGACTTCCCTCGCGGTCCAGTGGTTAAGTGCTCCCAATGCAGGGGTCGTGGGTTCGATCCCTGGTCGGGGAACTAATATCCCACATGCTGTGTGATGCAGCCAAAAAAGGAAAAAACAAAAACAAAAACCAAAGTGTTATGCACACTCTGAAAAACCAGGGGGACAATACGCTCCTTCTTCTATTTTAAAAGTGAGAAAACTGAGTCTTAGGGGGAGCAGGGAATTGATCTCAAGTCAGCCTCACTATTTAGGCCTCTCAGCATCTTGCAATCTAACATTTAACTTTGTTCCTGGCATGCAGTAGAGATTCAGGGAGTTTTTTTTCCAATGAATGTCTGTGTAACACTTTTACATAGGTTAATCATTTATTCAGAGTGTTGACTTAAATATCAGATGGAGTCTGAGGAAGGGAAACCCTAAGAGCTGAAGGGAAGATGAGCTTATAATACAAGTTTGTAATTGGAAAACAAATCTCCCTGCCCAGCGAGTACATGAATGAGCTGTCAGGAAACTGAAAGGAGGCACAGAAAACAAGTATCACACAGTCCCTTGGAGCTATTGCTACATACAGTGAAGAGAGAGAGGGAGAGAAAAAAAGAGAGAGGGATTGACTGATTCTTAGCTGTTTAATTCAGATCCAAATTTACTCTCTCCGGAAGTATCCAAAAATGGGGGAGAGGAAGGAAAGAAGTTCTGACTTTACTTGCAATATATAAAATACATTTTCACATCTCCAGAAAATAAGATCCAAAAGAAGATCAAGTAAAATAGGTATTTTCAATTTGAAAATCACGACGTTAAATGCCAAATCTATATGTATGAGTCTGTCTTGATCTAGGGAATCCTCTCTCACGCCTTCCTCCATCCTGATGCCCAACTGGGGCCAACAGACATCCTGAAGCTGCCTTAATACTGAAGCTGCTTAAGTCTGAGCAGCTGTCGTGAGACTGTTTTTATTATTACTTCAATATTAGCCATCAGTCCTATCTTGAATCAAGCTGTGTAACTCGTCTTCTTTTTCATTTGTTGTCAGCACATATTCCACTTATAGAAGGCGTTTGCTGTAAGATATTTAGGACCACACTTTAAGTCATTAAGTGTCATCTGTTTGGAGAATAGCATCACTTAGCATGCTTCTTGAGAAGAGGAAATCTACACCTTTGAAAATTAAATCGCCTGACTTAATCTATTAGTACTTTTGTCTTTTTTTTTTAATATGTATAAGAATACTGGATATGAAAGTTGAGAAATCAGGATGGATCCTGCAGGGCAAATGTTACTGCCTTTTACAACCAGGATTGCCATGTGTGCACTTCACTAACCTGGGGGGTCATTGTTCCCTTTGTAATCTATAGAATTTTATATTTATTACAACTGTCTTACAACGGATGATTGTAAATAATCTTGGGGAAGAGTCTTTCTTTGTTTGTTTTCTACAAATTTCCATAAAGGAGAAGGTTCGATTACCAGCAGAATTATTCTAAGCCATAATTATTCTGCTGAAATGGTGCTCCTGGATTATTCTTCTGCAGTCCTACATCTTTCCTCTTATAAAATTTTTCACACCTTGCTCTAATTATTTGTTTAAGGATGTATCTCTTGGGGATCTGCTTAACATCAAAGACTACATGGGATTCATCTTTGAATCTCCAGTTCCTACCTCTGATGGACATTGATAAATGTTGAATGACTGGATAGGTGGTAACAAAACAACTCACCTTGAAATTTACTTGAAATAAGTAGAATATCACCTTAACAGTTGCTTTAGAAAAAGAAATGAGTTATAAGAAAATATAAATAAAATAACAAAGTAAGCCTTTATTTGTTCATAACCTCTAACTCAGCAAAACTCCTAGCATCTGATTGGGCAGTAATCAAGTATATCTCTCCTCAAAATTCTGTCATTTAAGAATACGCCGGCTTCTTGCACACCAATTTGATATGACTCATACCCTTCAAAATATAGGAAGGAAGGGCAATGCAATTTTATGTATTTTACATTATTTATACTTATTTTGGGAATAGGTAAATGTCGATGTTTCAAAATATGAAAGGTACAAAAAGATAGACTCTAAAAGTCACCTATCCACTTTTGTCTCCCGCCACTCAATACTTGTTCCATAGAAAGCTATGTTACCAATTGGGAGATTGGGATTGACATATATAAACTAATATGTATAAAATAGATAACTAAGAAGAACTTGCTGTATAAAAAATAAATAAAATAAAATTCAAACAGAAAAAGAAAGCAATGTTACCAGTATATCTTGCACATTTATATAGGCAGTCCATGCAAATAAAAGCAACAGTATACATGCATATATTTATACAGCTTGTCATTTTCTATTGCTGCTGTAACAAATAACAACAAAGTTAATACAACACATCTTTATTACCTTATGGTTCTATAGGTCAAATGTCTGACTAGGGGCTGCATTCTTTTCCAGAGGATCTTGTCACATCTGAAAGTTCATTTTGCTGTATAAGGTAATATATGCTTAGGTTTCAAGGAGAATTACACTGGATAACTCTGGAAGCTATTATTCTGCATACCACAGTGTTTCATACCCATTTCAGACCCAGGCGCATGCACACACACACACACACAGTTTTATTTTTGTAATGAAACGACACACTATAATGTTGTTCTGCACTTTGCTTTTTTTCCGTGGTATTGGATATTTTCCCATCTCATTACATAAAGAAATTTCCCATTCTTTTTCACAGCTGCATACTTTTTTGTTGTTTATTCATTTGTTTTATTTTTTTAACATCTTTATTGGAGTATAATTGCTTTACAGTGGTGTGTTTCTGCTTTATAATAAAGTGAATCAGCTGCACATATACATATATCCCCATATCCCCTCCCTCTTTCGTCTCCCTCCCACCCTCCTTATCCCACCTCTCTAGGTGGTCACAAAGCACCGAGCTGATCTCCCTGTGCCATGTGGCTGCTTCCCACTAGCTAGCTATTTTACATTTGGTAGTGTATATATGTCCATCCCACTCTCTCACTTTGTCCCAGCTTACTGTTCCCCCTCCCTGTGTCTTCAAGTCCATTCTCTAATAGGTCTGCGTCTTTATTCCCATCCTGCCCCTAGGTTCTTCATGACCTTTTTTTTTTTTTCTTTAGATTCCATATATATGTGTTAGCATACAGTATTTGTTTTTCTTTTTCTGACTTCATTCTGTATGGCAGACTCTAGGTCCATCCACCTCACTACAAATAACTCAATTTCGTTTCTTTTTATGGTTGAGTAATGTTCCGTTATATATATGTGCCACATCTTCTTTATCCATTAATCTGTCGATGGACACTCAGGTTGCTTCCATGTCCTGGCTATTGTAAATAGTGCTGCAGTGAACATTGTGGTACATGACTCTTTTAGAATTATGGTTTTCTCAGGGTATATGCCCAGTAGTAGGATTACTGGGATATATGGTGGTTCTATTTTTAGTTTTTTAAGGAATCTCCATACTGTTCTCCATAGTGGCTGTATCAATTTACATTCCCACCAACAGTGCCAGAGGGTTCCCTTTTCTCGACACCCTTTCCAGCATTTATTGTTTGTAGATTTTTTTCTTTTCTTTTTTTTTTTTTTTGCAGTACGTGGGCCTCTCACTGTTGTGGCCTCTCCCGTTGCAGAGCACAGGCTCTGGACGCACAGGCTCCAGAGGCACAGGCTCAGCGGCCATGGCTCACGGGCCCAGCCGCTCCGCAGCATGTGGGATCTTCCCGGACCGGGGCACAAACTCTTGTCCCCTGCATCGGCAGGCGGACTCTCAACCACTGTGCCACCAGGGAAGCCCTGTTTGTAGATTTTTTGATGATGGCCATTCTGACTGGTGTGAGGTGATACCTCATTGTAGTTTTGATTTGCATTTCTCTAATGATTAGTGATGTTGAGCATCCTTTCATGTGTTTGCTGGCAATCTGTATATCTTCTTTGGAGAAATGTCTATTTAGGTCTTCTGCCCGTTTTTGGATTGGGTTGTTTGTTTTTTGATATTGAGTTGCATGAGCTGCTTGTAAATTTCGGAGATTAGTCCTTTGTCAGTTGCTTCACTTGAAAATATTTTTTCCCATTCTGAGGGTTGTCTTTTCATCCTGTTTATGGTTTCCTTTGCTGTGCAAAAGCTTTTAAGTTTCATTAGGTCCCATTTGTTTATTTTTGTTTTTATTTCCATTTTTCTAGGAGGTGGGTCAAGAAGGATCTTGCTGTGATTTATGTCATAGAGTGTTCTGCCTATGTTTTCCTCTAAGAGTTTGATAGTGTCTGGCCTTCCATTTAGGTCTTTAATCCATTTTGAGTTTATTTTTGTGTATGGTGTTAAGGAGTGTTCTAATTTCGTTCTTTTACATGTAGCTCTCCAGTTTTCCCAGCACCACTTACTGAAGAGGCTGTCTTATCTCCATTGTATATTCTTGCCTCCTTTATCAAAGATAAGGTGACCATATGTGCGTGGGTTTATCTCTGGGCTTTCTATCCTGTTCCACTGATCTATATTTCTGTTTTTGTGCCAGTACCATACTGTCTTGATTACTGCAGCTTTGTCGTATAGTCTGAAGTCAGGGAGTCTGATTCCTCCAGATCCGTTTTTCTTTCTCAAGATTGCTTTTGGTATTTGGGGTCTTTTGTGTTTCCAAACAAATTGTGAAATTTTTTGTTCCAGTTCTGTGAAAAAGGCCATTGGTAGTTTGATAGGGATTACATTGAATCTGTAAATTGCTTTGGGATGTATAGTCATTTTCACGATGTTGATTCTTCCAATCCAAGAACATGGTATATCTCTCCATCTATTTGTATCATCTTTAATTTCTTCCAACAGTGTCTTATAGTTTTCTGCATACAGGTCTTTTGTATCCTTAGGAAGGTTTTTTCCTAGGTATTTTTTTCTTTTTGTTGCAATTGTAAATGGGATTGTTTCCTTAATTTCACTTTCAGATTTTTCATCATTAGTGTATAGGAATGCCAGAGATTTCTGTGCATTAATTTTGTATCCTGCTACTTTACCAAATTCATTGATTATTTCTAGTAGTTTTCTGGTAGCATCTTTAGGATTCTCTATGTATAGTACCATGTCATCTGCAAATGGTGACAGCTTTACTTCTTCTTTTCTGATTTGGATTTCTTTTATTTCTTTTTCTTCTCTGATTGCTGTGGCTAAAACTTCCAAAACAATGTTGAATGATAGTGGTGAGAGTGGGCAACCGTGTGTTGTTCCTGATCTTAGTGGCAATGGTTTCAGTTTTTCACCATTGAGGATGATGTTGGCTGTGGGTTTGTCATGTATGCCTTTATTATGTTGAGGTAAGTTCCCTCTCTGCCTACTTTCTGCAGGGTTTTTATCATAAATGGGTGTTGAATTTTGTCAAAAGCTTTTTCTGCATCTATTGAGATGATCATATGGTTTTTATTCTTCAATTTGTTAATATGGTGTATCACATTGATTGATTTGTGTATATTGAAGAATCCTTGCATTCCTGGGATAAACCCCACTTGATCATGGTGTATGATCTTTTTAATGTGCTGTTGGATTCTGTTTGCTAGTATTTTGTTGAGGATGCTTGCATCTATGTTCATCAGTGATACTGGCCTGTAGTTTTCTTTCTTTGTGACGTCTTTGTCTGGCATTGGTATCATGGTGATGGTGGTCTCGTAGAATGAGTTTGGGAGTGTTCCTCCCTCAGCTATATTTTGGAAGAGTTTGAGAAGGATAGGTGTTAGCTCTTATCTAAATGTTTGATAGAATTCCCCTGGGAAGCCATCTGGTCCTGGTCCTTTGTTTGTTGGAAGATTTTTAATCACACTTTCAATTTCAGTGTTTGTGATTGGGCTGTTTATATTTTCTATTTCTTCCTGGTTCAGTCTCAGAAGGTTGTGCTTTTCTAAGAATTTGTCCATTTCTTCCAGGGTGTCCATTTTATTGGCATATAGTTGCTTGTAGGAATCTCTCATGATCCTTTGTTTTTCTACGGTGTCAGTTGTTACTTCTCCTTTTTCATTTCTAATTCTATTGACTTGAGTCTTTCCCCTTTTATCTTGATGAGTCTGTCTAATGGTTTATCAATTTTGTTTACCTTCTCAAAGAACCAGCTTTTAGTTTTATTGATCTTTGCTAGAATTTCCTTTTCATTTATTTCTGATCTGATCTTTATGATTTCTTTCCTTCTGCTAACTTTGGGGGCTTTTTTGTTCTTCTTTCTCTAATTGCTTTAGGTGTAAGGTTAGGTTGTTTATTTGAGATGTTTCTTGTTTCCTGAGGTAGGATTGTATTGCTATAAACTTCCCTCTTAGAACTACTTTTGCTGCATCCCATAGGTTTTTCAGTTATTGTGTTTTCATTGTCATTTGTTTCTAGGTATTTTTTGATTTCCTCTTTGTTTTCTTCAGTGATCTCTTGGTTATTCAGTAGTGTATTGTTTAGCCTCCATGTGTTTGTATTTTGGACAGATTTTTTCCTGTAATTGGTGTCTAGTCTCATAGCGTTATGGTTGGAAAAGATACTTGATATGATTTCAATTTTCTTAAATTTACCAAGCCTTGATTTGTGACCCAAGATATGATCTATCCTGGAGAATGTTCCATGAGCACTTGAGAAGAAAGTGTATTCTGTTGTTTTTGGATGGAATGTACTATAAATACCAATTAAGTCCATCTTGTTTAATGTATCATTTAAAGCTTGTGCTTCCTTATTTATTTTCATTTTGGATGATCTGTCCGTTGGTGAAAGTGGGGTGTTAAGTCCCCTACTGTTTTTGTGTTACTGTCAATTTCCCCTTTTACAGCGGTTAACATTTGCCTTATGTATTGAGGTTCCCCTATGTTGGATGAATAAATATTTACAACTGTTATATCTTCTTCTTGGATTGATCCCTTGATCATTATGTAGTGTCCTTCTTTGTCTCTTGTAACAGTCTTTGTTTTAAAGTCTATTTTGTCTGATATGAGAATTGCTACTCCAGCTTTCTTTTGATTTCTATTTGCATGGAATATCTTTCTCCATCCCCTCACTTTCAGTCTGTATGTGTCCCTAGGTCTGAAGTGGGTCTCTTCTAGACAGCATATATATGGGTATTGTTTTTGTATCCATTCAGCCAGTCTGTGTCTTTTGGGTGGAGCATTTAATCCATTTACATGTAAGGTAGTTATCAATATGTATGTTCCTATTACCATTTTCTTAATTGTTTTCAGTTTGTTTTTGTGGGTCTTTCCTTCTCTTATGTTTCCTGCCTAGAGAAGTTCCTTTAGCATTTGTTGTAAAGCTGGACTGGTGGTGCTGAATTCTTTTAGCTTTTGCTTGTCTGTAAAGGTTTTAATTTCTCCATCAAATCTGAATGAGATTCTTGCTGAGTAGAGTAATCTTGGTTGTAGATTTTTCCCTTTTATCACTTTAAATATGTCCTGCCACTCCCTTTTGGCTTACAGAGTTTCTGCTGAAAGATCAGCTGTTAACCTTATAGGGATTCCCTTATATGTTATTTGTTGTTTTTCCCTTGCTGCTTTTAATATTTTTTCTTTGTATTTAATTTTTGATAGTTTGATTAATATGTGTCTTGGCGTGTTTCTCCTTGGATGTATACTGTACGGGACTCTGTACGCTTCAGTGACTTGATTAACTATTTTCTTTCCCATGTTAGAGAAGTTTTCAATTATAATCTCTTCAAATATTTTCTCAGTCCCTTTCTTTTACTCTTCTTTTTCTGGGACCCCTATAATTTGAATGTTGGTGCATTTAATGGTGTCCCAGAGGTCTCTGAGACTGTCCTCAATTCTTTTTTTTATTCTGCTCTGCAGTACTCATTTCCACTCTTTTATCTTCCAGGTCACTTGTCTGTTCTTCTATCTCAGTTATTCTGCTATTGATTCCTTCTAGAGAATTTTTAATTTCATTTTTTATGTTGTTCATCATTGTTTGTTTGCTCTTTAGTTCTTGTAGTTCCTTGTTAAACATTTCTTGTATTTTCTCCATTCTATTTCCAATATTTTGGATCATCTTTACTATTATTAATCTGAAATCTTTGCCTATTTCCTCTTCAGTTGTTATGTCTGGTGGGTTTTTACCTTGCTCCTTCATCTGCTGTGTGTTTGTCTTGTCATTTTGCTTAACTTACTGTGTTTGGTGTCTCCTTTTCGCAGGCTGCAGGTTTGTAGTTCCCGTTGTTTTTGGTGTCTGTCCCCAGTGGATAAGGTTGGTTCAGTGGGTTGTGGAGGGGACTAGGCTCCCCTCATTCTGCTGGATGAGGCTGGATCTTGTTTTTCTGGTGGGAAGGTCCACTTGTGGTGTGTTTTGGGGTGTCTGTGACCTTATTATGATTTTAGGTAGCCTCTCTGCTAATGGGTGTGGTTGTGTTCCTGTTTTGCTAGTTGTTTGGCATAGGGTGTCCAGCACTGTAACTTGTTGGTCGGTGAGTGGAGCCGGATCTTGGCATTGAGATGGAAACCTCTGGGAGATTTTCACCATTTGATATTACGTGGAGCTGGGAGGTCTCTGGTGGACCAGTTTCCTGCACTTGGCTCTCCCACCTCAGAGACACAGCCGTGGCACCCGGCTGGAGCACCAAGACCCTGTCATCCACACAGCTCAGAATAAAAGGGAGAAAGAGAGAAAGAGAGAGAGAGAGAGAGAGGGTGGGGGGAGGGAGGGAGGGAGGGAGGGAGGAAGGAAAAGAAAATATTATTAAAATAAAAAATAATTATTAAAAATAAAAAAAATTGGGGGCTTCCCTGGTGGCGCAGTGGTTGAGAGTCCGCCTGCTGATGCAGGGAACGTGGGTTCGTGCACTGGTCCAGGAAGATCCCACATGCTGCGGAGCAGCTGGGCCCATGAGCCATGGCCTCTGAGCCTGAACATCCAGAGCCTGTGCTCCGCAACAGGAGAGGCCACAGCAGTGAGAGGCCCGCGTACAGCAAAAAAAAAAAAAAAAAAAAAAAAAAAAAATTTAAGTAATTAAAAAGAGAAAGAAAGAAAGAAGAGAGCAAGCAAACCAAAAAACAAATCCACCAATGATAACAAGTGCTAAAAACTATACTAAAAAAAACAAAAAACAGACAGAACCCTAGGACAAATGGTAAAAGCAAAGCTATACAGACAAAATAACACAGAGAAGCATACACATACACACTCACAGAAAGAGAAAAAGGGAAAAAATATATATATTTCATTGCTCCCAAAGTCCACCACCTCAATTTGGGATGATTCCTTGTCTCTTCTGGTATTCCAGAGATGCAGGGTACATCAAGTTGATTGTGGAGATTTAATCCACTGCTTCTGAGGCTGCTAGGAGAGATTTCCCTTTCTCTTCTTTGTTCTCACAGCTCCTGGGGTTCAGCTTTGGATTTGGCCCTGTCTCTGCGTGTAGGTCACCTGAGAGTGTCTGTTCCTTTTGGGAGGTCTGAGGTCTTCTGCCAGCGTTTAGTAGGTGTTCTGTAGGGGTTGTTCCACATGTAGATGTGTTTCTGATGTATTTGTGGAGAGGAAGGTTATCTCCACATCTTACTCTTCTGCCATCTTGAAGCTCCTCCCCTGTTTGTTTTATTGAAGGAATACATCATAATTTAACTAGTCACATATTGAAACTTCTTTATTTGAAAGCTCATATTTCTTTAAAGAGGCCTTCCTAGCTAGACAGTCACATTTGAGCAATGAATGTGCTGCTTACTACCATTTCAGTTATTAGAAATGTCATCTTGATAAATGCGTAAATGATTTTATTAGTTATGAATATATTTTCTTAAACTTATAATGCCCTGTGATTTAGCTCCTTGAAAGGATACCACCCATCTTTTCCTACTTCTTCCAGATCTTTATTGTTTTCATTATTAGTTCCCTTCAGTGCACAAATAATCTTCTTGGGTTTGAGGAGGTGTGGTGGACATACCGTCATCTTCCTTTTTCCTTTCTCTTCGTGTCATTCCAGTCGCATTGGCCCCATCACACCCACAGGGTCATTTACTTTATCATTTTCCTCCTTCCTTACAGGCTGTCATGGAAACCTGGTTTATTCAGTATCACTTTCTTCCTAAAATAGCAGGCACTGCTTAGCTATATAATTTTAATTCTGTCTAGTATGTTGGGATCAAGGCTACTGATCAGTACCCACCATTAATATGATTGATTTCCTATGAATTAACTTTATATAATTTTTCTTTGTTAAAACATTAAACTGTATTTGAGCACAAAGCAAATTCATCCTATTATTGTATAAGAGAGCTTGGACATTATTTGCTAAGTTCAGTTGCCTAATAAAATATTATCATCTAGAATTCTCAGACATTTCCAAAAATATTATTTTTAAAAGCTTCTTGATCTTTGCTAGATTTAACCTTTGATTATTATTTATGAGTCTTATCTTTCTGCTGCTGCTTTTTCTTCTCTGTTATTTGTTCTTTTCATAAGAGTATTTAAAAAGAAGTTGTAAGTTGTTTGGGTTTTTTTTAAATGATGCAATAAAAATTACACCTTCTCAGAGCAAAAACTGTAGCATGTGCAGTACAGAGAGAGACAGAGACAGAGAAATGGAGAGAAAAGAGGCCCGCTGACAAATTTCAGAAGAAAAGAGGGTATTCAGTTATTTCAAAAGTCCTTCTTAAATCACCTGTTTGATAAGGGTAGGGTAAAGGGATACCAAAAAATGTTTCTATTCATTTTCATACATGATTATATACTTATGCCCAAATCATATCCAAAGTCCATTTTCTTTTATTTGAAATTACATTTTAGAAACATGTTGTATATTAAGAAAATACTATGAATTTAAAAAGGCACATGTTTGCTCTGAAAAAGAAAAATGACATTCAATTCCAACATTAGCTTCTCCTTGGGACACTGAGGTACAATTGGAATAAAGGAATTTCTTTAAAACTCAACAACTGAACAAATAGCTAGAGTACCTCTTTGCCATTGATAAAGGGCTCATATTGTTTTCTTTTAGCTGTGTTTGTTTTTGAACTGCATGAGGTCTGAATAGACCCAATCTTCAAATCCAATACACATATTTCTATAAACATTGCTTCAGGTTGATCGTATTTTGTTACCAGCAGGAAAAAGCTTCCATTTCCATGTGCAATAAAATTGTACCACAGGGGATGGCAGAATACATTTAAGGAAGCTAGTGTCAGTTAAAACCAAAAGCTGTGATGTCTGCGTCACCAGATAGCTGGATGGGGATTTATATAATACCCAGGAAAATGCAGAATCTATGCTTAGATGATATCCCTATTCACAATTCTGTGTCCATGTCACCTTGCACCTACATAAACCTGCACCACAACGTTGAAATAATCAGCCCAGCTTGCAAATATTTTTGGAGTCTGGTTCAACTAAGTATGAAACAGCCCAAATTAAGGTGATGGGCTGTGGGTTGTGTGCATTTGCTTCCTTCAGCATTTGAAAGCCGTTTTCTGCTAAAATCTGACTACTCAGAATTCAAGCCCTATGCAACTAAGAAACTCCAAAAGAGGTAATGAACCACAGATTATTGCCGTTAGATATTTAATACTCAATCAGTATGTGCTCTCTCAAGCATATCCCACCGGCATTGCATTCATTCTGATAGTGTGGTACTGGTTCAATTACTTTGCTCATTTACAATAAAAGATGAATGAAAAGAGGTATATTTTAGTTCACAGAGATTAACTGCATCCCTTACTTGCCCTACACTAGAAATATTCAACCCATAATACTGATGGCTTTTGCATCAACAAGTACATGGAAAATTAATAGACTTTCTTAGGCTGGGAATCTCAGAGGGTATTCTGATAGAAATATCCAGGGAAAACAAGATTGAAAGTTGGCTTTGGGCTGGAAATGAATTAATTTACCTGCTTCTTTAAATTTACTCGTATGACATTTCGAATTAGCCAGTATAAAAACGTGTGTACTGTAAGTATTTTATATCTGCATATTTTCTGTCAAGTATTTGCAAAGCCAATTCCCCTTTGAGATCTAATTCTACCAAATTGAGCCAGGTATGTCTGTGCTTGGTAGATGTTCCAACATTTGGAGAGATGTTGACTGTTAACATTTCACAGTTTTTTTTTTTCTTCTTCAGAGAAAATAGATGCCAAGTGTACTAGTACATTTATTTTGAGTCCTTTTTTAAAAAACAAAACAAAACAAAACATAAAGTTATTTACCGCTGGGAAATCCAGGTTTAAAATTTCATAGTGACTTCCTGGTAAATAATTCTTAAGTTTCCACAAACTTTGTAAGTGTGATACTATATTTTCCAGTGCACTGAATATAACAAACAAACATCTCTATGTGATGTATAGCTGCAGAAAAAAAAATTGTCGAGCTGTATCTATTTTATACTATGCTGATTGTTTTCAGACCTTGTTTGACATAATCCTTACACCAATTTATTTATATTATTGACTCCATTTCTCAGGAAGAATCTGAGGCTAAAAGAGGTAAAGTGACTTGTCTACAGTCACACAATTAACAAATAGCTAAACCTGGAATCAGGCCATTGTCTTTCTGTCTCCAAAGCTCATTATATGTTATACCAAACCAGATTAAAAATAAGGAAACCTCTGTAGCCAGGAGTCAGCTCTTCTCTAAGCCTGCTTTTGTTTGTCTGTCCAGTGGTGACCATAACATTTACCTGACACAATATGTTTTGATGATGGAATATGACAACCAGTACAAATGAAAACTAGGAAGGCAGAACTACTCTATGTGCAGATGGAAATAAAATATGGATGGATTGGGATTTAACTGTGCAAACCTGATCCTTCAATTCTGGTGAAATTAATCCCCTTGGCATTGCCAGATGGAATGTGTCTGATATGCTTTACCCAGTCTGAATAGACAATTTAAGGGCTCCTGTCTTCTCCTTTGCAGTATGGTTTATTAATCCTTTTCTCAATCAGAACTATTCAGGAAACTTTCAGTTGCAGAAATACCTGGTCTGTGTCTTTTGCAGATTGTTATCCTGTTGTTAGGAGAAAGATGTGTTCCTTTCTATATACCCTTAAGTTGCTTAAGAGAGAGGAGTCAGCCAAATTTCTGTTCCCATGTCTCATGTACTTTCTAGGAGCCCTATTCCCAAGCTTAGTGATGTCAGTCCCTGAAAACTGTAAGCTGTTTAGTAGACATTCCAATTTTTCAGTGGTTTCTAAGGAAGAAACCAGCTGATCAGAGACAGATCCACTACTTCTGAAAATATATATCCACCGTAAATATCAAAGATGAGCAAGGCTGAATCAACTTAGAACAGAATCCAACCTCTTTGTCATACAGGAAATACTGCTTTTGTAGCACCAATAAACCCATTTTTGTGATTTATTTCACTAAATTTATTGTATTTCTTGGCAGCAGTTTTACTGTGTCAGAAAAGAACAGAGCTCATCATTGTATTTTGATGAAGTAGCATATTTTGTAGCAATTTGAAACTGGATTTATTTTTCGATTTCCTAGTGAGCTCATTGGGAAAGATACATTTCATTTTAAGAAGGCAGTCTAAGTAAAATACCTAGGA
Source organism: Mesoplodon bidens (assembly GCF_964165515.1). NCBI lineage: Eukaryota > Metazoa > Chordata > Mammalia > Artiodactyla > Ziphiidae > Mesoplodon > Mesoplodon bidens. Next base: position 24,338,118 of record NC_138175.1, read on the forward strand.
ATAAACCTACCTAAGGAGACAAAAAACCTGTATGCAGAAAACTATAAGACACTGATGAAAGAAATTAAAGATGATACAAACAGGTGGAGAGATATATCATGTTCTTGGTTTGGAAGAATCCACATTGTGAAAATGACTATACTACTGAAAGCAATCTACAGATTCCATGCAATCCCTATCAAACTACCAATGGCATTTTTCACAGAACTGGAGCAAAAAATTTCACAATTTGTATGGAAACACAAAAGACCCCGAATAGCCAAAACAATCTTGAGAAACAAAAACGGAGCTGGAGGAATCAGGCTCCCTGACTTCAAACTATATTACAAAGCTACAGTAATCAAGACAGTATGGTACTGGCACAAAAACAGAAATATAAATCAATGGAACAGGATAGAAAGCCCAGAGATAAACCCACGCACATATGGTCACCTTATCTATGATAAAGGAGGCAAGAATATACAATGGAGAAAAGACAACCTCTTCAATAAGTGGTGCTGGGAAAACTGGACAGCTACATGTAAAAGAATGAAATTAGAACACTCCCTAACACCATACACAAAAATAAACTCAAAATGGATTAAAGATCTAAATGGAAGGCCAGACACTATCAAACTCTTAGAGGAAAACATAGGCAGAACACTCTATGACATAAAGCACAGCAAGATTCTTTTTGACCCACCTCCTAGAGAAATGGAAATAAAAACAAAAACAAACAAATGGGACCTAATGAAACTTAAAAGCTTTTGCACAGCAAAGGAAACCATAAACAAGACAAAAAGACAACCCTCAGAATGGGAGAAAATATTTGCTAAAAAAACAGCTAACAAAGGATTAATCTCCAAAATTTACAAGCAGCTCATGCAGCTCAATATCAAAAAAACAAACAACCCAATCCAAAAATTGGCAGAAGACCTAAGCAGACATATCTCCAAAGAAGATATACAGATTGTCAACAAACACATGAAAGGATGCTCAGCATCGCTAATAATTAGAGAAATGCAAATCAAAACTACAATGAGGTATCACCTCACACCAGTCAGAATGGCCATCATCAAAAAATCTACAAACAGTGCTCGAGAGGGTGTGGAGAAAGGGGAACCTCTTGCACTGTTGGTGGGAATGTAAATTGATACAGCCACTATGGAGAACAGTATGGATGTCCCTTAAAAAACTAAAAATAGAGCTGCCATATGACCCAGCAATCCCACTACTGGGCATATACCCAGAGAAAACCATAATTCAAAAAGACACATGCACCCCAATGTTCATTGCAGCACTATTTACAATAGCCAAGTCATGGAAGAAACCTAAATGCCCACTGACAGATGAATGGATAAGGAAGATGTGGCACATATATACAATGGAATATTACTCAGCCATAAAAAGAAATGATATTGAGTTATTTGTAGTGAGGTGGATGGATCTAGAGTCTCTCTTACAGAGTGAAGTAAGTCAGAAAGAGTAAAATAAATACTGTATGCTAACACATATATACGGAATATAAAAAAATGGCTCTGAAGAACCTAGGAGCAGAGCAGGAATAAAGATGCAGACGTAGAGAATGGATTTGAGGACACAGGGAGGGGGAAGGGGAAGCTGTGAGAAAGTGAGAGAGTAGCACTGACATATATACACTACCAAATGTAAAATAGATAGCTAGTGGGAAGCAGCCGCATAGCACAGGGAGATGAGCTCCGTGTTTTGTGTCCACCTAGAGGGGTGAGATAAGGAGGGTGGGAGGGAGACGAAAGAGGGAGGGGATATGGGGATATATGTGTATGTATAGCTTATTCACTTTGTTATACAGCAGAAACTAACACAACATTGTAAAGCAATTATACTCCAATAAAGATGTTTAAAAAATAATAATTAAGTAAAATCTAAAAAAAAGAAGGCAGTCTAGAAGCAGTGACCACAGAACAGGTGGTTTTTTTTGTTTGTTTTCTTACTTATGGGAGTTTTAGATGAGAAAGAACTGGTTGCCTCCCAGTGATTTTGTTGCTTGCTTTACAAATGATAATTATACTTCTATTCCACATAGAAGCCACTGCTGTTTGAAATTCCTTGCATGTTTTGCACCTGTGCAAATAATTTATCTTAATACAGACGTTGTATGTTGTCTTTTAGAAGTTTCTATTTTACAGCTATTAGGTATAATAACCCACCTGTGTAATCTGGGCAAGTCTTTTAATCTTCTTAGGTCTTAATTTCTTTAGTTATGATACAATGCACTTTGGCCAGAGCGTGAGCCAATGAACACTATACATCTATTAAGATGTAGTTCCAAGGGCCCGGACCTTAGCACTTAATAAAATACAGACTGTGCCTTCAATAAGCTCACCACGTAGTGGGAAACAGAGGCAAGCAAAGAAGCAGACACAAGAGAGAGGTATCAGTACCACACCAGAGAGATGTGTGGAGTCCTATCAGAACAGGAAGGACATGGCCAACATTGGGGGTATGACAGGAGTGAAAAGTCAGGAAATATGTCTCAAAAAGGGAATAATTGACCTATGTTTTTAAGAATGAGTAGTAGTTTGTGGGCAGATGTAAGGAGATGGATAGTCTAGAAAAGGAAAGAAACAACAACTGTAAAGAAATTAGTTATCTTTTAAAAAATTGTAGAGGGCAGCATAATGCTATTAGGGAGTAGCATAGAGGCAGGAGGCTGTGTAGGAGAAGTTAGAGATTCCACCACCGCCCAAATCCTGTGCTGCCCTGTAAGCCTATTGGGACTCCTGAACTTTACTGCAAAAGTAACGGGAAAACACTGAGGAATATTAAGCAGCATTAGATAATATCACAGTTAGTCCAAACATGTTAATTCTAGGGATTTTTATGATCTCATGTTTATAAACTACTGAATAAAAGTGAAAGACAATTAAAAGCAGGAGGAAAGTATAGTAAACACCCTTCATATTTAGGGTTGTACTCCGAGTGTCTCAAATTTTACTTTTTGTGTGGTGACCATAAACCGTTTGAAATTTTCATGCCGTATCTTTATAGGTTTGACTTGTAACAAGTGTCTTAGTTGATGCTTGATGAAAACATTATAAATTATGTATATTTGGTCTGAAATCTTCTAAATCCTTGTGATACAGTACACAAAGGATTATTTATGTAATTTTTGTCTCCCCATTAAAATCACTAGAGACTAAATTTGGCTTAAGATAAGTGAACTAAAATTTGCCATGTCATCTCATATCTTCAAACCCTTGGGCTCTTTTTTTGTTTTCTTTTTACCTTCCGAGGTACATGACTTACCTTCTCTGTTCTCAAAAAGGTACTTGGCTTCAGGATCTGATTGGCTCCTTGTCCAGCAGAGAGCTGAAAGGTTTTCTAGTTACAGTAAGAATATCTCAGGGTATATGTATTATCTTAGGGCCATGAATTTACTGTGCCAATCATTCTTTTGGAATTTCAGCCCACTTTTTAAAAACTTTTTATTTCATATTGGATTATAGTTGATTTTCAATGTTGTATTAGTTTCAGGTATACAGCTAAGTGATTTAGTTATGCATATACATCTATTCTTTTTTGGATTCTTTTCCCATATAGGTTATTACAGAGTATTGAGTATAGTTCTCTGTGCTATACAGTAGGTCCTTGTTGATTATCTATTTTATATATAGTAGTGTATATATGTTAATCCCAACCTCCTAATTTATGCCCCCCATTTTTCCCCTTTGGTAACCGTAAGTTTGTTTTCTAAGTCTGTGAGTCTGTTTCTGTTTTGTAAATAAGTTCATTTGTATTATTTTTTTAGATTCCACATTTAAGTGATATCATATGGTATTTGTCTTTCTCTATCTGACTTACTTCACTTAGTATGATAATCTCTATATCCACCCATGTTGCTTCAAATGGTATTATTTTGTTCTTTTTTATGGCTGAGTATTCTATTGTATATATGTACCACATCTTCTTTACCAATTCCTCTGTTGATAGACATTTAGGTTGCTTCTATGTCTTCGCTGTTGTAAATAGTGCTGCAGTGAACATTGGGGTGCATATATCTTTTCGAAGTATGGTTTTCTCCAGACATGTGCCCACTTTTGAATCCTCAAAATCTTCCCATTCTGATATTCAATATGTCTTTCTTCTTAATGAACATCCTTGCCTTATCTCTCTGATTCTCAGGAGCCTTGCCATTGTTTTTATTTACCTAATCTGGTACTTAGTAGCTACTAATAAATACACACACCTGCACATGGTAGACATTGCCTTATTTTCCCATTAATTTCCAAGAGGAGTTTAAAATGAGATTTTCCTCTCCAGCCTTCATTTGGGGCACTTGTAACAATTTACACAATTACTTTCAGTTAAAAGGAAATGCAGTCCCCTTTGCTTGTTGGAAATACATTGGGCAAATTGACTTTTAAATATATACAGTTTCTGGGCTTCCCTGGTGGCACAGTGGTTGAGAGTCCGCCTGCCGATGCAGGGGACACAGGTTCGTGCCCCGGTCTGGGAAGATCCCACATGCCGCGGAGCGGCTGGGCCCGTGAGCCATGGCCGCTGAGCCTGTGCATCCGGAGCCTTTGCTCCGCAATGGGACAGGCCACCACAGTGAAAGGCCCGCGTACCGAGAAAAAAAAAAAAAAAAAAAAAAAAAATACATATATATATATACACACACACACACACACAGTTTCTGTGGTAAACTAAATGGAGAACCAGAGGATATTGACTATTAAGTACTGACATCAAAAAATGCCAGTTTTCTTAGGGGAAAGTTGTCAGATCATGGAAAGAGAGATCAATCAATTGGGAGATCAATCCCAATTCTTTCATTTCTAATGACTGTGACCTTGGGAAATTAAAATAATCTTCCAACACAAGTATCATTATTTTGTAGACAAGTAAATGAAGATTTTGAGAGAATATTTTAAAAAGGTTGAAATAATTTACAAAGCACCTAGTACCCAAATGCATGACACATGTTAGAGGCTTGATAATTGGAAGTTGTTATCATTCGTTATGTCTTCACTCATCAGTACCGATAGACATTCTTACCTCTATAAAAAGAACAAGGATATTTTTACCTGATCACACCCTGAAATTGAAAAGTAAAAATCAGGTAGAAAATTGAGGATTAGAGTTGGAGAAATACTCTTTAAAATGTTTAATGGTTCTCTGGTTCATAAAAGGAAAATAATAGTTCATATAGACTTCAATTTGAAAAGCTCTTTTTTTTAAACTCTCTGGAATCTTGCTATAAATAAGAGGGGAAAACGAAAACTCAAAAGTTTGATAACTTGAAAAGATTGCCCACCCCAGTGTTTCTCCCATGACAAGTCTAAATACCCTACTCGGTGCTCCTTAAGCTCAGCTCTGACATTTGTCTTTTAATACTCCTCTGATCGTTCATATGTAATGTAACAGTGAATCCAAGTCTGAGTTATGGTTAATAACAATATTTTAATATCACCCAGCATTTTAGTATGCCATAGTCTCTAGAAGAAATGAACCTTCATTATAATATAAATGTCTTTTATATATATCCTCAACCAGATTCTTGACTACTATTTCAATACATTTATTTTAAGCATAATCAAATTCTGAGAAAAATGGTTGGTGTAGTGAGCAGTGGCTGAATTATCCATCCTGTTGAATTTTCATTCACTGTCCTAAGTAAACCTGAAATTGACAGTATGATTAGAGTGCAAAGTCAGCCACTAAAATGAACATGTATAATTTGGAATTATTTCTATCACAGTATGTCCCTAAGAACATTGGACCAAGCAGTTACCAAAGGATTTTACTTTTAGAAGCTTAAGGGTGTTCAGAGAACTGTTGTCTGCAGTTAATATGTGTTTCCATCTCAGGACATTGATCTGGTTAGTCATCTTTATTGTATAAGAAAATCAGTAAATATTTTTAAATAAATATAATTTTGTGATTAGAATCAGTAAGACAATAATTTTTTTGTGCTTAATTATACACAGTACTCTTGCACATGCATATACCATTATAGAAATCCACAGGGTGTACTAAGCAAACATACTGATCTCCATTTTACAGATAAGGAAACAGGTACTGAGTAGTAATGACTTATCTAACTTCTCAAAAGGGATTGTTCAACTGGATGAAGCATGTCCCCACAGGTGGGCAAATACTGGCATTCTTATAGGAAGCACTTGGACCAAAAGACTCTGATATAACTGAGACACTCTTTGACTTAGAGTTATCACTATAAATAAATAAAGCCAACCTTTCACTGAGTTAGTGACCATAATTTCAATGGCATAGTGCTCCATCTCCAGAAAATTAAAGTCAGGGTGATGAAAGTGAAGTGGTAATATTCCTGGGGGCAGAGGAAGGTATATAATAGCAAATTGTTTCTACAAGAGCAACAAGAATAATATGGATTGGAAAATACAATGTGACCTGTTACCCACCATTAAAGTTCCACATTATTGGGACTTCCCTGGTGGTGCAGTGGTTAAGAATCCGCCTGCCAACGCAGGGGACACGGGTTTGATCCCTGGTCCGGGGAGATCCCACATGCTGCAGAGCAACTAAGCCCATGCTCCACAACTACTGAGCCTGTGCTCTAGAGCCCGTGAGCCACAACTACTGAGCCCGCGTGCTGCAACTACTGAAGCCCGCTCACCTAGAACCCATGCTCCGCAACAAGAGAAGCTACCACGACCAGAAGCCCGCGCACAGCAATGAAGAGTAGTCCCCGCTCCCCTAAACTAGAGAAAGCGCGTGCGCAGCAACGAAGACCCAACAAGCCAAAAATAAACAAATAAAATAAATATATTTATTTTTTTTAAAAAGTTCCACATTATTGATGTAGGCAGGCATAGCATCTGACAAAAGAGGAGATATATTTATATTTAGTGTGTTCATAACGCTTTGTAAGCCTCTGGCCTGTAGCAGTATAATTACGGGTCAATCAGTGTCTTGGTATTAGAAGGTTAGGTTAAATGATTCAGTTCGGGTCAGTGAGAATCAGAGCTTTGTTACTTTCCATGCTGGTAGAGAAGGACAAAAAGGCAAAGCTACTTTATATAATGCAAGGTTATGAAAGGAAGGAGAGAGTGTGTGGTGCGATCAGAAGATTGAATCAAATGACTGAAAATGTTTTCTCCTGGGACACAAGAAATATGAGATTTTAACAGGCTGTATGTTTTCACGGTCTTTACTTTTCATTTATTTTAGAACAGTAAAGAAATTTTTTAAAAACTTTATGAAAAAGTCTGAATCTACAGAAAATTATAACGAGGAAAAGAGAAATCCCCTCTAACTATTATAATGCATTGCCCCTCTGGCTGTCTTTAAGTGGGAAGGTTAAGAGCATTGATCTTGGAGTCAGGATGCCTAGTTAGAATGGAAGCTCGGTCTCTTGCAAATTTATTAACCTTAGGTAACTTTACCAAACCCCACTGTATCAGAATTGTCTTATCTGTAAACTGGGGTAATAATAGTACCTACCTTATAGGACTGTTATGAAGGCTGAGTAAGTGAATATTTGAGAGTACACTGAATAGTCCCAGTCACATTCTAAGAGCAAGAAAAATGTTAGATATAATCACAGTAATAACAAGGAATAGTAAATATGGTTGATTACAGTATTGTTTCCAACTATTCTAACTATTCACTTCTGATTTCTATAAGAGCATTATTCATCCTCTCTGATTACAATGCTCCTCAGTATCTCCTGTGAAAGGACAATGCTGCCCCACCCATCTAAACTTTTTTTGGCCAATGAAATGTGAGCAGGCATGACAGACACTATATTTGAACAGGACCTTAAAATCCATTGTGTGTTCATTCAGTGCTTTTGTTCTTTTCCCTCTGCTGTGATAACAGCAGGTCTAAAACAGGGACAGCTTCTTTGGCCCATGTCCATTTCAGACAAAATATATATATATATATATATATATATTTATATATTTATATCTCAGAATGAAATAAATAGTTCTTGTTTTAAGTCACTAAGATGTTATAAGACCTCCACTACTCCAGCAAGGTTGACTAATACAATAACTAAACAGATGAATATATGAATGAATGAATGAATGAATGAATAAATAAATAAATAAATAAAAACTCTATTAGCATTTAGGTTATTTTAAAAACATAACCCTTGATTATTTAGATATTCAATCTCTGTAATAACTTAGATTACACACACATACATAATTTTGTAATTTGCTTTTTTTTTCACTTGGCTTATGAATGTACTTTCCCCATAGCATTATATAGCCTTTGCAAATATTAGAGCTTATAGGTAAATTGAAATAGCCATTAGAAGCCTGTAAGTGGTAATACTAATAATAATTGTAGTGATAAGGTTGTTCTCTGATAATGAAACTATAAATATGCACATAGTGTATTTTAAACAGAGTCTTGTAAAGCCATATCATGATGTTTGGGAAAGTGGTGACTCTAAGGTCAACACAAGTTGACTATAATAAAATCAAATGTATTAACATATCTAAATAAAGTAGGACAAAGAATGACACAGAGGTTGAAATTATCAGTGCCCATTCAGAAAGTGTTCAGTGATTATACAATAGATTTGAGCATAGCAGTTCCTTTGGCAGTTCATCCAGAGGATGAATTGTGTGCCTCTAAGACCTAATACAAAGACTAGCTACATATTCATGGTATCGGTTAACATGGGTACAGAAAAGAAATAACTTGATAATATTAAAAACTTAATGATTCATCATGGAATATTTATGAATTCATTGGACTTTCTTATTCTTTTTTTTACCTGTGTGAAGGTAGAACATATCATTATCATGCAGTGTATTCATCTCCTAAATGTCTTAAAGCTGACTGTAAGCATGGCTTTGAGGAGACGTGTTGCTATTAAACTGATATTTTTTGAAGCACATTTCATGAAACACTTGTTCCACACCATGCCAATAAAAATGACAACAACAACAAAACAAGCAAGAGATTCCATAGTCAAAAACTTTCTAGAACTTTTGGTTAAACAATGGTCAGTAAATGTCTTTACTCTAGACATTTACGGACCATTCAAAAATGAATATACTAATTGGTAAGGAGAGATATTCTACAATGAAATTTTTAAATTGACCACAGGGCCCTTTTTAAGTGTATTATGCTTTTCATTAATATAAATAGGAGCTTGTCTGTTGTATATTTAATATGTCAACTAGTCCTTGTTATGAATTAATGTTCATCAAACGTCATTGATATCACTGAGTTGCAGTTTCCCAGTCTTTAAAATGGAGATAATAGAACCTGCCTTAAAAAGTAGTTGTGAAGATTACATGATACCATTCAAACATTTCTTAGCATAGAATCTGACAGATAATAACAAATGTTTCAAGCGCTTTACGTGGCCTAACTCATTTAATACTCTGAAGTTCCTTGAACGAGAAAACTAACATGAAAAACCCCATATTTAACCATTACCACACTGCCATTTATTATTTAAACAACACTGGACAAGTTACTTAACCAGTTTGTGCCTTCCTCATCTCATTTATAAAATGTAGATAATAATAATATCCACCTCTGAAGTGAAGTACTGCTTGTGAAGCATTTAGAAGCCTGCCTAGAAAATGTGGGCACTCAGTATATTTTATCTATTATTTCTGTTAACTATTAACAGTGTTAAAAAGAATCCATTTCAGGGCTTCCCTGGTGGTGCAGTGTTTGGGAGTCTGCCTGCCGATGCGGGGGACACGGGTTCGTGCCCCGGTCCGGGAGGATCCCGCATGCCGCGGAGCGGCTGGGCCCATGAGCCATGGCCGCTGAGCCTGCGCGTCGGAGCCTGTGCTCCGCAACGGGAGAGGCCACAACAGTGAGAGGCCCGCGTACTGCAAAAAAAAAAAAAAAGAATCCATTTCACACACAAAAATTTACCTTTCCACAACGCTGTTTATTTGTCACTTTCTGATCATAATAATAATTATATTTGCATCTATATAATAGAGAATGTCATCCAAAAAATGGAAAACCATGACCACGTGTTGAGTTCCTACTATATAATAGGCACTGAACATATATTAAATTAGGTGACCTTCTGCCACAATTTTTGAAGTCAGTATTATCATAGCTACCAAAAAATATATCAACTGGATATGAGGGAGGTTGAACATCTTTTTTTTTTTTTTTTTTTTTTTGGCGGTACGCGGGCCCCTCACTGTTGTGGCCTCTCCCGTTGCGGAGCACAGGCTCCGGACGCGCAGGCTCAGCAGCCATGGCTCACGGGCCCATCCGCTCCGCGGCATGTGGGATCTTCCCAGACCGGGGCACGAACCCGTGTCCCCTGCATCGGCAGGCGGACTCTCAACCACTGCGCCACCAGGGAAGCCCGAGGTTGAACATCTTGACCAAAATGCATCAAATAAGTGTAGTCCCATCAAGGCTTGGACTTACTATGTCAGGATATCCATACCTTTTCCACTACACCTATAAAAATGAGATTTATCCATAATGGCAACTTGAAAGGCATGTCTATTCAAATCATCAAATTTGGTACATTAGTGTTAAACCACTTTCTAATAGGAATGAGCGTGAAGTGCTGTGATCAGAAAGTGTATGTGGCCATTACAGTCTGTCACCTGCTTCTCCTGGTGAAAAAATAAGGTAATTCTAAGTATGTCTATCCCCATCATTGAAGGTAGGCAAAGAAATAACAAGCTGTGATGACCCAGGAAGAGATTAGAAACAAAAATACACTGATAGAAAGATGGGGAACATGTGTCCATTCTTCTATTTTTAATATATCTGTTTGGTTTAAAAAAAGTTCCAACCAATAATTTTCATGAAAACATATGCATTTTCCCCATGCTGAACATATACTTGTGGATGTGTGTTTCATTTACAATACATTTTTATTAAAAGGAAGTATTCTAGTTTCTCTTCTGAGATATAATTTAAGTACCATAAAATTAATTAATTGTAAGTGTATAATTCATTGAATTGTAGTAGATTTTTAGAGCTGTGAAACCCTATCAACACTCCAGTTTTAGAACATTTCTATCACCTCGCAAGTTTCCCATGCCTCTTTTCGGTCTATATCCATTCCCTCACCCAACCTCAGATAAACACTGATATACTTTCTGGACGTTCTTAGACATTTAATAATACAATATGTATTTTTTATTGTCTAGCTTTTTCTCAGCATGCTATTGAAGTTCTTCCATGTTGTAGAATGTATCAGTAGTTTATTCACTTGCATTGCCAAACAGTATGGGTTGTTCCCACTTTTTGGCTCTTATGAATAATGCTGCTCTGAATACTTGCATCATGTCTTTGTGTGGACATATTTCTTATTTCTCTTGGTTATATCCAAGAGTTAAATTGTTGAGTCATATGATAAATTCATGTTTAACTTTCGGAGAAACTACCAAACTGTTTTTCAGAGTGGCTGCACCATTTTACATTCTCAGCAGCAGTGCATGAAGGTTCTTTTGTCTCCACATCCTCACCGACACTTGTTATTGTTTGCATATATCTGTTAAAGATTTTTACATCTATGTCAATATAAATATTATAGTTTAGTTGTCATGAATTTGTCTGAATTTGGTATCAGCGTAATACTGGCCTCACAGAGTAAGTAGGGAAATGTTGTCTCTTGAAAGATTTAGTGAAGGGTTATTAGTATTTATTCTTTAAATGTTTGGAGGAACTCACCACTGAAGCCATTTGGCTAGACTTTTCTTTGTGAGGAGATATTTCATTACTAATTCAGTTTCTTTATTTGTTATAGGTCTATTCATAAGTTATAGAGAAGTTTTTGAGTGGGGAGGCATGAGCAGTGAGTTTTCAAAATCAGGGTGAAAGCATGTACACATGTATAGAGGCAAGAAAGTGCTTTACCTGGATTTAATACTCCAAGTGTTTGGGGAGCCCAGAAAAGGGAGAAAAAATTCAAGAGCTATGAATATAGCACAGTCAGAATAGAGTAAATCTTTTCTTTTTCATTTTATGTAAATTAAAGACATCAACAAAATGTATTCAGTTACCTTCAATTAGCTAAATACATCACTTGTAAGAAATTTATAAGCAGACAATACTATCTGAAAATCCAAACAAGGATTAAGATGATAAATGAATGAATAACCATCTGTTTGATGATTTGTTTCGTAATGAGAATATTTACAGGTGAAACTATGAATGATAGCCCAAAAAACTAATATTTTAGAAAGTGTAGTAGGCAAAATAATGGCCCATGAAAGATGTCCATGACCTAATCCCCAAAACCTGTACAAATGTTACCTTATATGGCAACAGGGACTTTACAGATGTGATTAAAGTTAAAGACCTTGAGGTGGGAAGAATATTATGGATTATCCAAATGGGCACAGTGTAATCAGTGAAGTCTTAAAATCAGAAAAACCTTTCACAGCTTTGGTCAGAGGGAGATGTAATACAGAAGAATAGTCAGAGAGATGCAATTTCTTTGCCTTTGAAGCTGGACAAAGGGGGCCAGGAGCCAAGGAAAGTGGGAAGCCTCTAGGAGGTTAAAAAACAAACAAACAAAAAACCAAGGAAACAGATTCTTCCCTAGAACATCCAGAAAGGAATACAGCCCCCTGCAAGACACCTTGATTTTATTCCACTGAGACCTGTGTCAATTTTTTGACCTTCCTAACTGTACGATAATAAATTTGTATTGTTTTAAGCAACTAAATTTGTGGTAACTTGTTATAGTAGCAATGGAAAACTAATACAGTAACTATTCTAGAATGTCTAAAAATTAGTCCAGATGCTTTTAGGCTTATTGCTGGAAGTGGTATTAAATACAGTTAAAGCCTGTGGTTACTCAAAATATCAAACACCATCAGGACAATGTGTATGACTCAGTCACATAAAGTGAGGTTCTTACTTGCCAGCTTCTGCCAAGAAGACCCAGCAGTAAAATTATGAGCACATACATTTCCATGTACATATCCAGTCTCTTCTACTTTGAGCAACATTTTATTTTATTTTTTTTTTTTTTTTTTTTTTTTTTTTTTTTTTGCTGTACGCGGGCCTCTCACTGCTGTGGCCTCTCCCGCTGCGGAGCACAGGCTCCGGACACACAGGCTCCGCGGCCATGGCTCGCGGGCCCAGCCGCTCCGCGGCATGTGGGATCCTCCGGGATCGGGGCACGAACCCGTGTCCCCTGCATCGGCAGGCGGACTCTCAACCACTGCGCCACCAGGGAAGCCCTGAGCAACATTTTAGATCACTCATTTCAGAGACTTTCCTTCTTAATACTTTGTTTTTCAAAAAAAGATCCATTTTTTTCCCCTCCATCCCTAGCTTGGGTCCCACAGTGGATTGTTCATCTGTGGTCTGACTCTGGAAATGTCATTTAAGGTAAGGCATGGGATGTACCTCCACTTACTCCAGTATTTCTTAATTTCAATTTTAAGAGAAAGCTTATTTTGGCAAATTCTGAGATACTAATAAATCTTTCAGTTCTTTTCCTATCTCTAAATCCCTCTACCGATTTATCAGACCCCCTTCTAGTCTTGTTTTAAAATGCAAAAAATCTTTATCTGTTACCTCTTTCTTATTTTTCTCTTGCTCCATCTTGACCCTACTATAGCCAGCCTTAGCCTTTAGTCATTTACCTCTGCATCCTGTCTAGTGATATCACCCAAGATCACTTTTTAAAAAAATTTTGCAATATGTTTATCTGTTTTTAGATGAGATGGGGTTATACCATTCAAGTAGTACAACCAATTTATTGCTTATAACTCACGTGCCAAATGAGAATCCCCAAACTGCCAAATATTTACTTTCTGAACTCCTATCAAGTACTAAATGCTTGGCATCAGTTTTGCCTCCACTTCCCTACCCATAGGCCCATGTCAGATATTGTTATCAGATCAATAATACCCGGGTTCGGTCTCCTCAGACTGTAGTAAAAATCACCATAAACTGTGTAGTGGCAAACAACAGAAAATTTTTCTATTGTTGTTCTGGAAACTAGAGGTCTGAAATCAAGGTGTCAGCAGGGCATACTTCTGAAGGCTTTAGCTTTGGGTTTGCCAACAGTTCTTGGTGTTCTTTTGCTTGCAGCTGCAACACTTCAATCTCTGTCATCATATGGCCTTCTTCCCTATGTCTCCTGTATCTTCAAGTCTCTCTCTTCTTATAAGGACACCCGTCATTGGATTTATGGTCCACCCTAACCCAGTATGACCTCATTTTAACTTAATCACATCTGCAAAGACACTAGTTCCTAATAAGATCATATTCATAGATACTGGGGATTAGGCTTTCCATATATCTTTTGTGGAGACACAGTTCAACCCACAGCATCCCTAGAGAGAGCTTTAGAATACTCAACAAGCCATTCCAAACAGCCACTTACAATCAATCAGTAAGGGATGGAATATAGAATCAAATGTAATTTGGAAGGCAATATTGAGGAGTATTTAAAGCATGAATTCTGAAATGAGACAGCCTTGATTTGAAGGCTGGCTGGACTTAACAGCTGTGTGACTTTGTAAAGTTACTTGGCCTTTCTGTTCCTCAGCTGTCATATATGCAAAGTGAGGATCATATTACGACCTATTTCATAGGGTTGTGGAGATCAAATGAAATAATATATGCAAAAGCACAATGTCTGGCATTTTAAATGATCAAGATATGTTGGCTTTTAAAATTGTTAATTTCTCTGAAAATATTTTATTTGGTTTATTATTATGAACACTGAGGTGTTATATGTGATCAGTATTGTGCAAAATATCTGATTAATGAATACAACCTTGACTTTATCTTTTAAAAAAATATGTAGTTCATACTATATACAATTTTAAAATTTACAAAAATTGAATTTTAGTGATTTTTATTAAAGTACTAATTGCTCTATAATGTCAAGCATAAAAAAGGTGATTTAAAAAATTTTTGCAGCTTTGTCTATTTGTCTTTCTCTGAGTCTCTTTCTCCTTTCCTTTCTCTCTTATTATCTATTTATATATTACATATATATTTTATAAACTTATATATTGATATAATTACATTATTTTATTATATTGAAATCTATAGTATATATAATGATATGCATATGCATTTTTTCAAGTTTTTTACTAGCCTGTGGAAACAATTGTTAGAATTTTGTGATAGTCTAGCAAGTGCACTTATTGAAACTTATATAATTTTGTAAAATTTTTAGCACTGTATTTGGTCCCGATTTAAATATTATCTTAATGTTAAAATATCTGACAACTTAAGGAAAAGAAAGCTGGGATATTTTTAAAGTTAAGTAAAAAGTATGACATAAAACTGAATGAATACTTAGGGACAAGGTAGAACTTAAATACAGTTGAAGTAACAGAAGTAAAGGCTAATTCTAGAAGCTTTGCACAGCAGTTAAAGATCACACTTCACACATAATAAACAGTTAAGTTAAAATTAAGCTCTTATAAGATTTCTTTATATATAGGCTTTTTAAATCATGAATCCATACATTTATTTCTGTGTAGCCCTGGCTATGGTATATTAGTAGATGAACAATGCTGATTTTATTTGCTGTTATGTTAAATCAACTTGCATTTGTGCTTCCGGATCATTTTACTAGGTCCTGGTTTTATAGAGGCATAGTATTCTGTTGTGTACCACTAGAACAGACAAGAGACAGAAGAATCTCCAAGTTACTTTTTTTCCCCAAATTTAAATTAAACAACTTTTTCAAAAATGAAAGAGAAAGCCTTTGATATTCATTAATTACTACTAAATTGTGATGACACACTCGAGGAACTTGATGCATAGCAGGCATCCTTCCTCTTAAGCTTTCTTGCTTTGGTTTATATATATTCCCCCTGTATCACACAGCCAGCTTTGGACCTTAAAGGACATCAACATAAGGAATAGATGTATTATAATTAGATACAAATTATTAATCATTCAAGGGAGAAGCTCAAACTGTTCTATTATGACAGACAAATGCCATGAGTTATATGACTAACTTGATAGTTCATCTATCAATGTCACCTGACTTACTAAAATATACACTTTTCTCTCCTGCACCAAAAAACATTGTTCAAGATTATTTTCCCTAAAATAATGTTGCATGGACTCTTGTTTTTGTATATTTTTAAAATACCTCATGTGTTAATATTTCCAAGCATAATGAGAATGAGTAAGAATGAAATGCCCTAACCTGTTGACTTAAACTTTTGAGATGGACCTGTGTTTTTTAAAGACCCAATGACACTTTTCCCCTGGGGTGGACATGGGGAGTTATTTTCACGTTTCTCCTTAGTAGAAGCATAGTATGTGAAAGCAGCTGAACAACTCTTGCCACCTGTTCCAGGTATTTAAATTTATGTTGCTCATTTTTTTCCGTGCATAATGTATATTTATCCACCTCAGGTGAAAACAACATCAGAAGGAAAACCCACCAAACCAAATTAAACCAGCAGGATTTAAGCCAAAATTTAGTTGCAAGCAGCTTGAGCAGTGATGTTTTATTCATCAATCACCTGCACTTATATCAAATTGTTTACGCACAGATTTCAAGCATAAATAGCGAACACACCATTCCATTTTACTTGTGTAATATCATGGATTAATGTGGTGCCCGTTAGTCTGTTAGATCCCCCATAGATGTTCAGGTGCTGCATCAAATGACTTCCTATTAGTTGTATTCAACTTATTTTTCAAATGGAATGAAAATCATTTTCAGGTGTTTTAAGACATAATGAGGCAGATTATTTAAGTACTTAAGCCACTTTATGAAAGTAAGTTAAGCATGAGTGGAAGAAACATTAATGCATTTATGCTACAGAACAACTTAACTGAGGTAATTTATATATTTTTTCAAAGCTCATGTCTTTTATAACCTAAATATTTTCCAGCGTTTCTTTAATTTTTATTAGAGAGGCAATGGAAAGTTACAGGGTAAGCTGAAATTATGTGAGAGGCCTACTTTAGAAAGGTTGGTGTGGGAAGACCTCCATGGAAAGGGAATATTTAAGTAGAAATCTTCAAAGGAGGCAAGACTGCAAAAGTCATAGGGGGGAACACTTCAAATAGAGCCACTGTCAGGCACAAAGAACCTGAGTTGGGGACAAGCTTGGCATGTTCCTGGAAGAGGAAGAATGCTTGAGTATCCTTTAGTATACTTGGTTCTGCCATATTCCAAAACCATGCTCTTTACACTACACTACACTGCCTAAAAACAAACTCCCCCCAAAAAAGAAAGAAAACAAACACGGAGAAAGTATAAGAGTGTTCTTTATCCTGAACCATTCTTTACTGTGTTCTTAAGGTCACTACATCTCCATAGATTACAGACAGTCCTTGACTTAAGATGGTTAGACTTAACAATTTTTTGACTTTACAATGGTAGGAAATTGATATGCATTCAGTAGAAGTCCTACTTCACATTTTGAATTTTGATCCCTTCCTGGTCGAGCTATGTGCAGTGTGATACTCTCTCGTGATGCTGGACAGTGGCAGCGAGCCACAGCTTCCAGTCAGCCAGGCAATGACGTGGGTAAACAACCAATACACTTACAACCGTCCTGTACCATTCTGTTTTTCACTTCAAGCACAGTATTCAATAAATTGCATGACATATTCAACACTTTATTATAAAACAGGTTCCGTGTTAAGTGATCTTGCCAAATGTAGGCTAATGTAAGTGTTCTGAACACATTTAAGGTAGGTTAGGCTAAGCTATGATATTTGGTAGGTTGGGTGTATTAAAAGCCTTTTTGACTTAAGATGTTTCAACTTATGATAGGTTTATTGGAATGTAACCCCATCATAAGTCAAGGAAGATCTGTATGTTTCCTTTTTTTCCTGAGGCCCTCACCTATCAAATGATACTGTCTTTTCCAATCTAACATACATGTTGCTAAAATATTTAAAGAAGTGCCACACCCAATTTATATGTTTTATGGGGAATTTCATTTGCAGGAAAGATGGATAGACACATGAAAGAAAGTTAGAAAGAAAGATAGATGATAGATAGATAGGTAGATAGATGGATGTTTTTTTACCCTTTTTATAAAATCCATGTCCAGGGATTTTACACATATTCTTGAGCACTACTAAGCTGCTTAAATTCACTGAAACTTCATATTATACATTATTATGCAATATTCATTTCTTTATTCATAACTAATAATATCCATCATTGGTTCTGATAAATTGAGTATTTTTTTTGAAATAGACTGAAACCTTTTTTTTTCTTATTAATACTATTTTTAACACATTCAGTTATTTGATTCAAGAAAGGTACTATTCTTACCATTGTGTTCTTTACAAAAATATCTGAAATGCTGTGAAATATACAAATAATATCATAAGTCAATTTTGTTGCAAAAAAAGTAAGATTTTAGAAAAGAAATGATTGGAAGTTGCTTGATTATGCGATAGTTTGACATATACAATGGATAGCTTACTTTAAAAAAATCTAAAGGCATTACAAAAGGCATTAAGGGGGGACAAAGTACAACATTCAGAAGAACGATTTTACAAAAGTTCTTTGATTTTCCTTTTACTGTGTTCTTTATCACTCTAGATAATTTAAGCTATCTTTATAAGATGTACAGATGTCTCTTTTTAAGCTATCAACTATGTTTGCTTGTTTTCTTAAGGAGAATTAAGTAAAATAGAGTTGTACTATACTTTGAACCAACAATATTAAGATTATAGGTAAATTCTAGTACAAAAAGAAGTCACAAATGGAACAAATGCTTTTTATGTTGAAAGTACACTAAACTAATGAGAGAGAAGGAACTCTTGGATCAAAAATCCATACCTTATTCACGAATAAGTAGCCATTTTTGCTCATCATATACATTTCATTTTTGCTCACCAGACATGATAGTTTGAAGTTTTTGTTCCTATTCAAGTAATTCTGAGATGGAAAAAGAGAATTCCTGTTGCTTTTTAGTGCTTTTCCTCATTCTAGACATCAGTTTCTAATTTAGGAAATTGAGTGATATAAACAGGTGATCTCTAAGGTCCTTTCAGTGTTGACATCCCTGGATTCTATATCGAGCCAGATTCTCAAACTGACCCAAAAAATGATGTGGATTTGTTTTTGAGCTACTAATAGTTCTTCATTCTTAAAATATGACCTTTAGGAGTGTGGCATAGTGCAAAGCACTTGTAACAGGTGTTGGGACACAAGAGTTCTCATCGTAGCTCTGCCACTGACAAGCCTCATGATATTAGATATCTCACTTAATTCTGTCAATCCTTATTTAAAAACTTAGATGACTTGTAATTGTCTTTCTCACTATAAATTTCAATGAGAGATAAGCAAGTTGCCCTTAAAATGAATCTTGACAGTAATTATAGCCAACACACAGTGAAAACATTCTCAGAAAACAAAAGGCTCTGTAAAGTCTTCAGATCTTGATTTGTTTATTCCTTTTGAAATATGGAATGAGTTATGGTGGCCACTTGGCATACTTGAAGCCCTTCAAATTGTCAATTCTTTGCTCTTTCCAAAGCTCTGTACATCTGTTTTCTCTGAAATGTTTGTTTCTCTCAATTTGTAGCACTCTGTAGGGTCCCACACTCAGAGCATAAAATAAAAAATACAAAGAAAAGTGAATAATCATACCCAAAATGTATTACAAATAGCAATTTGGAAGACTCATTATCACAGTATGAAACATAAAAAAGAAGGATCATAATCAAAGAATGTGAGAAAAATGTAGAAAATATGTGGGCACGTATCTGTGCAGCTATTTCAACAACACCCAAATGTGTGGTGTTGTGCTGTTCATGCATGAATCAGTAAATAAATTTCCCAAATGTGTGATGTTGTGCTGTTTATGCATGAATCACTAAATCAATAAATACATCAGTAAATACATCAGTGTGTTATTGAAATTAGACTATAGTTATAAATACTAATTAGAATTAAATTATTAGAAATGAAATATGCTCAACATCTTCTACCAGTCTACTGAAAATGAAGATGCTCAAATTGGTTGAAATTCATCAATTTTTGTTTCATACTTTTATCAGGATTTTATAAAACAGAAGTATGATCGGGGGAGTCCCTAGGCTTCAAGAGACTATAAAATCTCAGTGAAGTTGGTTTCCTGCTTGTCAAATGAAAAGGGATAAAAGCCCCTTGGTACACATGCACTGCTGAGTTGGTCGAATTGTGCCAATTCTAATTTTTCAGGTTTGTTGAACACATCAGGGAAGACCTGAGCAGACAGATGAAGTACAGACTGTACTCTATGCCTCAGCTTCAGCAAAATCCAAGTGATTTCTCAGCCTGTACTTCTGAATTCCTGCATCCTGGGTCTGAGTGCTCTTTAACACTTGTTAGTTAGTACCTGTGGTGCCTCACTCAGGCAGCCCTACTTCCTTGATAATATAATGTGAGACTCCAGCCCTCTCCAGCTCTGAGCTACAGAATCTTGGGCCAGAGCAAGGCTGACCTTTGATTGCAGCTTCTCTAAAGACGATGGAAAGCTGTGGAGTTCAGTAACTCCATGGAAGACTTTAGTCTATTCCAGGGTGGAAGAAGCCACACAGGAAAAACTAGAGAGAGCTGAGAGAAGCAGGTAGGAGAGACTGAGGAGAGATACATGTTGAAGACTCAGGAGGTAGAATATTGCTGAGGAGTATATACTTAGAAAAAACCATAATTCAAAAAGACACATGCACCCCAATGTTCACTGCAGCACTATTTATAATAGCCAGGACGTGGAAGCAACCTAAATGTCCATTGACAGTCGAATGGATAAAGAAGATATGGTACATATATGCAATGGAATATTACTCAACCATAAAAAGGAATGAAATTGGGTCATTTGTAGAGACGTGGATGGGCCTAGAGACTGTCATACAGAGTGAAGTAAGTCAGAAAGAGAAAAACAAATATCATATATTAACGCATATATGTGGAGTCTAGAAAAATGGTACAGATGAACCAGTTTGCAAGAGAGAAATAGAGACATAGATGTAGAGAACAAATGTATGGACACCAAGGGGGGAAAGAGGGGAGAGGGGTGAATTGGGACATTGGGATTGACATATATACACTAATTTGTATAAAATAGATAATAAGAACCTGGTGTATAAAAAAAAACGAACTTCAAATCAGCTATAAAAAAATAAAATAACATAAAAAAAAAGAATATTGCTGAGGGAAGTTCACCGGATTATGCTAGGGTTTCACAACCTTGTCACTATTGACATCTGGGGGCAAGTAAGCTTCTTCTCTAGGTATGTAGTGTTGTTGTGGGTGTGTGTTTGTATTGTAGGACATTTAGCAGCATCCCTGGCCTCTACCCACTAGATGCCAGTAGCACTCCTCCCAAGTTACACAAATCAAAAATACCCAAGCATTGCCAAATGTTCCATGCTGTGGGGTGGGGGTAGGGGGGAAGGGTGGCAAACTCTCTCCTCATTTAGAAATCTCCTGTGGTTCATCACCTACCTCCATGGTTTGGATTAACTGCTTTCTACTTTACCTTTTAATAATCACACTTCTTCTTCAGAAGGCTTCCTTTACTCTCTGTGAGACTTAGATGTCCCCCTGCATGCTTTGTTAATACCCTATTCTTACTTCACTCAACAGAAATGCGTCAGACACCTACTATGTACTATGTATGTCCTAGAGATATGATAGTAAATAAAATTGACAAGGTTCCTATCCTAATGATGCTTTCATGTTTGAAGAGGAAACAGACAGTAAAGTGTATAGTCACAAATAAGCAAAAATTTTGTGGTTGCTAGGGAGGAATTAAAGAGAGTGAGGTGATGGGACCACTGCTTAGTAATTAAGGAAATAATTTAACTTGAGTGGGCATGGAAGCTGACAACTGAGCAGAGACATATGAAAAAAGAAGGAGTTATAACAACCAGGTTGAGGAAGCAGCAAGGGCAAGAGCCCTGACATGGGAACAAGCTGGAATTATTTAAAGAACTGCAGGGAGGCCAGGGGCTATAGTGTTGTGAACTAGGGGAAAGGCAGATCTGAGATGAGCTAGAAGAGGTAGTCCTGGGCCAGGTGATACAGAGCCTAGTAAACCATGGTAAAGCCTTAGATTTTGTTTCAGTGCTGTATCATAGCTCTTAATATACTATCTCTACCTGTCAAGAGACATGGTCTATTATTCATGTGACCTTAAGCAATTCATGCCATTTAAAAAAAATCTGTAAAATGGGTAACCATATATGCCTCAAATAGCATTGTGAGGATCAAATAAAATGTTGTGATGCTAATAAGTATTAGTTAATGAAACCATAGGCACAGCATTACATGCATTGTATCTCTTAGTCCACAAACAATAGGCTTTATTCCCACTGTGAGGATGGAGAAAAGACACTTGAAGTCAATGTTGATGGCAGAGTAAGAGACCGTTGGTGCAAAACACATGATGGAGAGGACAAGATACTCCAGAAAATGGGAACAATATGTACAAAGTACAGTTATCAGAAATCCTGGAGTAGAGGGTGACAGTAAGCAATTAGATATGTATGGCTGGAGTGTAAGGTGCAGGAGAAGAAAAATCTGGAGAAATAGATTCTTATTTGGGTTATTCAGTCTTGCTAAAAGTAACTTTACTTCTTTGAGCCTCAATTTCCTTTTGTATGAAAAGGGGCAATAACATGTCTTTAATAGCATTATTGTAAAGGAAACATAAAATAATCTTTTTAAACAGAGCCTAACACAAACTAAGTTTTAAAAATGTTAGGTATATAGTCAAATATCCAAAGAATGCTTATTAGTGCACCAATACCCTTCTAAGCTCATTTCCAGTAATAAGCTAATATACTCTGTTCCAAATCTTTCCCATACTACATTTTGATGAATGACTTGAAGGAGAACACAGATCAGATTTTTTAGATTACCAAAGCTGGAATGGATAGTTAATATACCAAGTGACAAAAATCATGTCTTGATAAGCTGAAGTGATTAAATTTAACATAGATAAATGTGTAGTCCTAAACTCACATTCAGAAAAAAAGTATCTGAGATGAGACAGATGTGGGTAAACAGCCATTCATATGAAATATCAAAGGGCATTTTTGTGTGAATGCACACTCAATATGCGATAAGAATGCTGTATATTTTCCAAAAGTGTAGATGCAGTGCTATTTTAGTGGCATTCATAGAGGTATGTGTCTGATATAAGAAAGTAATTATCTCACTTCAGTAAAACCAAAGAATCTTATTGCAGTGACA
This sequence comes from Mesoplodon bidens, assembly GCF_964165515.1. NCBI lineage: Eukaryota > Metazoa > Chordata > Mammalia > Artiodactyla > Ziphiidae > Mesoplodon > Mesoplodon bidens. The sequence goes on from NC_138175.1 coordinate 24,361,231, forward strand.
GAAAATGGTTGATATGTATAGATTGTTTGAATGATTACATCTTTGAAACTAATGAATAAAGTGATCGGTATATTAATACTGCAAATCTATCTCTAGTTAGTGTCCATTTAGAATGAAAGGTATGACAGAGCCCCTGAAAGATGTGAAAAGCAGTGCCTGAAAGGAAATGGAGCTCACAATATTGACCTTCATCTTCTCTTTTGATTCCTATAATTCCACTAGTGTTAAGGAGGCCAGTATACCAGTTGGCAGATCTTTTCAAGGAAGTTGACCCTGAATAGCTTGCTTTTGACATATGGCCAATGGAAAAGTCAGACTGTAATTCATCTGGGGAGTCTGGTTGAAATGTGTAATGATGGGCACGACATGTACTCAGCAAGAGTGGCACGAACCTATACAAGGGAATTGGAATGAGTACAAAGAGGACGCTCCAAAAAAAGGGTGCAGAGAAAAGCACAGCCTTCATTTGAAATATACTCTTCTTGAATTTCAGGAGACTGGAACATGTTTTAAGGAAATCTGGGCTTGCTTTCAAAAACAGGATTCATTTATAGTCTGAGGGGAAAGCCACAGGAGGGTAAGGGATGCTGACTGAGATATACTTTGAATTCCTTGATTTTCCAAATCTGAAGCTCAGAGTCAAATTCAGACCCTGCCAACTACTTGAACCATGACGAAAGTTAAAAGGTTTTCATAAGTCCTTGGAAAATGTAACTACAGCTTTACTTTAATTCTCCAACATCAATATTGGTGGCTGGGTTGGGTAATCCTTGTGATACTACTCACTTCCACTCCCTGGTACAAACTCTGCATTTATGACTTGTTTTGGAAAGGTATTACTCATAGAGGACAAATGGTAAAGTGATTTATGTAAGATGATTCTCCTGAAGCCATGACAGTCATGACTTGCTTTGCATTCTTGGGGTGGATTTGAGCCTCTGCAGCCATGAAATTTTGTAAGAGAACATGAAAACTCTTTTAAGAAGCAGGTGAACACAGGATTATGGACAGAGAATTCTACAGGAAAATGGTGAGCACAGATTAAGGACAGGTGCACCACTGGCAATATCATCTAGATTCAAGAGAGAGAGAGAGATGATAGATAGATAGATGATAGGTAGATAGATAGATAGATAGACAGACATAGATAGAGTCATTCAGTCTTTTAAGTCTTATAGTGATTTTATCTAGCAGACCCTCTTTACTGTAGAATTCCCTCTTACATCACTTATCACTCATTCTCAGCTAATTGACTCTTGCTCTCAATTTCAGAAAGACTGCTTCCAACTAAACTGGTTTTTAAAAATATTGCTTTCTCAGCTTTTTTCCACTTGTTAATGCCCCTTGCCCATGTTCACTTTTACCCTTTTTATAACATTCCTTGTAATAAACTGTATATAGCCTAAGTTATGCTCTAAAAACCTCCAAATCTTACTTGCACAACAGAATAAAATGTATTTCTCACTCACTCTAAATGTTCCATAAATGCCAGCATGGGGCTGCACTTAACAGTGTCATCAAGGGACCCTGGCTCACGGAGGCTATGCCTTGTTATAGTTGTACCATCTGTGACTCTAGCCCCTTTCCAGTAACTAAGGCAGGGGAAGAAAAAGAGTAGAGACTTTTGCTGATCAAACCCTCTCTCTAGAAGTGATATCAATCAATTATATTCACATCTCATGGCTTGGAATCTACCCACTATCATGCTGTAGTGGAGCCATTGTTAAAACTCTCACCTGTGATGAACTGAGATGTGATCCCAGTGGAAGGGAAGTACGAGCAAGAACCGTTACCCAGGCAGTTGAAAAGTTTGAGGAAAGTAATAATGATAAGGACAGTAGACTCTATGGCTATTGTTAGGAAAGGGATGTACTGAATAAGACAATGATAGGCTGGGGGTGAGTAATCAACAATTAAAGGCTAAGTGTGAAAGCCAGGAAAAAACCCAGTATTTTCCTCCTTTGTCTTTTACTCTTTTTTTAATTTATTTAATTTATTTTTTAAATTTTTGGCTGTGTTGGTTCTATCACGTATGCACCATACAATCTGTCAGACTGATAGAGCAATGAAAATGATTACTGAAGAACAGACTGGCAATGACCCCTGAGTATATGGGAAAGCATCCATCAGGACACAGTATACACCCTAAATCAATGACCATTACATTTTCCAGTGTACCCAATAAATATAATATATGAGTCTGAGAAACATGGCTTGAAGTTTGAGTAACTACACATATCATCACTCCTAGTGATTCATTTGGGGAGTTTGTGCTTCCAAGACTGCAACTCTTGATTCTAAAGGTTTAGACGTCCTGATCCTTTGCCAGAGGACACAGACATAATCTCATTCAACTTTCAACTATAGCTGCCATCTGGTTACTTCAGGATATGTGTGCCAAGAAATCAGCAGTCAAAAAAAAAAAAAGGAATCACCAACCTGGTTAGGGTAATGGATTCTGATTATCAGGAGGAGATAGGGCTGCCAAAGAATATGTTTAGGTACCAAAGAATATGTTTGATATCCAAGAGATCCAAAGTCACATCTCTTGGTACCCCCTTGCCCAAATTTAATAGGAAATTGACAAGCAAAACAACTGTGGCCTGAGAAGGGCATGATGACTATCAGTAATACCCCCTTGATACGAGGATTTGGGCAGGGTGGAATTTAAACAAGGCAGGGTGGAATTTAAAATGTGTAGTAGAGGAAGGAGATCATGAATATCCATTGTGGCCTCAGGATTAGCCACAGCAGGAAAATAAACCAACCAGAATCCTGGAGAAGCTGTTTTCAGAATTTATCATATGAAGAAAGTACATATAACGTGCAAGGTGTGCCACCCAGGTGTGTCTCCTAGGTGAATCATTCTCCAGGAATTTCCCTCAATAAAAGAGAGCTAGCTTATCCAAACACATAACCTATTTCTGAGACATGCCACTTAGAGTCACTGGTCAAAGAGGAGGTATACATGTGTCAAAAGAGGACACTTATGAAGCCTCATCCTACCTCCAGTAATACCCTTGCATTGTATGTTTATAATTCAGCGTTTCTCATTGTTCACGCTTACCTATTTCATTTACCCACAGGTTTTGACCCAAAGCATATTCCCCCCAAAACTTTTATATACCAATGTCCATCTCTGAGTCTATTGGGGGGAAAGCCTGATAAGACATATACATCTACAATAAGAACCATGAAGAAGAAATGCAGGTTTCTATGAAAGTGTAGAATCTAAGATTAGGTTTAAGTAGGAGGCCAAAAAAAAAAAAACAAACAAACCCATATGCAAGAGATGATTAAGCTATAATCTGGAGGATGTAAATAAATGTGTTATCTGTTGATTAGGCTGTGGGGAACGGCAGGGGAAAAAAGAAGAGTATTCTATCTAGAAAGAAAAGCATGTGTAACAGCGTGAAAGCACAGTGACAGGGGTAGCATGATATGAGGGCCTAAAAGGAGGCCAGAGTAGCTGAACCACAGAAGGGAAGCAAGGACTGGAGAAGCAGGTCTCATATAGATCACATTAAATACAGTGATCTTCATTCCAAGATCAATGAGGTAGCTACTGATTTTTTGTTAATGCAGTTGTGTAGACTGAGGCAAGAGGTGAGAGATGATCAGATTCCCATTGTGAATAGCCCTTTCTGTCTTCCTCATAGAAGAAAGAGAAGGAGCATACTGAAAATGGAGAGACTGGAGACACAACTATGGAGGTACAGGTGGGAGGCCATGGGACCACAAGGAGGGATATCTAACCCCAAATTAGTAGAAGACACAACTAAACAGAGTGGGAAAATATGTCAATTGGAGACTATCAGGCAGAGGAGAGAGGAAGGGATTTTCTAACAGAGATAAAATATGTGCAAGCTTCTGATCAAGAGAGAGCCATCCTTAAAAGTCTTAAGCAGGCATTTCACAAAAGAAGATATTCAAATGGCCAATAAACATGTCATTCCTATAAGGCACAAAAGAAGACATAACTAATTTATACTGCTAGAAGTCAGAGTAGTGTTACCCATGGGACAGTATCATAAAGGTCATAAAGGGGGCTCTGAAGTGTTGGTAGTGTTGTTCTATTGCTTGATCTGGATGCTGGTTATAAGGGTTTGTCGTTTTTGTGAAAATTCATCAAGCTGTACACTCACAATGTATTATACTTTCTTATACATATATTTTACTCCAATAAAACTTTAAAATGATAAAAACAATAAATAAATAAAAGAACACAGCCCACAGCATGGAGATGGTAGATTTGTACATATATAATAATGATCTCAAGGCAGATAACAGTGCCTTTTTCTAAACAAAAGCACTTTATAATAAACATAATAAGAAATTTTCTCTAAATATCATGAGAGTCTTGTCAGAGACACCTGTTTTAACTTCATATAAAGACATTTTATAAGCCACTGGGCCTTTTCCTCCTTTCCCGGTCATCTCAGGGACCAGGAGAATTTCTCTAGTTAATTAGGACAGTAGAGGAAAAGAGACTAGACTTGGAGTGGATTTCAGTTCTAATTTGGCAAGTCAACCAGCTGCGTAGCTTTGAGCACATCCCATAACCGTTTTGAGCTTCAGTTTCCTCATCAGTAAAATGAGGATTGTCTCCATACCTCCTGGAGCTATTAAGATCAAATCAGGTAATTCTAGGGGAAAAGAGAGAGAGCCAGTCTTATCACCAGTGCTATAACTTGATAGTTACTTATAGTTGGGAGCAGAAATGTATGAGCTGGAGAGCTGAGGGTCATTTCCTGAATGGACATCTAGGGTTGGGGTTTAGACTCTACACTAGCAATAAAGTGGAACTGACAGTAGAAGGCATCATATCGACTGCACAGTAGAAGGCGGCATCAGAGTGACATGACCATAATTCCAGTTCAGAAAGATCTCACTGAAAGAAGCTTAGAGGACAAAGTGTGAGAACTGAAGAACCATGGCAAGGTTCTAGAGTAGATAGGAGGAGTCCTTTACCTTACTAGAGTTTCAAATTAAGGAAGGTGATTCTGTCAGTTGTATATAAGGAGGATTTCCAGTGGAACCGGATGTGGAGGCTGGTGGCCAGAGGCAGGGGAAAATAACACAAAGATATTTGCATAGATCATCAAAAGATAAAGGCTTCAGTGTACATGGTGGTAGAATGTCCATGAAATCCTTGCCCCGCCTTTGGATGGAGTTCAGAGACTGAAACAAGTGTATCATGAAGTGAATGACAAGCCTGGTTGGCTTGGAATCTTTCTGTTTAGCCACTGAATGCCCCACATCTAGTGAAAACCCTCAGTCCCAGGCAAAGTATTACTCTAAGAGGTGAGTCTCAATATGGAGACCTAAGTTTCTTAGGTTGAGTTGCAGAGGAAACAAACTTTGAGGAGATTTGCATGCAGTGAATTTATTGGTAGGTTGGTTTGGGGATGAACAGCAGTAAAGGGGTGAAGGCAACAGGAAGAGGGAAAGCAGGAGCATGAACTATGATGGAATCACAACACAGCCCTCAGTTGGTCCTAAAAAGAGCTCTGGAGCTGGGCTGGCCAAGAGTTGTCTCACACTGAGGAATGGGGGCTGGGGATTTGTACTCCTACACAGATCACTCTTTGGATTTCAAGTTGCCCCCAGAGAGGAAGCATGGTCAAGGTTGATTTCTGGTGAAGGACTGAGCTGTAAGCCGTCAGCAGCCCACACTCCGATTCTTAGCATCTGGGAGAATGAGTGCTTTGGCCCTTCACAGGGGAACTAGACCAAGCACCACAGCATCTATTAAGAAAGCAATTCCACAAATAAAACCTGGGAAACTCCCTTCATTTCTGCATGGGTTCTTGTTGCTAGTTGGCTTTCTCTGAGGGCTTACAAAATGTTCAGCAAGTGAGCTTCCTCTCCTGTGTTCCTTCTAGTTTATTTTGACGGCTATAACTCAGCAGCATGTGCCTTCTTTAATAAACACATGTCCAGCTCCTAGGAGGAGACACTCATATTTGGTATTGGATGGATGTGCTGTTCCCTTCTTTATTTAGACCTAGAAATTGAAGTCACCCCTTTATTCCCCTGTCCTTTTCCCTCTGCTTCTCCCACTTGGGAAACATTTACCAACATCAAAGAGCAGCGGAGCAGTAGAGAGCTGACTTAGCCATAAAGATTTCTCATTGCTGTGATACATGTGACCTTTTCCTTTTGCTGTTACTTAATTCTGCCCTCTGGTCTTGCCTCTGAGGTGCAGAGAGAGAACCAACTCTCTGCACTTCAGGAATGCCTTTCTTCTCAAATTATCACTTGAACAGGCAAAATGATCCTGCACAGACCGCTTTACGTTGCCCAATGGGCTTGCAAATATGAGAGAAGCACAAGATACGCCTTTCCAGGTTTCTGGGAACTCTATGACTAGAAAGAAAATGCAAATAATCATTGTTAATTAAAGGCATCTGGGACATGAGTGGAGGTGAATTATCACTGATATTAGTATAGGTTCATAAACATTTTATCTTTAAAGCCATTTTATTGAATATTGATGAAAAGCCTCGATTTGGGAATCAGATTTTGTGACCTCCAATTTGGCCTCCTCCAACTCCCACCTGTGTTATTTTGAGCAGATTAATTAAGTACAGTAAAGCTTAAATGCACCATTTGTATATGTGCAAAAGGAGGGTTATCATAGGTGGTGTGTGGTACATGATCTGTCCAGTCCCCTCTTCCCTGACAGTGAACCTGTCCCCCTGCTATAGGTGTTGATTGCTCCTAGCACTTACCTGCACTTTTCTTCAAAGGTTTTCCCTTGGCTGAGGGCCACTTGAAGAGGCTGGGCAACTACTCACCCCCAACTCAGGCCAGTAATTGATTCTACAGTGGGCATATGTCCCAATTCTGACCAAAGAATTATGAAAAGTGTTCTACTGGGAAGTTTTTCCTCATTAGGAAGAGGCAACCTTTTTCATCTTCTGAATGTTGCTGTGTTTCTGTGTACTTCATGAAACATCTGTAGTTATCAACACACTGTACTGAATATGAAGCAAATTGAAGTTGTCGGGGCAGACAGGAAAAAAAAAACTAAGATTTTTGATAACATAGGTGACTCCCTAAATCAAACATTCTGGAGAATTTTGTTTTCCACTGGAAAGACTGGACTTCCTGTTACGGTGGGTAACACATGTCATTATTGTTTAGTGAGTTGATTCAAGGGCCCTCTTCCTTGCAAGCAAAAGCAGGCTAACAGATACACAGGGTGTGTGTGCCTGCATGTGTGTGTGTGTTTGTGTGAGACAGAGAGACAGGGACAGAGAGAGACAGAGAGAGAAGAAAGAAGAGAGAAGGGAGAAGAGAGAATATGTATCCTGGCATCCACTTTGATTCCCTAGTCTTGGTCCCTGAGGAAGCCCTACCTACTTCTCAAAACACTTACCAGCTTTCTTTTTCCTGAACTGAATTGAATTGGGTTTCACTAAAGGGGACCTGAAAACCTGATATTGATTAATTCCTATTTCAAAGTGCTTAGCACAGCTACAGTACAATAAACACTCAATGACTATTAGCTATTTATAGCATTCTTAATTATCAAGATAATCATGTTCTTTCATCTCACCACTCCTTATGAAACCAAAGTGGTGGTTCTTAAAACTAGTTTCACATTAGTATCACCTATAAAGCTTTGAAAAATTAATGCAACCCAAATCTTCTACTTCCACTGTAATGGAGTAACTGATTCAGGTCTTCAATGTAAATAACTAGGAAACTAGACAAAACATATAAAACAACTTGTGTCACTATGATATACAGTTGGTCTTTGTCCTTGATTCCTGGCACACAGCTCCTAAAACCTTTGGAATCTCTGGAGTGATAGAAGCATCGTTTGTTCTAATGAGGTTTTTTTTGGGTTTTTTCCCCAGTGAAACACAGTTTATTTACATATACAAAAACACATATACAAGCATATACATATATATAACTAAAATTAAAACTTCATAAGGCAATATTTACCCCCAATGCAAGTCATGTATTCTTTTTGTAAAAAAAAATTTATTGGAGTATAGTTAATTTACAGTGTTGTATTAGTTTCAGGTGTACAGCAAAGTGAATCGGTTATACATATACATTTATCCACTCTTTTTTAGATTCTTTTCCCATATAGGCCATTACAAAGTATTGAGTAGAATCCTCTGTGCTATACAGTAGGTCCTTATTAGTTATCTATTTTAAGCACAGTAGGGTATATATGTCAATTCCTATCCCCCACCCCCTGGTAAACATAAGTTTGTTTTCTACATCTGTGACTCTATTCCTGTTTTGTAAATAAGTTCATTTGTACCAATTTTTAGAATCCACATATGAGAAATATCATATGGTATTTGTTTTTCTCTGTCTGACTTATTTCACTTAGTATGACAATCTCTAGGTCCATTCATGTTGCTGCAAATGGCATTATTTCGTTCTTTTTTACGGCTGAGTAATATTCTGTTGTATATATGTACTACATCTTCTTTATCTACTCCTCTGTTGATGGACATTTAGGTTGCTTCCATGTCCTGGCTTTTGTAAATAGTGCTGCAGTGAACATTTGGGTGCATGTGTCTTTTTGAATTATGGTTTTCTCAGGGTATATGCCCAGTAGTGGGATTGCTGGGTCATATGGTAGTTCTATTTGTAGTTTTTTAAGGAACCTCCATACTGTTCTCCATAGTGACTGTACCAACTTACATTCCCACCAACAGTGCAAGAGGGTTCCCTTTTCTCCACACCCTCTCCAGCATTTATTGTTTGTAGATTTTTTGATGATGGCCATTCTGCCCTGTGTGAGGTGATACCTCATTGTAGTTTTGATTTGCATTTCTCTAATAATTAGTGATGTTGAGCATCTTTTCATGTGCTTTTTGGGCATCTGTATTTCTTCTTTGGAGAAATGTCTGTTTAGATCTTCCTATGAGGTCTCTCTTGATAGGCCCCTAGATTGCTTCAGCAGGGGGTGCTGGTTGCCACAAAAACCAAGTCAGGATTAGAGGGTTGGAACTTTCAGCCCTATCCCCTGGAGATAGGGCTAGAGATTGAGTTAATCACCAATTGTCAAAGATTTAGTCAATCATGATTGCTTAATGAAAGTTCCATAAAACCCACTGAATAACAGGGTTTAGAGAGCTTCTGGGTTACTGAACACATGAAAGTGCTGGAAGGATGGCATACCCGGAAAGGACATGGAGGCTGCATGTGCCTCCTCCCATGCCTTGCCCTATTCACTTCCATCTGTCTGCTCCTAATTGTATCCTTTAAAATAAACTGGTAATAGTAAGTAAAGGACTTTCTGGAGTTCTATGAGCCACTTAAGCAAATTATCATACCTGAGGAGAGAGTCATGGTACCTCTGGATTTATAGCTGGTTGGTCAGAAGTACAGGTGGCAACTTGGGACTTGCAAGTGATGTCTGAAGTGGGGGCAGTCTTGTGGGATCGAGCCCTTAACCTTAGGGAACTGTGCTAATACCAGTTAGTGTCACAACTGAACTGAATTGTATAGCATCCAGTTGGTGTCCAGAGAGTTGGAGAATTGGTTGGTGTTGGGGGGGTGTGGGAAACAAAAACATACTTTTGTGTCAGAAGTGTTGTGAGTAAACAATTCAGTTAAACATTGTATAGCAGGCTGCACAGGGATTATGATACCTGAGAGAAAGGAGATAAATGAGGTGAACCTTATAATTACCCTAGCTTTCAGCCTGGAGGAAATTTCAAAACCCAGTACAGGAGAAGGAACCCCAGAAAGGCAGTATTCTTTTTTTTTTTAATAGATCTTTATTGGAGTACAATTGCTTCACTATACTGTGTTAGTTTCTGTTGTACACTAAAGTGAATCAGCCATATGCATACACATGTCCTCATATCCCCTCCCTCTTGAGCCTCCCTCCTATCCTCCCTATCTAGGTCATCCACCCCTCTAGGTCATCACAAAGCACTGAGCTGATCTCCTTGTGCTATGCGGCTGCTTCCCACTAGCTGTCTGTTTTACATTCAGTACTGTGTATGTGTCGATGCCACTCTCACTTTGCCCCAGCTTTCCCCTCCCACCCCGTGTCCTCAAGTCCATTCTCTATGCCTACATGTTTATTCCTACCCTGCGACTAGTTCATAAGTACTATTTTTTTTTAGATTCCATATATATATGCGTTAGAATACAGTATTTGTTTTTCTCTTTCTGACTTACTTCACTCTCTATGACAGACTCTAGGTCCATCCACCTCACTACAAATAACTCAGTTTCGTTTCTTTTTATGGCTGAGTAATATTCCGTTGTATACACGTGCCACATCTTCCTTATCCATTCATCTGTCGATGGACATTTAGGTTGGTTCCATTTCCGGGCTATTGTAAATAGTGCTGCAATGAACATTGGGGTGAATGTGTCTTTTTGAATTATGGTTTTCTCAGGGTATATGCCCAGTAGTGGGATTGCTGGGTCATATGGTAGTTCTATTTTTAGTTTTTTAAGGAACCTCCATATTGTTCTCCATAGTGGCTGTATCAATTTACATTCCCACCAGCAGTGCAGGAGGCTTTCCTTTTCACCACAGTCTTTCCAGCATTTATTGTTTCTAGATTTTTTGATAAAGACATTCTGACTGGTGTGAGATGATACCTCATTGCAGTTTTGATTTGCATTTATCTAATAATTAGTGATCCTGAGCATCTTTTCACGTGCCTCTTGGCCATCTGTATGTCTTCCTTGGTAAAATGTCTATTTAGGTCTTCCGCCCATTTTTTAACTGGATTGTTTGTTTTTGTGATATTGAGCTCCATGAGCTGTTTGTATATTTTGGAGATTAATCCTTTGTCTCTTGTTTCATTTGCAAATATTTTCTCCCATTTGGAGGGTTGTCTTTTCATCTTGTTTATGGTTTCCTTTGCTGTGCAAAAGCTTTTAAGTCCCATTTGTTTATTTTTGTTTTTATTTCCGTTACTCTAGGAGGTGGATCAAAAAAGGTCTTGCTGTGGTTTATGTCAAAGAGTGTTTTTCCTATGTTTTCCTCTAAGAGTTTTACAGTATCTGGTCTTACATTTGGGTCTTTAGTCCATTTTGAGTTTATTTTTGTGTATGGTGTTAGGGAGTGTTCTAATTTCATTCTTTCACATGTAGCTGTCCAGTTTTCCCAGCACCACTTGTTGAAGAGGCTGTCTTTTCTCCATTTTATGTTCTTGCCTCCTTTGTCATAAATTTGTCCACTTTTTCATGGTTGTACATTTTATTGACATATAGTTGTTCGTAGTAGTCTCTTATAATCCTTTGTATTTCTGTGGTGTCAGTAGTGATTTCTCCTTTTTCACTTCTAATTTTATTGATTTGTGTCCTCTCCCTTTTTTTCTTGATGAGTCTGGCTAAGGGTTTTTCAAGTTTGTTATCTTCTCAAAGAACTAGCTTTTAGTTTTATTGATCTTTGCTATTATTTTCTTCATTTCTATTTCTTTTATTTCTGGTCTGATTTTTATGATTTCTTTCCTTCTATTGACTTTAGGTTTTCTTTGTTCTTCTTTCTCTAGTTGTTTTAAACAAATGGTTAGATTGTTTATTTGATATTTTTCTTGTTTCTTGAGGTGAGATTGAATTACTGCTTTTGCTGCATACCATAGGTTTTGGGTCATCGTGTGTTCATTGTCATTTGTTTCTATGTAATTTTTTAAATACAAATTTATTTTATTTATTTTTTGGCTGTTTTAGGTCTTTGTTGCTGCGCGCGGGCTTTCTCTATTTGCGGACAGTGGGATCTACTCTTCGTTATGGTGTGCAGGCTTCTCATTGTGGTGGCTTCTCTTGTTGCAGAACACAGACCCTAGGCACGCAGCCTTCAGTAGTTGTGGCTCGCGGGCTGTAGAGCGCAGGCTCAGTAGTTGTAGCACACAGGCTTAGTTGCTCCATGGCATGTTGGATATTCCTGGACCAGTGCTTGAAGCCGTGTCCCCTGCATTGGCAGGTGGATTCTTAACCACTGTGCCACCAGGGGAGCCCCTCTATGTATTTTTGTATTTCTTGTTTGATTTCTTCAGTGATCTCTTGGTTATTTAGTAGCACACTGTTTATCCTCCTTGTATTAGTGATTTTTACAGTTTTTTTCCTGTAATTGATTTCCAGTCTCATAGCGTTGTGGTCAGAAAAGATGCTTGGTATGATTTCAACTTTCTTAAATTTTCCAAGGCTTGACTTGTGGCCCAAGATGTGATCTATCCTGGAGAATGTTCCCTGTGCACTTGAGAAGAAAGTGTATTCTGACACTTTTGGGTGGAATGTTCTAGAAATATCAAGTCTCTCTGGTCTATTGTGTCATTTAAAGTTTGTGTTTCCTTATTTACTTTTCTGTTTGGATGATCCGTCCGTTGGTGTAAGTGTTGTGTTAAAGTCCCCACTATTATTGCGCTACTGTCAATTTCTCCTTTCATGGTTGTCAGCATTTGCCTTATGTGTTGAGGTGCTCCTCTCTTGGGTGCATAAACATTTATAATTGTTACATCTTCTTCTTGGATTGATCCTTTGATCATTATGTAGTGTCCCTCCTTATCTCTTATAACAGTCTTTATTTTAAAGTCTATTTTATCTGCTACGAGTATTCCTACTCCAGCTTTCTTTTGATTTCCATATGCATGGAATATCTTTTTCCATCCCTTCACCTTCAGTCTGTATGTGTCCCTAGGTCTGAAGTGGGTCTATTGTAAACAGCATATATATAGGTTTTGTTTTTGTATCCATTCAGCCAGTCTGTGTCTTTTGGTTGGGGCATTTAATTCATTTGCATTCAAGGTTATTATCGATATGTATGTTCCTGTTACCATTTTCTTAATTGTTTTGGCTTTGTTTTTGTGGGTCTTTTTCTTCTCTTGTGTTTCCCTCCTAGAGAAGTTTCTTTAGCATTTGTTGTAAAGCTGGTTTGGTGGTGCTGAATTCTCTTAGCTTTTGCTTATCTGAAAAGCTTTTGATTTCTCAATCAAATCTGAATGAGATCCTTGCTGGCTAGAGTAATCTTGTTTGTAAGTTTTTCTCTTTCATCACTTTAAGTATGTCCTGCCATCCCTTCTGGCCTGCAGAGTTTCTGCTGAAAAATCAGCTGATAACCTTATGGGGATTCCTTTGTATGTTATTTTTTGTTTTTCCCTTGCTACTTTTAATATTTTTTCTTTGAATTTAATTTTTGTTAGTTTGATTAATATATATCTTGGTGTGTTTTTCCTAGGGTTTATCCCGTATGGGACTTTCTGTGTTTCCTGGATTTGGGTGACTATTTCCTTTCCCATGTTAGGGAAGTTTTCAATTATAATCTCTTCAAATATTTTCTCAGACCCATTCTTTTTCTCTTCTTCTTTTGAGACCCCTATAATTTGAATGTTGGTGCATTTAATGTTGTCCCCGAGGTCTCTCAGACTGTCCTCAATTATTTTCATTCTTTTTTCTTTATTCTGCTCCTCGGCAGTTATTTCCACCATTCTGTGTTCCAGCTCACTCATTCCTTCTTCTGCCTCTGTTATTCTGTTATTGATTCCTTCTGGTGTATTTTTCTTTTCAGTTACTATGTTGTTCATCTCTGTTTGTTTGTTCTTTAGTTCTTCTAGATCTTTGTTAAACATTTCTTGTATTTTCTCAATCTGTGCCTCCACTCTATTTCTGAGATTCTGGATCATCTTTACTATCATTACTCTGAATTCTTTTTCAGGTAGATTGCCTGTTTCTTCTTTATTTATTTGGTCTTGTAGGTTTTTACCTTGCTCCTTCATTTGTGACATATTTTTTTGCCAGCTCTTTTTTTTTTTTTTTTTTTTTTTAAATGAGTGGGATTTTGTTCCTGTCTTACTGGTTGTTTGTCCTGACAACACTGGAGTTTGTAGGCTGTTGGGTAGAGTTGGGTCTTGGTGCTTATACGAGTACCTCTGTGAGACCTCACTCCAATGAATATTCCCTGGGGTCTGAGGTTAGTGCAGTGGTTCCGACACAGAGCTTCCACCGCGGGAGCTTCAGCCTGACCCCCAGCTCATGAACCAAGATCCCACAAGCCATGTGGGGTGGCAAAAAAAAAAAATAAGAAGAACAGTAACAAAGTAAAAAATAAATTAGACTAGGAAGCTAACAGATATGTTAGAAAGGATATAAAAATAAAAATATAGATGAATCAACAACTGGAAGGTACAACAGTACCACAATAGTTAAAAAAAGAGGAGAAGGGAAAAGAGAAAAAAAGTCGGGTGGGGGGAGCCTTGGCTGTGGAGGGCAGGGCCTAAGTAAGGGCGAGGTTTGGGCGGTGGGCAGGGTGTATGCTTAGGACCCACAGGGCTGGAAAAGGCCCTGTGGGCTATGGGGGGTGGGGCTTAGGCTCAAGGAACAGAAGGGGCCCAAGCGTGCCCCCCACCCCTGGTCTCCGAGGGTGGGGTACCTCACCTGGGAGCCCAGCAGGCTTCCTGGGCTCAAGTGGACCAGGCAAATGCCCTCCTCTCCTCTCCTGCTCCTCCGCTCTGGGAGGGCCCCTCCTGCCTGCCTCTCCTGATCTCCCCAGCCTCCCTCCTATGGCCCCAAGGACCCACATGGCCTGGAGGGGGCCTGGGATCTCAGGAGGCTCCCAGGGCATGAGCGAGTGGGGCAGTCGCCCTCTGCTCCTCTCCCACTCCTCCTGGATGTCTCCTCCCATGTACCTCTCCTGATCTCCCCAGCCTCCCTCCTATGCCCCCAGGACCCATGCATCCTGGAGGGGGCTTTGGAGGGGTTTACTGTCCTGGGAGCTCAACAGGCTCCCCAGGCTGAGTTGCCCTGGTGATCGCCCTCCACTCCCACTCCTCCCGGAGGGCCCCTCCCCGCTACCTCTCCTGATCTCCCCGGCCTTGGGGACGCCGATCCTGTCTGACCTCCACTTCTCCTGCCCCCTCTGTCCTCCCATGTCCTACTGGTTCACTTGGGGGTTCCTCCCATCTCCTTAGGCGTCAGGTTCCCCCACCAGTGGCTGGCAGGCACCCTAGTTGTGGGGAGACGCTAACTCGGTGTCTTCCCACACTGCCATTTTGAGTCAAAGAAATATTCTTGAGATTACGAAGCAGATATTACAGGGTTAAAGGAGTCCAAGGTACTGGAAATGATGAAGCTACACAGAGAAAAAGCTCCAGAAATCTGCAAGAGGTCCCATGGGTCTGTTATGGAGTACAAAGCTGCATGTGTATAATTCCATAAACCCAAGCAAAGGTACCCTACCAGAAAGCTGTAAGATAAACAATTATCAGAGTTTACTTGCAGCAGTCTTAGTTCTGACCAAATAGAGTGGAGATTGCTCCACTGAGCACCCAGAGCATCCAGGAGGCAACAGATGGATCACACCTTAATAGTAATGAAAAACTATCTCTAGAATAATAACTACTGTTGACCAACAGTAACAAAGTTTAAAAAGAAGCAAGCCTGGGAAGTCTCAAACTGATCCACAAGTAATTTAATTGCCAAACAAGACAAAATTTGACATTTGTAAAAGAAGACAACAAATCCCAGATTCTCATCAATGTGATGTTCACAATGCCCAATAACCACTAAAAATTATTAGGCAGATAATTTTGGGTAGTTCAGGCAGTGTCAGGTATGTAAATTTGATACCACCAACTTCTCCAACAAAATGAACAACAGAGATCAACAAAAATAAATAAAATGACAGAAACTCAAACTGCCAGCATAAAATGAAGATTATGAACAACTAAAACTAAGTTGCCTATAAGTTGAAAAAGAAACACCAAATTCCAACCAGCTTTCCCTGTGCTTTCTGCCACAAGAATTTGGAAATTCAAGTACAGTTTGGAGAAAACTCTATTGAACAGAAATTAGAGGATTTATCCTTAGGTTTTTTCAGTTTTTCTAAAACTGTGTCAGAAAGAGATAGACTACCCTCTGTTTGAAAATGCTTAAAACATGCAGGTAAATCAAAGCAAGGAAAAGCATAAACATCTTTGTAGGGGGAAAGTGGTGAAAAGAAAAGGAGAGACACGTTTGAAAGTACATAGTAAGGGGGGGTGGGGAAAGCAAGGATTCTGGAAGATAAAATAAAGTAGAAGATATCAAAGATCACTCAACTGTCCCAGCCCCTAAAACAAACAAATAAAAAATTTTTTTAAAAAAAGGAAAAGAAACATAATTTTCTACTCTGACAGAAGAGGGCACTCTTGAACTAGGAATCTTATAAGGCATTACAAACTAACGGATCTGACCACAGAATATCTGAGGAATGAACATTCTTCAACTGCTGTGTGTGTATTTGCGTGTATTTGTGTGTGTGTGTGTGTGTGTGTGTGTGTCAAACAACAAAAACCTATATAACACAACATTCAAAACTGAATTAAGTATGCACAAGCATTTAGGGGTATGAGAAAACAAATTGAATCAGAAATTTTAAAAGTAAAAATAGAAATGGGAAAGAAAAGGAGGAAATGAAATAAGAATTGGTGATCTCTGGAAAGAAACAGAAGAAAAAGAAAAGTCATATTAGAAATTATGACTAAATTCCAAAGTACGCAAGGAAAAAGATATTTAAATGAGAATATTAAAAAGGCATTGAAGAAAACAAGGAAACAACCACACAATGAAAATTAGTTAAATAAGTAAAAATGTGCAAGAAAAAATTGTTGAAATTGAAGATAGTCAAAGAAAAAATAACATCTGTACAATTGGAGTCCCTGTGGAAGCTAAGATGATGGAACAAAATTCATATTAAAACTGTTGTACAAGAACAATTTCCAGAAATAAAAGAAAGCTTGTATCAACATATTTAAAGGGCCCACCAGGTACCTGGAAAAATGACCTGCAATGATCAACTCCATGATATACACTAATAAAAATTTTTAATTTGTAAAGATTTAAGAACTATCCTTAGGATTTCCAGCAAAAGAATAAACTATCTCACAGGGGCAAAAAAAATTAGACTTCTTATCAAGCACACATGGAACATTTATAAAGATTTAACATATTTAAAAATAAAAATCAGTAACTTCCATAACTACTACAAATATCACTCTGACCATAGTTTAATAAAACTGAAAATTATTTGAAAAAACACCCCTAGAAATCAAATAGGTTTTGGGTTTTCCACAAATCTCTATAAAGTATTTGACATGATATTTGAATGTACCCTGGCTCAAGTTCAACCTGAAGGTTTGGTCAGGTGCTGTGTTAAGAGAAAGCCACAGCTCTACTAACTGTCCTTTACAATTCCTCCAATTGGTTCCTTTATATTCCTAGCACATATAGCAAGCAGTGGCCTGATCATCAGTTTTTCCAACCTACACTGAAATTCAAACTTCTAATGCTAAAAATGCATAATGTGTGAAATCTCAGAATATATCATTTTTGAAACATCAGTAAGTTACAAGTTATTAAGGAAGAAGGATTTTCAGCTCACTCCATTATGTTTGGGGGAAAAAAAGGGAGATTTCTTCTAGAATTTAACTAAGAGGATACTATGACAGATGGTTTCAAATAATGATAAGAAACTGACACTACTACTTTTTTTGAGTAGGTTTGATATTCTCATTTTCCTTCTAACCGAGAATTTTGACAGAGCAATATATAGCATGTTGAATACCCAGATGGAAAAATAACATCAAATGAATGGAAAATACATTGAGCTATCTATTCATTCCATCATTCAGAAAAGTACATTTACTACCAGATACAGGTGAAGCACTCTGATAGATAATAGCCCCCCCAAATGTATTAAGACACAATTCTTGCCTTCCAGTAGCTTATCATCTACTGAGAGAGACAAATTCACAGGCAGGACATTTCAGTAAAATGAAATTAATATTATTGTGGACATATGGGTAAACTAAAAAAAAAAGAAAGAAAAAATGTGCTTGAGATGAAGAAGAAGTAAAGAAGTAAATAAAGAGATCAGTGCCTCACAAAGAAAGCAGGTGGAAATTTAGATGCAATTTTGGAGGTTAAGAGACAGTTTACTCAAATATACAAATGGAAAAGTGTATCTGTTAGCTATTTCTGCAACTCTGCTGCATAACATACAACCCATGGCATACAACAGTAAGCATTTATTACTTCATGTGTATGTGGTTAAGCTGGGCCAATTATGATGACCTCAGCTGAACACACCTATATATCTTCAGGTTGGCTTTGGGTGCTCTGATCCTGGCTGGGCCTGTCTGGGTGACTTGGCTTCAAGCTGCAGAGCTGGTTAGACTTGGCTCTTCACTGTGCATTCTTCAGATCTCATCCAAGTATGCATTCTGAGACCCATGCTGAGGGGCAGCAGCTACATAGGGGAAGCACGTGTAGGCAGAAGGGCAAAAGAACGAGCAGAAGACTAGTGTCTCTTGGGTCTGAAGTGTGAGCTGGGAAATGGCACAGGGTCAGTTCCTCCCACCTTTCATCCTCCATAGTAAGTCATATGGACGATCTATTATCAATAGGATGATAAAGTAAATTCATCCCACTCTGATGGATGATACTGAAAATTCTGTGACAAAGAAAGAGAACGTGTAATTCTGATATAGGGAGGAAAGGAAGAATGGGTAGTAGATTATTCATTCGATAAGTATATTCCCAGCTGATATAATAGATGAGCCAGAATTATTTTTAAAATATATTACACATATATATTAAATACATAAATTATTAAAATATACTAAAAAGACTGCATTTATCTATGTTATTTTAGGGAACCTATAATAGTTCCTTTAGGTTGGATGGGCACAGGGGACATTGCCAAAAAGTAAGAATAAAATCTGAGCTCTTTTTCCCCCCAAATAAACATTTAATTTGCTTTTGAATTAATGTTTGTTTAATGATCAAATATGTTTTCTTTTTATTTATTGACTGTCATCTCTTACCCACAATTACAAATAGGTCTTATTGTCTTATTCATCAGATTGGCATGCAGGAAACAGAGAATGTATTTTAACTTTTCAGTAGGTGGTGAATCCTTGCCCCATCCAGTTAGCATTAAAATTCTTATTAACAACAAAAAATGCTGCATATAGATTCTTATCTTAAGATATGCTGTGGAGAAGACATGGGCATAAATTAGAAATGGAATGAAACAGAGTGTTTAGAATTTAGACAGCTAACAATTTCTAGTATAGCAAACACTGCATGCTTTTTGTGAAATAAAAAATTCTGACATCTTTACCCTTCATGAGTTGGTTCAAAATGACACATGATGAAAGATGAAATATTTTAAACCAGGATAAATATCCTGTTTCATTCCATTTCCAATTTGCACCAATATCTCTCCCTTTGTATCACTCAAAATGAAAACTCATGTGTACCAACCTGTGGAGAAAATTTTTATTAACTATAAAGAAAATATTAACTATTTGTGTTTGTGATTTAGGGAGTAAACATGACCCTGCAAAATCTTTCTTTTAATTGTTTTTTTACATCAAAATATTTGTATTCAAATGGAATTAATGTTCAAAATAGAATCTTGCATTGCCATTGTTACAGAAACTCTTCATTTATAATAACTTAAAACTTTTATATTTGGAAATCTTAAAATATGTTATATTTGGAAGCTGCTAACACATTTTTAAAATCAGATGATTTATATAAGAAATCTTCAAAATAGTTAGCTAGGAGGGCATTTCACTGTAGTGATGAAGAGTTTGGTTTCTGCTCTCCTTCATCTTCAAGGCCAGTAAGAAGTCAAAACCTTCTCACACCTTGAATCTCTCTTATCTCCTTTTTTGTTGCATTCCTCCTGTCTTCCTCTTCTGTTTTTAAGGATTTATGTGATTACATTGGCCTCACCCACATAATCAAAAAGATAATCTCCCTGTTTTAAAGTCAGCTGACTAGTGATCTTAATTCTGTCTACAATTAGTAACCTTAATTCTACTAACAAAGTCTCTCTACAACAGTAGCAAGATTAGTGTTTAAAAATGTGTTTTTTCAGGGTGAAGAATAGGGTCTCTTTAGATTCTGTCTACCACACTGCCTCACAGGGTTCTTTTGGAAATTAAATGAAATACTACATATAAAATGTTTAATGCAGTGCCTGACCCATAGTAAAATCTCCATAAATAATAACTGATAGCATTGCTGGTTAATCAATAGCAAGTCTGATGTTTGGGTACATTTGCCTCATTCAGTCATCCTGTAAAGACTGGACAAAGGGACTTCAAATTTTGAGGGCATGTGTGTAGATTTAGATTATTGCGATGATGAGAGTTGTTAATTCATATCAAAATTTTGAGTGAAGCTCTTATTTTAGACGTCCGAGTTCAGGTATGTCATTTTTTAAAAAGTGTGTCAATAAATAAGGAAGGCTGCAGATCTAGGCTACACATTTTATTTGCCATGTGACCCTGGAAAATTTACATTAGTCATCTCGGCCCTCAGAGTTTTCAGCTATGAAATGGGCATGGTAATGCTTAGCGACATTATTTTTAAAGGATAAGAAAAGTACTATGATATCTTCTAAATCATAAGTGTCAGTAAATGTGAGTCACCTCTCCCCTTATGCCCATTTCAAGCACAGGTTTCTTTGGGTTTTTAAAAAAGATTTATGTATTTATTTATTTATTTTGGCTGCGTTGGGTCTTGGTTGAGACATGCGGGATCTTCCGTTGCAGCGTGCGGGATTTCCGCTGCAATGCGTGGGCTTCTCTCTAGTTGTGGCGTGCAGGTTTTTTTATTTTTCTCTCTCTCTCTAGTTGTGGTGCACGGGCTCCAGAGCGCATGGGCTCTGTAGTTTGCGGCGTGGAGGCTCTCCAGTTGAGGTGCACAAGCTCAGTAGTTGTGGTACGCGGGCTTATTTGACCCACGGTATGTGGGATCTTAGTTCCCTGACCAGGGATCGAACCTGCGTCCCCTGCATTGGAAGGCGGATTCTTTACCACTGGACCACCAGGGAATTCCCCAAATACAGATTTTGAAATCAAAACAAAGGGAGTGGTTTTTTAGTTTAGTCCATGATGTGCTTTCATTTTCTTAGTCTACAAAAGGTGCTAATGATTCTTATCTTATAGGGACATTGGTGAATTAAATTAGAAAGCTCCATGATTTAGTGCTTAGCGGCTTTCCCCTTTAAAAAAGTGAAGAATTTTAAAACATTTCAAAACCTTTTGATTGACACATTTCCATCTCTCAGGTCACTTATTATGTAACACTAGTGTTCCAGTTACTGTAATAAGAATGATTGTAAAATACAATTCTGTTTGGAAAAGGTGCAGCTAGCTAAATTCCCAATAGCTGAGTCTTTACCACTGGGGATTCACCTCCAGTGCTTTTGTTGGCAGCCTTTAGTAAGCCTTTAGTTGGCAACATCTGAAAAGGCAGTGTCTTGCCCCTGCTATTTATTAAAATGTGTTATCTATATTTTAAAAGGAATGTTCTCTGTGTACTTTGTTACTGGTAACAGTGTGGTAGGCAAGGTCATGAAAGATTAGCTGGGATTTAAAATAATTTAATGTTTGACAATGATAATGAAATGTGTACTGTGTTGGATCTTTGCTTGTTAAACAGGGATATTTTTTAATCGGGAAAGATTCATTCAAAAAATAATTACAACACCAAACCCTAAAACAAGCACATTGAAAGAGAAAAAAAAACACGATTACTTTATCTATTGAAACATTTTACAGCTTTGGAGAATATATATATTCTCTCAATGGACTTAACTGCCAATGTGTGTGTGTGTGTGTGTGTGTG
Source organism: Mesoplodon bidens (assembly GCF_964165515.1). Taxonomy (NCBI): domain Eukaryota; kingdom Metazoa; phylum Chordata; class Mammalia; order Artiodactyla; family Ziphiidae; genus Mesoplodon; species Mesoplodon bidens. The sequence continues at coordinate 24,382,855 of NC_138175.1, forward strand.
TATGTGTGTATAATGATATATGCAAATTATTAGTAAAGGTGTGTAAATTGTATACCTATAAGGAATACCATATATACATATATGTATATGATTAGTAATTATATATATACACGATGTATATGTAAGTTATATGAAGTAAATGATATATAAGATATAAATATAACTAGTTATGATATGTGTAAATTATATATATGTTATATATATACATAACTTATGTATGTGTGCTTAATAAATGGTTACTATTATAAGATAATGACTTTTTAACATGTTATTTCTAAGACTGAAAGTTCTTTGAGGGAAGGAACTATAGGAAAGATGTGTGTGTGTGTGTGTGTATGGTGGTAATATATAATCACATATATTTATATGTAATAATATATAATATACAATTATATATTATGTAATCATATGATTATATAATCACATATATTTATAATCATATACATTGTATAATCACATATAACAGATATATAATTATTTTAATTTGGGGGAAATATTGAGCATCTATAGATGGCCAATAAAGTGACCTCAGATAGACAATAAGCTTCTCTTTAGGGAGGGAATACAAAAGAAAACATGGAAACACACTTAGACTCTAACTAAACATGTGCTAGATAGTGCAGTAGGTGCTTTCAAATGAAATGACATGTATCTTCTCACTTAATCATCCCGCCAAAGCTATGAGATAAATACCACCCTGATTTGTTTGATTATACTAATAATTTCTATACTGAGCTTACTGGGTCAAAATGTATGAATATTTCTATGGTTCTTGCATTCAATAATCTAATTTTCATAAGTCTCATAAAGAAAATACCAAAGAGGTATTTGTAATATGAATTAGGTTATCCAGTGCTGTTCATTTCAAAGTTTTATTTCCTCTGAAACCCTGTTGGGTTATATTGATTCACTGTTAGATAGCAAGGGGTCTTTTCCCAAAGCTTTTGATTAAAAAAAAAAAAAACACTTTAGTTACTAGTCATTCTCCTTTTACTAGTTGATATTGTCAAGGTAATTGGGTTTTATTCTATTTGAAGATACCTATGGGTAATGGTCAGGATAGTATACTTTACAGAGATTAGCAGGCAATAAACTGGCTTCTGTCTGGGCCTTCAAACCAAGGGCGTCCCTGTTTAATCTAACAACCTGCTGTGTAGAAACTGTTTCCTGATGTATTCTCAGTTAAACATGGCATCCAGGAAATGTCTTTTTGAAGTACAGCACAGTTGTGTTTTTCTAAAATACCACTGCCTAAAATCCCTTCTCACAAGGGATGTGAATGTCAATAAATGAGACTATCATAAGAAAAAAAAAGGTCTTATTTTAGAAAAAAAAATTATTCATATATTCAAAAAGCATGTCCTAGACCCCTGCTGAGACCAGAGGTACAGGAATGAAGAAGTGAAGAAACTGTGGTTCTTTCCCTCAAGGAACTTGAAGTCTTATAAAAGAAATAGCATGTAAACAAGTCCTCTTGTGTTTAAACACTAATCACAGTGATCTATGGTGTTTGGTAATCATAATAAAAAAAAAGAGCAATCATTTATTAAGCACATCATCTCTGCCACACACTGAATTAAATATTTACAAATATAATCTCATTGGATGCTCACAATAGCCTAATGTGGTAGGCATACTATGATCATTCTCATCTTCCTGAGGGTTACCTGGGATGAGAGAGTTTGACTTGTCTGCCTGAAATAATGTGGAGGGGTGGAGACTCTGTTAGGAACTGAACTGTCCGACTGTAGAGTCAGGGGACCTCATCACTATGCTGTATGGCTCACAGAAGGATGGGATTATCTTTTATTTGGGTGGGCGGTGGGGGTTAGTGGTGTTTGGCAGGAGATGATATTCAGGGGTTCACAAAAGAGTAAAGTGTTAAACAAGCTGATTTAAAACAACAAAAAAAATATGTTTTCCAAGCAGACTTGAACATGGGGAATTCCAGGACAAGAATACAGCATGTGCACAGATAGAGGGGCCATAGAGGGGCCTGAAAAATCATGGCTGCAGGAAGACAGACCGTTCCGCATGGCTGGAAATAAGCTGCAAAATGAGTAAGTGGCCTTATATGATTCTGCAAAGATAGTCATGTGACATAGCTAAAGCTTTTAGAGTGTAAATTGTCATTGGACTCCATGGAAGAAGTTCAAGCAAAAGAGTTGTATGGCTGATTTAAGTTTCAGAAAGATGGCTCTTCAGAGGGATGGAGGGATTAGAGGGAGAGAACCTGAAAATGGCCATTCTGAGACAAAGGCTATTGAAAACATCCAGACGAGAAATTATGGACTAAGGCAGTAGTAATGGGATGGAAAGGTCGGGTGAGATGAAGGACAACTTGATTGGAAGTGGATGGATGAGGAAGAGAAGGGATTGAGGAGACTTCACATTTCTAGTTCAGGTGACTGGGTGAAAGGAGGCTCCACTGTAGGTGCAGCATCATTGGAAGGCAGGGAGAAGAAGAAGAATGAGGACCTCTTGCTTATGTCTGACACCTAGTTACGTCAAATTATGGGGTTACTTCCCCATAATGAAAACTGAAAGCTTTTTAACCCATTTTATTTCCAAATTAACAGTGACTGAAGCCTCAGCATAGTAGTTTAGCAACCCACGTATTTTTGAAGCTAACTAATAAAGCACTTTTTATCCAAGTCCTGTCTTCTACTTAGTAGGTTGAAGAGCTACATCTAAATCTATAAATTTGTCTACCATATTGGTTGCTCAGGGGAATCAACTACCAAACAAACAACAGCAACGACGAATATCCAGGGAACACATTTTTGCTTTCTTTTAGCACCCGGACCTTATTGGTGAATGACTTTCCCTTCTCACCATGACCTCTCTTATTGAGAAAATTACCGGTCTACTCCTCGTATCCTTCTGTTCACTACTATAGTTCTGTTCCTTGTCCCTATCCATGTTAATTCACTTGATACTATTCTTCCTGCCACCAAGAACTTCTTACACAACAATTTTCTAAAGTTTATTAGGCATTAGTCTGTACACTGGCATTATATTCACCGTATATTGGCATTATATTTACTGGTTGACACATTAGCTATTTAAAATATATATTACTTTTTTTTTCATCTAAAAAACTTTTGCTGAAGCTTTGAGAGTAGAAAACACTAACTTCATTAGGATTTGAAGATAAAGGTAAAAGATATGAGCTATTGAGGATCCACTCTGCCAGATACAGTGCTTCTGTAACCATTTATTCTCCTAACTCATGCTGTGAGATTGGTTTAGTATCCACATTTTTAAGAAGAGGGCTATAATGTTTAATGAGGTTAAATACCTGTTAAACCTGCCACAAGTGGCTGGGTTTCAACTCAGTCTTGTGAGGAGATAAAATACTGCTGCCTTCAGTTGCTTTCCCCTGGGTAGATGTTTAAAAAATCACTGTGTTTTCTAACCCCTGCATTCAGTTAGTTTCAGTGTCTTTTAGGTGTTAGATCTCAACAGTCTAAAGAACTGCCCCAGGTGAAGTGATCACTTTAGGACAAACATTCATTGCCCTGATTGTTTTACTAATATATTCTAAAGTGATCGTTCCTCGCTATGGAAAAATACGATAAGGGTATTCACATTGTCCATGTTCATGGCTCCGCAGTGAAATTGCAAATATTTGCAGAACAGTTTTAAAGAAGACTTAGAAGTGCTTTATATTTCCCTCTCTCGTGTCTAAGGAAAAATTATCCTTCCGTCATATATCAACTACCTTGTCCTTTTTGACTGCGTGGAATTTGAATATTGATGTACATGGAGGCAAGAGAGTTGAAATAAGCATAGCAGCTCAAGTCATCCACATAATAAAATGCTGAACCAGAAAGTGAAGGAAGAGAGACAAGGACTCTGTGAGTTGGATTGAATCACATTATGGATGTTCTGCATAAGAGAAAGGAAAGGTTTCAGTGTGAGGGAAATATTGTGGGGAGATGGGTAAAGCAAATTTTCAATAACTTTTTAGAATCAGAGATTACTGTATGTCATTTAATTGTCTTATAACTATTTTCATGCCAGATAAATACGTTTTTGATTGGCATCTTAGGAAAGGTGTCCACATATTTAGTGGGTTATACTGACTATATTCATATAAGATAGAATAAAGAAATGAGAAGCAGCCCTTAGATCTAAAGACAAAACTTGAATTTTAATTCAGGTGCTACCCTGTTTTCTTTATGTGATATTAGAGGAGAAACCTTAACCTCAGGTCCTTAATTTTCATTCGCACAAAAAAGAGAGAAGAGTAATATTTTTCTTCTATATCCCGAAGACTAGCAATGTGAGAAATCCTGGCAAGGAGGAGCCATGGTCATGTTCATCAATCCAGCTAAGTAATGCAGGAATTTGCCAACCTCATAAATAATACTTTTCTAAAAGTGCAGCCAAAATTCAAAACTGTAAATTGTAAATATTAGAATTACAAATTATTATGGTAATTCTATTTTCAGAGAACTAAAACGTGATATTATATCACTGATTTTACCTTTTATTTCAGATGCAATTTTCAACAACATAATATGAGCTTTTCTTATAATTTCCTTAATTTTGCTCTTTTGTTTCAAAATCAAACATGTGGATAGCTGGCTTATGAGTGTCCAGCTAACTATCAACATGTATTGCTTTTGATGTGCATTTTAATATTGTCTATCTTGCTTTTAATTTCATTACACTTTTTGACACTCCACTTTATCACTACTATAGGTACTTTTCCCTGTTGCCCACTGTTTTTATAAATCAGGCAAATTCAATAAATATTCAAGTAGTTGCACAAACTGGCATGCTACTGATGTGGATGGTGACAGCAGGTAGACACACTATGTGGGAAAATGAAATAGTTCATCAGCTGATGAGCAAAAGCCAAAATCTGGTATAAGAAGGGGAGTTCAGGGTTCCACCACACACCAATGGCAAGTGTTTTGAAAATTAAAGCTCTACAAATGAAAGATCAGACTATATATGTGTATGCAGAGAAAATAAAGATTAGAAGAAGAGATAAAGCCTCTTCATGACAAGCTTTCCAAGAGGGGACCGCAGTAGGGTCAGGAAAACTTTCCAGAACAAAGAGAATATACAAAAGAATTGCAGAGTTTCAGAAGCTCGGAGTCGGAGCAATTTCTACGTGAGGGAAATTATTAAGAGGGCGATATAGGAGAAAGTTTTGATATACATTTCAAGAAGTTTCAATATACATCTGGATAAAATTTCATTTAAGAGAAATAAGGATATCTATGGGAATAGTAGATTCCGAGGTGTGTCTTATAGATAATTAAGAGAGAAAAATATCTTGGGCCCAGACAAGGAGGATTTCTGTGCCCCTTAGGACAGTCTTCCTTCCCTTCTCATTCAATTCTTTATAATCCATAAGTTTCTTAGAAGCAGAAACTTTGAATTACTTTTCAGTACATGAATATTCCAGTATCTCCGGAATCAAAAAGCAATATGAATTGATTCTAAAAAAAAACCAAAAAGGAAAAGAAAAAGCACTCTTTATTCAAGCAGATTTTGGATAGTACCCCTCATAATACCTGTCATCTCTTACTTTCAAACTTCAAACTCTCTCCCTCCTAATACGCCACCCTGGTCAGTTCTGGCTAAAGTTTTGATGATTGGCTCAATCGTTACAGAGGCTTATTTTTCCTCTTTCCCAAACTAGCAATATGATAAAGAAATTTTGAGTCTCATGTTGTCTGTAAGAAAAAGTGATATAGCCCATTCCAACCGTTTTTTAAAACCCTGAGAATATCAGTGTCTTATTGTTACAGAGGGAATAGAAAAAGAGTCACAAAAATGAAAATTCTTTCTGTATTCAATTTTGAGACAACTGAATATGGACACAATGGGAAATGTAATAAAAAATTATACAAACTCTTTGGAGCCTCGAAAGATTAAATTTTTCAATAGACCATCTACTGAACATGTTTAGATTATTGTCTGTGGACTCCCTGTTGTATTTTTTTTTCCAAATTGTGAGTTTGTTGTTTCTCTGTTTGCATTTTCTTTTTAATTTTTGGGTGATGTGCCAAAGCACTGGGAAGAAAAATCAATAAAACATAGTTATAGTTTTGAACTATCCAAATGAATCCTGGGATTTTAAACAAGCCACTCAAATTCTTTGATCTTCAGTTTTTTAATTTATAATTTAAAAAACTGAACAAAATAGTTGTATATCGGGCTTCCCTGGTGGCGCAGTGGTTGAGAGTCCGCCTGCCGATGCAGGGGACACGGGTTCGTGCCCCAGTCCGGGAAGATCCCACATGCCGCAGAGCGGCTAGGCCCGTGAGCCATGGCTGCTGAGCCTGCACGTCCGGAGCCTGTGCTCCTCAACGGGAGAGGCCACACCAGTGAGAGGCCCACGTACCGAAAAAAAAAAAAAAGATAGTTGTATATCATTGTAAGGTGGAAAGTAATCTATCTACCTTTATTTAGTTAAATATAGAAAATTTTTAAAAATTTTTTCCTCTGCTAGTTATATCCACATGTAGTGAAATTCCAATATACACATCTCTCCAGTGTACAGAGGACTCTCAACCTCCCCAAACCAGAATTTTAGATTATTCTGTACGTGCATGGAATTTTCTATATCAGTGCACTGACAGTTAGTGTGTCCAATCAGGCTATGTCCACAAATCTGGCATAGGGAGCCAATTTGATATAGTGGGTCCAGTGTATCCTGCGCTGGCCTTTCTCTCTGGTGAACAGTAAAGGTGCCTTTTCTCTTTTCCCTACCTCAACCCAGGAGCCAAAGGCCTCTCTTCAATTATCTTGAGTCAACAGTGCTGATGTGCATCTGTTAACTGTACTCATTTACATCAGTACTTCCCTGTGACTGCTTTCAACTCAAGGACAGCTACACTGTCCCCTCCTCCCAGGAATGGGCCTCTTGAGCAAGCCCACTAGTCATCATCAACAGAATAGACAAGATTGAATACAACTTTGGTTACCAATTAAACACTTGGTGGAGGAGATAGTCATTCATCAAAGATGGTTAGCAGTGGGTGAAGAGACTGGAGAGTGGAGGGAATTCTACTGTCTCCAGAAGTACAGAGACTTTGACAGTTATTTTTGTCTGTTTAACCAAGCTTTGCCAAGTGACATACATACAAGCAAATCTTCTAGCTGTTTAAGGTTTGAAATAGTGTGGCAGCAGCTATATCTTCCATTGTTTATGCCTGCTATGGACTAGCTTTCACTGATAACTTGACTAATATTTGGTATAAATAGCTCCATCTTTCTCACTTAGACTGGCTATTAAAGCTACTTTTGTAGAATATTTTGAAATTGCAGGATTGACTCAATGAGCATAAGTTCTCAGAAAATCTATACAACTTTATGGTTCCCCAGAATGTTGTAATAGTCTGTGATCTTCAGAATAGAAAACCAAGATCTCTAGAGCATAAACGTATCATCAGAGACAATGATCTCATTTGCTCTTCTGGAAAATTAACATGTGTCTCAGATTCTGAGATCTAGCTCCCTCTTTTCACCAAAATTTCTTGAAATCTAATCAACTGAGACAGCTTGTAAAAAATTATTTTGGGGGGTGGAGGGCTGACTTCACTCATTCTGCTTTGAAGTGGTCAGCAATGTATTATATCTACTGTAGAAGTGATCCTAAGATGCCCTAAAGATCACATGATTTTCTTTGACTACATTAGTCATAGCTGTTAGGACCAAGGAGACTAATACATAGGCAGGGCTAAGAGAAAACATATATATCTCTTAATCATTTTTTTTCTGACAAAGTGTGTTCTATTTCGGGAATAGAACAATAATCCTTAGGAAACATGTTACTGTGTTAATATATGTCACCATTTTTTCTGCTGAAAACTACACAATGTTGTTGAAAGAAATCAAAGAAGATCTAAATAAGCGAAGAGACATACTGTGTTCAATGAAGGGAAAACACACACAGTGAAGATGTCAATTCTTCCTAAACTGATATACAGGTTTAACACAGTTCATATCAAAATCCCAGCAACTTTTTGTGGATTTGGACAAGATTATTCTAAAACTTATATAGAAAGTGAAAGGATTTAGAATAGCTAAAACAATTTTGAAAAGGAAGAATAAACTAGGAGGAAATCACTCTACCCAATTCCAAGAATAGTTGTACAGCTACATTAGTAGACTATGGAATTGATGGAGGAATTGGTGGAAGGATAGACAAAGACATCAGTGGAATAGAATTTTGAAACCCGGAAATAGATACATACTCTTAATAATTTGAATTAAAAGAGAAATGCTCCTGAATCAGTCAGATGATGGTGGTCTTTTGAAGGAGTGAAGTCTGGAATGGAGCAGCCAAGTTATTCTTATTCAAGCAGAGGAAGCCAGAGTCGTAGAAAGCAGAAAAGAGGAGAGATCAGAAACTTTGGAGGTTAGGAGCAACAGAGAGAAAGGGAGAGAAAAACAGAGAAGAAAGAGAACTATTGACTTCTTGTTTCTGTAAGTTTCAGCTGCTTCTGGAGACTCCTTTTTCTTTCCAATTAACCCATTTTATCTTTGCGCTAATTAGAAAAGACATCTTATTGTTGTGGTTCTTGTCCCAGGCTACCTGCAACCACTTACAAAGACAGATAAACAATTTAGAATAATCCAGCAAACTAAACAGTTCAAGGATAATAATGCACTGAGGTTTGCTGAGAGTTTCAGGTTTGCAAGACAAGCCTTCATGCTTCTGTGCAGAAAATGATAGAACAGCCATCTCCAAGGCAATAACTGGAGGCAAAGGTACATGACTTTCAGATTTAGGATAAAATTTAGAATTCTGAGACGGCATATTTGAGCAATAAACACTAATGCTTTATGGACACCAGCAAGGGGTGTCCATGTGCCTAAGAGTCTTAGGTGCTCATGTGCCTAAGAGTCTCACTGACTAGGACTGGATACCAGGTCTAAGGCTAAATCATCCAGGGCAAGTCACTTAACCTCTTCAACATTTAGTTAGTTAAATGGAAATAATAACAACAGCTATTCCACAGGAGAGCTGTAATGATCAACATACAGCATAACACTCTAAATGAAACGCTCAATATTTGAAAGTGGTTTAGTGGTGTTAACATTGGTTGTGTTTTAGTTTTAGTATCTGTCACTTGGAAAGGTTTTAGAGAAGGTCTATAGATGAAGACACTAAAATGCCATTTGTTAAAATTTTACAAATGTATAAGATGTTCTTTGTCGCTTGACACCCTTGAAGTCACATGAACTTGTGGGGAAAAAGGGCCAAGTTCAGAAACCCACATGTTCACATTTGAACTGTTTCAGTCATTTGCTCAATGCCAACTTTTCAGAATATGAAGTTATTAATGTGTAAAAGGAAAGTAATGATATGGCCCTCAGAAATAAATCATTGGGATGAACAGATAAAATGCACATTAAATGATTTACAAAGTTTTAAATACTATAATAAATATGAATGATTATTATTCATAATTTTTGGCTCCCTAAGGTAGTGAAACAGCTTTGAAATTCCATTCTGACAATCTAATACCTTTCCTCTACATTTCTTTGCAAAATATGACTTCTCAGCAATTTTTTGGTTTATGACATACAATCTCCATTAGCAGAAGTAAGCACACAAATTAGTTATACTTATTGAATAGCTGATGCTAACTGGCCTAAGGAAACTTATGAAGTTTAAGAGTTTGAGGTAAGGTATCAAAATACACTGGCTCACTTTAAAGTATAGAATTCTTTTTTAAAATATTTATTTATTTATTTACTTACTGACTGACTTATTTATTTTGGCTGCATTGGGTCTTCGTCGCTCCGCACGGGCTTTCTCTAGTTGCGGTGAGCAGTGGCTTCTCTTGTTGTGGAGCACAGGCTCTAGGCACGCGGGCTTCAGTAGTTGTGGCACGTGGGCTCAGTAGCTGTGGCTCATGGGCTCTAGAGCACAGGCTCAGTAGTTGTGGCGCACGACCTTAGTTGCTCCGCGGCATGTGGGATCTTTCTGGACCAGGGCTCGAACCCATGTCCTCTGCTTTGGCAGGCAGATTCTTAACCACTGTGCCACCAGGGAAGCCCCTAGAATTCTTTTAAAGATACAATATAGTAATTGGTAGGTATTCTGTTAAATGTTAGCCACATAAATGCAATTGATTATAAAATAATTAAATTAAGCATAGCCATTTAACTCACCTACCATGAGTCCCAAGATTGTGATGCAATTGAAATCAAGGTTCCATTTGTTACAGTTCACTGCTGTGAGCTTTCTTGCAATCTCTGCCATACAAAATGAAACGAATAGAGGCTACATATTCAAGGCCCCTGTCTTTTATTCCTTAAAGTTCATCAATATGTAAACCCCCGGGGAGTTAGCTTTCTCGGTTTGTACACCAGGCCTTCACTCACGTGAGGATCACAGTTCGGTGAGTTATGTAAAAGATACCTGCCATCGCTGTCTACCCATCCTCCCAAAAAGAGGATAAGCTGAAAAAATGCTTAGGATATTAATGGGGGGAGAATAGTAAGAGCAATAAGCAGTGCAGAAAGCTTAAGGTGTGGCAAGAGATAGACATATAAGCAGATATATCTTTTATATATAACTTTATATATATCTTTTCTATAACTTGGGAAACATCATTCTGGACTAAAACTGACTTTGGGGGATAGAACTTCAAAAAGATTTTATATAAAATTCTAAATTGCAGTAACTTTCCAATCACTTCTCACTGATTCAAGCCACCTCACAAACGTTTACTAAAATTGTTACTGAATCAAATTTGGGTCCACTTGCTCATGAGCAGTAAAGTCAATGTACCTATACTGGGTTGTAGTGAAGGAAAGTGCAGCATTTATTGTAGGCACCAAACCAAACTCCTCAGTGGGTTTTAGGGAGGCATTTTTTTAAGGCAAGTTGAGAGGGGGAAGTCTCAGGCTATGTGATCAGCTTGTGCACAGTTCTCTGACTGGTTGATTGTCAGGTAACAGGGTGGTGTCATAGGAGTTAACATTATCATCCTGAGGCTCCAGCTGGTGTGAGGGCTAAGTGCTCATGATCATCAAATAATTAACTTCTTCCATTTAGTGGGGGTTTTAACATCTGTAAAACAACTCAGGAAATGAGCATCAGATACTGTTATCTATGTAATTCAAGGAGGAACTAAAGATTCTGTGACTGCATATGACTGATTTACTCTTTAAGTTGTTAGCAGTTCTCCTGGCCGAACTTCTGTTTCTGTCATTACATGTTCACATTCTTTCAATCATTAATTCTTGAGCCAGACTTTTGTGTCTCAGGGGAGGCCTGAAAAACTACAGTTTTTCTACAAACAAGAGGCAGGTAGAGGACATGGTGGTAGGGGGGGTGGGGGGGTGGGAAGGGTCTGTCCCAGGAAGGCCCCATAGGGTCCTGTTCTTTTACATAATGAATCATCAAATCCATGTCTTGGATCATATGCCAACTCCTCCAGTACCTCCACCCCATTCTGAAGTTCTTTACATCAGTAGCCATTGCTAGTCTAGTTTGCTTTGTGTTTATAACCTGTAGAGAGGGTAGCATCCTCAGGCATTAACTTATTCACGTGCCAATATCAAGCATTCATTAAAGGTTTGGAATTTTATAGATGCTCAGTAAAGATTGTGAAATAAATGACTGAATAAACAAATTAATGGATAATAGATAAATGGATGGGTGGATAAATGGACAGATGGATGGATGAATAAGCAGATGGTTGTCTGAGTCTTGATCAAACTGAACTATTCTGTTGTCATAAAAATCAAAACATAAAGCATTAAAAATATATACCCAGCACTCTAATTTTATTAAAGGCTTCTTTATAATCTACTTTATTTTTCTTCAACTTCAGGATATTAGGGCAAATCTTCTTTCTCTTTCAAATTATCAAAGAAGGAATTTGGGGGAAAACACTTTTTTTTAATTCAAGAAATATTGAACAGCCTACAAAGCCCCTACACAGAGAGAAGAGATCAATTAATGTTATCATCAGTGCTCTTAAATATAGCTTCTAAAAATGAGACACTGATGAAAAGGCATTTAAAAACTGTGCCCTTTGCGCCATTCTAAAGTAGTCGATGTTATTTAATTTTTTTCGCCTCTGAGCTTTCAAAATACTCATGCTGAGATACTGAGATTGTATTCAGTTTGTGAAATTAGTGACATAAAGCTTCTCCAGCCACCCCGATTATCTAGCACAAAGACGCTAAAGCAGAATTGAAATCCTGTTATTTATATATATATATATATATATATATATATATATATATATATGCATTAAATTGGTTCCCAGCAGGGTATCTTAATTAAAATTTGCTTATTACCTGGGTCCAGATTAAGTGGCATAGACTGTATCACAGTCTTTATAATCAGACAGAAAGCAGGGTTAGCCCAGGCCCTGATTTGCTAACGAAGGCTAACGGCCCATCACCTTCATGGTACAATTGTGGCGGGGGACTTTTTAATACCACACCAGACACTGCTTTAATTTAACGCTAAGAATGCACATAACCCTATTGCCCTTTCTTAAGTAAATAGTTGTAGGTTTTAAAGTATTACTCTCCTACAGAGAGATTTCCATCAGGCCCCCACTTTATGCTATGTGGCATTAATATGGTTCTTCTACAGAACCTGGGAAAATTGTTTTTTTTTTTTTTTTTTTTTACTATTTTAGCTCCTCCTCTCTCATTTCTATTATACCCCCACTCAAACGCCCATGACATCATACGCTCCCTACCCCACATACACCTTCTTCTGATTAGTCTTCACCTCCCCTCTCAATCTTTCCATAATCCCCAGAGCATCAAATCTATGATAGACCAAGAAGCTCTTTATGATGTAAAAGCACAAGTCAGCGTTCAATCTCCAAGGTCCAAGATGGCTAAGAGATTGAGCTCCAGAGTCCCAAGTGGATTTTTGTATGTCCTTTGTGACAGAGATTAGAGGAAGAAAGAGACTTCTGTCTGGACCATCCATACAGCCATGTAGTTTTGCAATGTCTCCTTTATATCTTTCACTTTACAAAATTTCTATTTTTTAATTTTGATATGTACCTGGATGCAAAGCAAGGGAGGAGCTATTCCACTTGACTCTAGAAAGCAGGAAAATTAGCTGATCAAAGGAGCAGGAAGCTTTCTCATCCAGGTAAACACCCCCTGGTTCATCCTCATCGACCTGTGAGCAAAATCGTATGGAGTGCCCTAGTTTTCCTTACTCTTGAGTGCCTAGGAAGCTCACATATGAATTAAATATTCAGCTGAGTAGCAAAGGTTCTATGAAACAGTCCATCAAACACCTTTAAAATCCAAATTGCTGAAAGAGCCAGATAGTTACATAAATATTTGATGAAGGGGGCTCAGTTATTGGTGCTGCAATAATTATACAAATTGTAATGGTAATCCTCACTATCAATAATACCTTTAGAGGAAATGGCATTATAGACTTCACTTAGAGAGAATAATAACAATATTAACATGGTACTGACACTTGGCAAGCCAGTATCTCCCAAGCTGGGCTCACTTGGCAATCAGGACAGCAAGGAAGCTTAGCAGACACATATTTTTTTGGCTGTCGTTCAGTTACTGGAGTGTCAGAGAATATTTGGCATTTAATGCTATGCAAAGTGTTGTTCCCGTTTGATTGTTGTATACTATATAAGCCTTGGAGCATGACGTGAAGTAATTTAACAACTGGAATAACAGGCATTTGGGACAAAACTAATTTCATAGGAAGGCTGATCACAGACACTCAACTTGTTCATAAAAATGTTACCTTGTCATATAATACAAAGTTGAAGATCAAGCTACAGAGGGGGAAAAAAAGGCAATTATATCCCTTGATTCTTACGACACAAAGTCTATTTTTCACGATGATATTATCTTAGCTCTAAATGTCATGATGTGCCTTGGTCTTTCTTGCCATGTCTCTCTCCAGTTTGCAAGAAATGGGCAGTCGAGTTAGTAAGTTGGTCAGGGTTCTAATGAGCTCTTTTTTATTTTAAATTAATTAATTTATTTATTTTTGGCTGCATTGGGTCTTCGCTGCTGCGCGTGGGCTTTCTCTAGTTGCGGCAAGTGGGGGCTACTCTTTGTTGCAGTGTGCGGGCTTCTCATTGCAGTGGCTTCTCTTATTGCGGAGCACGGGCTCTAGGCGCATGGGCTTCAGTAGTTGTGGCACATGGGCTCAGTAGTTGTGGCTCGCAGGCTTAGTTGTTCCGTGGCATGTGGGATCTTCCCAGAACAGGGATCAAATCTGCATCCCCTGTACTGGCAGGCAGATTCTTAACCACTGCACCACCAGGGAAGTCCCCTAATGAGCTCTTATACGGGCTCTTGTATCGTAGGAGAGCTCTTCATTTCTACCTGGTGCTGAAATATTCTCATCAGTGTATCAGACATGATACAAAGACATAGGAGAACACAAGTGAACAAGGTAGAGTATGAGCCACTGCTGATGATTGGAGTCTGTTTTGTTTTCCTGGACAGCTTACACAGCTATATTCTTAGGAGTCAGTCTCCACATCAGTCCCACATTTTTAAAGTCACCTCACTTTAGTATCTGTTAAAGAAGAGGAGGCTTCATCTTATGATCTCCCAGATTCACCCACTCTGCAGCTGCTCTTCAGCATTGTGTCTTCCCTCCATCAACTGTGGTGCTTGTCACTGTCAGTGACTCTTCAGCATTGATAGAATTGTGACATTGATAAAATCCTGAATCTCCTGCCAAGAATTGAGCGGAGAATTGAGTGTGAGAAAAAGCTACACTTCCCTTTACTCTCTATCTTTTATCTTCTTCTTCTTTGGAATCCTACCCACTATTTTAGAATTCAGTGAATTCTTGGATGTAAGACCTACACGTTCCAATTTCCAAAAATATTCTCTACACACCCACTGCTTACTGTACTCACTCACAACAACCTAATTCATGCCACCATCATCTTTCACCTGGACTATTGTGCTCAACTTTCTCTTGGTCTTCCTACTTCTCCTGTTGCATCCCTACTCTCGTTGATCATCCAACACACCAAACCAATACTTCCCCTGCTCAAAATCAACACAGGGCCAGGTACCAGGCAACTAGGGACAGGCCCTATGCCCTAAAGTCCACTGGAATTATTCAAACTAGCCAATGCTAAGCTGTTTACCCTGTTTGCCCTGCCCTGCCTTTCCTACAGAAACCCCAATAAAGCTTTCTGACTTGGCTTTCCCCTTGCTCCTGCTTCTGCCTGATCAAAACTGGTCAGTCTTAATTTTTCCTTTCAATGGCATTGACCTCTCTGTGTTGACTAGTCACATCCATACGTTAAAATCCCATGGGTATAATTTTAATACAGGGGTCAGTATGGATTATAGTGCCCAGTTCAGAGCACATTTGAAGGGGTTCTTTAATGAATTAGATCATATACACATAAGACTTGTCTGTGACTTGAACAGGATATTAAAACAGAAATGCTCTAGTTGAACTGGAGGTCCTTCTGCTGTGACCATTGAGGAAAACCACTTTTCAGGAGAGGAAATAGCCATATGATATTCATGTGTAATTAATGATATTGGCTTGCAGAAGTCTGTTTTTTCACATGCATCTAGGTCAGTTTGGCCAATATACCTTTACCAGGTGTATCAAGAGCAAATCCCTGGTCTCTGGATCATGAACTTCATTTCCTATATCTGCTTTTTTCTTTTAATAGCACCTTTCTGTGGCCCATTAATTCCACTTTTGACACTTTAAAATAAGATAGGAAAAAAATCAAGAACTTAGTTCTCCTGCCTAGTCATCGAGTCTTTCAGATGATTGATGGAAGGACAGAACTATTCATATATGCCTGGCAGAAAACAGGTTTGTCCTCCAAGAATCAGAAGATCAAAAGGCAGGAGGGCTCCTGTGATTCATGACAGAGGGTGGTAGGTGCTTGGATGAGTGATTTTTAAAAAGTGGGAAAAGGTGGAGGCAGGATCTGGGGGATGGGGCACTGTAAAATCTTTAAGGACTAACCACTTATAAAAATATTAAATACATTTTTAACGAGTCATTGTGAATAAAACCTACTTACTGCTAATATTACAGGACTTCTGTCAACCAGAATACTATTCCTTGTTCATTTGTAACTTGGGAAAAGAAGTGGAATTTAATTAGGCAGGAGGAGCCACATCTGGATAGCACTAAGCATTTTTTTATATTGCTGATGCTTCCTATTACCTTTTAAAAAGACTGTATGGCAATCTAGCTTGACAGATGTGCTAACAGAGATGGATGTGACATTACATTCCAGGTTTTGTTGTGGTTGCTGTTTTGGATGAATACAAACGCAGTTCTTTGCGACTGATACCCTAAACTTTTAGTATTCAGTGACTTAGAGAATTTCATAGTAAGACAGACCCAATTTTATTAAAGACTTTCAGGCAGTTTGTCTTACTCTTTTTTATCATGAATACATGATACAAAGATTTCAGCTGAAACATAGTCTTCTTGACAATGGACAAGACAGACAAAGTGAGGACTCAGCCAAAAAGACCTGAGAAAGGGTAGATTCATAAGCCTGGGGTTGGCCGCCTGAGCAACTTAGAATCTGTCCCCTGGAAAGAGGCTCTGTGATGGAGAGAAGGTTTGTCGGGGAATGGTCTCAGGAGGTAACACCTGTAAGAAAGTGAGGGAGGCAGAATTGAGCAGAGAGAGAAGCTGGCTGATAACCAAGTTGCATCTGAGACCTTAGAAGATCCCACAGGGAGCTCTGAAACTGGACTGGCCCTTTAGAGTTGTCCCACATTGAGTAAAGGTGGCTGGGCCTTTGCACCTGTAAATCAGCCAGACATTACCTGTGGCTGAGACAGTGCCCGGTGAGAAACAGCTGTGAGCTCTTTGAAGCCAGTATTGCTTCAACCCTAAAGAGGGATCTGGGCAAAGCACCATAGTATCTATCATACTCAGCCTGGATCTGGACATTCAGAGCCATGGAAGTGAGTGAAATCAGAATGCATATAGAAAGATCAGTTTAAAATGTGGGGATGTAAACTTCTAAATGAGTGATGAGTCCCAGGTAGACCTCTGGCAGGGAAAGTGAAAAGCCAAGTTTTGGGAATAAGGGAGATATAGTACTAATGAAATCTTTATCAGAATGAAAGGAGATGATTTACAGAGGGCGATAGCCTGATTGTAATACTTCTAAGTAGCAATTTCCTGAAGTTGTTTTATTGGGCAAATAGGGGCTGCTGGTTTAGTGGAACAAAAGCTGTGGTGAAAAACAGATGTTTCATTCCTAAAACAGTGAAGACTAATTTCACTTATGGTGATACCAAAAAGTTAAAGATTTTTTTTCTTTACAAACATGTATCCCCATCTTGAAACAAAAATGTTTAAAAGAGAAAAAATGGATGGAGATCAACTTTGATTAAGGAAGCACAAAACCTTCTAGGGCATGAAAGAAGCATTTTAAGGGTTTACACCAAGGTTTCTCAAGAGAGACGCTATTGCCATTTTGGACCAGACAGTTTGTCAGGGTGCCTGTGCTGTGCATTGCAGGATGTTTAGTGGAATTCCTGGCTTCTGCCTCATAGATGCCAGCAGCAACTACTCGTCCCCCAAAGTCATGGCAACAAAAAAGGTCTAAACATGGTTGAGTCACTGGGGGAGTGTGTGTGTGTAGTGGGGGAAGTGGGAATGGGGCAAAACTGCTCCAGCTGAGAATCACTGGTCTAAATAATTCTGTTTCATTCCGGTTAGGGTTACCGACTATCCCAGTTCACCCAGGCCTGAGGGGTTTCTCTGGATGTGAGAATTCCAGTGCTGAACCTGGGCAAGTCCCAGGCAGACAATTCAAGTTGGTCACACTCAGCAAGCTCTGTTTTGGAGTGCCGTGTGTTAGACCAGAAGAAATACAGTGTTACACCAATGTAAATAACCTGCAGCAGAATTGCCTAGCAAAAATTGTCCTTTGCACCAAAAATGAGCTTCTAATTTCTTCAGGACAATGTTGGGGTGACAAGCTTCAGTTAACAAAAGTGAATTCCATGTAATTTTAGCTTATCTGGTAAAAGATAGTTCACTGAAACTTGATCATATGTAAAAATGAATAATCTTGTTTTTATTTACAATGAAACTATGAGTTCTAAGTAAAATGTCATTATGTTTAACAGGCCTTAAGAGAGAATGGTTTTCACAAATTAGTTTTAACATTCAAAATCCAATTATTTAAATAAAAATAAAGCCCAGTGATTTATTTATTTACTTATTTATTGCCCAGATTATTCCACCTTTAATCAAGGCCATCCCTCCCAATACTTTGCTTCCTAATATAGTTCAGTTACATAAGCACCTGACTTCGATCTCACTCCTAGGTGGTTTTATTTTTTCCTTGATGAAGGTGGTCAGGAAAGAAAAGGAAAAGAACTGTGCATATGCTGGTCTACTAGTTTCCTAGCATGGCCATAAACAAGTTACCACAAATGTGGTGGCTTTAAACAAGAGAAACTTACTCTCTCACATTCTGAAGGCTATTAGTGTGAAATCAAGGTGTCGTCAGGGCTGAGCTCACTGCGAAGACTCTAGGGGAGAATCCTCCCTGAAGCCCAGTGATTTATAATTTAGTTTTCAACAGAGGTTTCTCAAATAAATCACATTATTTATACACTCCATTCATTTGCCCCAGTAAATTGAGGAGGCTGAAGAGAAAATGATTTACTTATGGGGCAGTGTACTAGTATTATGCTCTCAATATGTAAGCATTCTGAATATAGTAATGCAAACTAATTGAAAATTTACTAGGGAGAGTGAAACTAGGTTAAATATTGTTCCTGTTGTTGAAAATGCATTGTTTAATTATTAAACAAATCCTTATTAAAATCCTGTGGTTTGCTAAGGACACTGTTAAGTGTTGAGGAGAGAAAAAATATCAGTAATACTTTCTCCACAAGATAGCAAACTTGATGGGCAAGAATTGCTATATATTGGGATATGAGCAAAGATTAATAATACTGAATAACAATAACTGTTATTGATTACTATGTGTCAGACATTATATTCAATAGATTTTTATATTTTTATTAATAACCACAAGCTTATTACAAAGTAGGTATGAGTAATATTCAGATTTTAAATTTTAAATTATATATATATATATATATATATATATAGGGAAACATAGCTAAAGATTTTTTTTAACTAATTAATTTCTATCGAAGTATAGTTGATTTACAATGTTGTGTTAATTTCAGGTATACAGCAAAGTGATTCAGTTATACATATTCATATATACACATATAAATATATACACACATATATATTCTCTTGCAGATATTTTTCCCATATAGGTTATTACAAAATACTGAGTAGAGTTCCCTGTGCTATACCGTACATCCTTGTTGATTATCTATTTTATGTAGAACAATGTGTATACGTTAATCCCAAACTCCTAATTTATCCTTCCTCTCACCTTTCCCCTTTGGTAACCATAAGTTTGTTTTCTATGTCTGTGCGTCTGTTTATGTTTTGTGAATAAGTTCATTTGTATCATTCTAAAAAAAGAGATTTGAGCTCATTTGCATGTAACTCTTCTGTGGTTTTACTAAAGGCTAAGGATCTTTCTCATATAGTCAATGGAAATGGTTTTGGGCAGCAAGGAAAGAAGATCTTCCATGGGCACTAAAATCTCTCTACCTTTTTGTTCCTTACTAATCAGGGAAAGACATGCCCAAGGTCTAAAAGTATAATAGTCTTTCTATGAGCTCCCTTCCTTCCTTCCTGTTCTCACTACTGAATATCAAGACCCTATATTTAGAACCCTATTTGTTGCTTGGGTTTTATTTTATATTTGAATACAGATACTGTCTTGAACATCTTTGAAGGTGAGCAGAATTCTCTTTTGCTTCTCTCAACTCCTCAACCAGGTCTTCCTAAGATAGGGAGGGAAATGAATCCTCCTTTATGGTTTATGAGTTTCTGGTTCATAAAACCTCTCTTCAGAATAGATTATTGGATGTAGAGGTAAACGAGACACTGTTTATCTTGTCTGACCACCTTTTGACCCAGCAGTTCACTACCATATAGAGAGCAGAAATCCCGTTTTGGAACATTTGCTGGTTTTTCAAAATTTTATTTTTGTTATGGTACATTTTTAAAACCAACTGATGGGGACTTCCCTCATGGTCTAGTGGTTAAGACTCTGCACTCCCAGTGCAGGGGCCTGGGTCCGATCCCTGGTCAGGGAACTAAATCCCGCATGCTGCAACTAAGAGCCCACATGCCGCAACTAAAGATCCCACATTGCTGCAACTAAGACCTGGAGCAGCCAAATAAATGAATAAATAAAAATAAAAAAAAACTGATGGTAACATTTAAGGTTCTAGAAGGTGTAATTATAAGGCAAGAACACATATTGCTTAGAGAAGGAGCTCCAATGAGAGCAGGAGTTTGACTTAATCACTGTGTCCTGAAGCCCAGCAAAGTGATTGCTGCATGGTGAGAGCTTGGCAAACCTCAGCTGTATTGAATTGAAATAGATTTCCTGTATCACGAGAGAATCAGATGAATTATATATAGCTTAAACTACTGTAGTCGTAACTACTGTATAACTACTTGTAGTCATGGCTACTATATTTGTAACTACTAGCAGTTATATAGCAGTTAACAATAATGGTTTAAACTGCATACAAATTGTTAAACTTTGTATAAGTATATATATATATATATATATATATATATATATAGGTATATACATATACATATATAGTGCAATATTTATAATACTATAATATATATAACTCAGACACCAATCAGAGGAACTTTGCATCTCTATGGGCAGGGAAGGCGTTCCCTTTTAATGAAAGGCAGTGATGTGGAGGGAGGAGAACAGTTAGGGATTTGAGTTTCATTCCAAGTCTGACATTTACTAGGTTAGTGAAGATGGTAAACCTTTCTGCCCACCTGTGCTCCTGATTCCATGCTCGTAAAATTTACCAGCAGAAATTCTTTCCAGCTCTAAGGGCCTAGTATTTCCCGGTCACAAGCTAATCCACACTCATTTAGGTTTATGATGAGAAACCAGTAAGAAATTTTTCGACTTCGGAGCTATCAAGAAAAAATTTTTAGCTCTTTGTTTTGAGCACATTGTCAATGTAAAAAATACAGTCACCTTCACATTTTCCCCAAATTCTCAGCACTCTTCTGTAGATGGCACCCTGTGTTCTATTTTATAAACTCTGTTTTAGTTAAGGTGTTTTTGTTTAAATGCAAAGTAGTCATTACTATTTGAGATCTTAAAAGATAAATATAAAGGCAGGTTTTTTGTATTTAAAAACTTTAGACTATATCTAAACTATAAACTATAAACTATATCTAAAAATGTAGAAAGGAATAAATGGGAAGAAAACAATCTCTCATTATGCCTATTTCCCACTGGATTTTTTTCCCCCTGTTTTTAAGGCATCCCAGTCCTTCTGTCAACTTCTGTTGAAGTGGCTCTCCCTGTCACTTGTCTGTCACTGCTTAATGTCATTCTTAAAAAGACTAGCAAACTTTCTGAGTGACATTGTAACTTCAATCAACTTGCATTTCTGCCACAGTGAATTATTCTTGAAAACTTACGCATCCTTCCTAGGCTCTTTGAGGCCTTAATTGCCTAGAATGTCACTTGATCTAGAAACTTTCTCCAAGTGGTTCTGTCTGAAAGGAAGTCCGTCTGAGCTTAAGGAGCATCTTCTTTCATAAAACATTTTAAAACAAGTTCTAAAATCGTGCCTGGTACACATTATTATGAGATATTGAGACGACTTGTCGTCGTGTTTGTTGAATTATTTAATATTCCAGACTTTGCAGAGGTAGCACAGAACCCTGTGGTAGTCACTACCCAGACTTTGAAGCCAAATTGGTTTCAGTCTGGATTTCCCTTCTACCAAGCCTTTGACCCCAGGCATTTCATATTAACTCTATCCATCTTGGGTTCGCTTGGTAAGAGTGGAGATTGAAAACATCTAACTCATAAGGTTACTGTGTTGATTAAGTACAATTAAGTATTTCATGCTTGGAACATTGTATGGCCACTTTCCTTCCTTTGATGCCTGTGTCTGGGAAAACTTTATGGGACATCTCCTAGGGAGCCCAAAACATGAAACTGAGTATAAGTCAGGGTGTGGTGATAAAAAATTCTGGCTATTGCTACCAAGTCCTGATTTGAAAGATTCTGTTCGTTGTCTCTATCTAATATGCATCCTTATCAGACTATATATGCCATTTTCTATCTTTGTCTCTTCCTCTCCCACTCCCTTCCTTCCTTCTCCTATTTCTTCCATCCTTTCTTTTATGTGCATGCTTCAGAAAATTGGTACCTGGAACTGCCATAACACAATGTATGGATAGATGTTTACATTTTGCAGATGAAGAAACTGAGATACAGAGAGATTTAGGAACTTATCCAAGTTCACCAGCTAAGAAATGCCAGATCTGGGCATTTCTCCTTCACCAAGCAGCTCTGTAGGAGCATTTCATGGCCATCCTATTAGTTTCTCTGGTTGAATGACACTAAACCTGCACTTTTGTTTCTCTCTTAGGGAAGGGCTGATTCCAGGCCTCATAGCAGCTATTAACATTCTCATACAAGGTCCTTTTAAAATGTGGGAATAGGCTTGAGATTAATTTCTTTTAAAGCAAACTTAAACTAGCTTTCTATTGATGCTATGAAGAGGAAAATAGTCTTGTCCAAAGTTGATAAAGAATTGAAAAGTGAGGTTAATAATAAAAGCAGAATTAGAAGCAGTTTCAGTGGTGACATGTCACATGCAAGCCTATAAAATAAATAGCGATTATCACATTAGAAAAATGAGCCTCTTGGAATTGGAGCTATTTCTGACAACTCTGTCTGTGTACCATTCCCCTCTGCCTTGCTCACTTTGTCTCTCTTATTGACTAAATCAATGCATGACACTCCCCATGATACTCCCCTTAAGCACACTCCCTGTGCTTAAGACAAAAGCTATTTTGTTCCATAAGAACTCAATAACTAAAGACAAAACCATGTCATTCCAAAAGCACCCCCTTAGCAAATACTGTCTGTATTATACTTCTCTTGTGTATGGAACAAACATTAACTAGCTAATGCATATTGTACCCACAAAGTATAATAATAAATCCTTAATAACTGGTATAAGATAATATGTACAGCATAATACATGCTAAAAATACTTGTTTTATGTTATCGTTCTGATTCCTTACAACAGCAGAGTTATTAATCATTACTGCCATTTTACAGATCAGAAAATAGGAGTTTGGTGAGGTGTAATGGCATGTTGAGTTTTATGGTGCTATAGAGTGGCAGAGAGAGAAGTTAAACTCGGTTTTGTAGGGATATCTGGCCTTAATCTTAAGTGTATATCACCCCTCTAAATTTATTGTATAGAATATCCGCATATACATGATATGCTCGTCACTACCAGCAACAGAAAGTCACGATTAGTTTTTCCAAAGCTTGGAGACATTACTTCTGAAATTTTGGTTAAGTCAGATAAATAAAAATATCTCAGTGTAACTTAATTATCTTCATTTCTAAGTGTTTCCATCAAGCACAAAAAGTTTCTCATGAGCCCTTTATGATGGACCTGCTTATTTATTCCAGAGATTACATGCAGAATAAACTTCATATCTGCAGGAAGACTCTAGTCCCCCAGGTAGGGCAGGCTTCATATTGTGGAAAGCCATCTACCTGAGCTCTTTCTCTACTGGATGCCTTAGTGTCATAATGGCCACCACAGACCCACCTCTGTGAGTATCGTCCGTAATACAAACACAGTCACCGTTGTGAATCATGTGACTGCAACAATACAAAATGGTCTTCCAGTGCTCAGAGATAAGTTAGCCCAAAATGTATTTGCTTAATTGAATTCTTTCTACAAAACGCCTTTTTTGGCAGCTGGATAAGATGAGAAACTGTGAAAGGAAAGGTCGGCCACTGGACACTGTTGTGAAGCTTGTAGGTTCATCTTCAGTTGTGATTATCATAGGCTCTGTGGCTCCCTGGGACTCTCTGGGAACTGCTGGAGCCATCTCACCTTGGACATGATAGTATGGTGGGCCAGGAAGCATTTCTCGTGTTTTCTGCTGCTCACTAAATTGTAAGAACTAAGCTAAGTGCAATGCTTCTTGAATATGGCTGCATTTTTAAATCACTTGGGAAGATTTAAAAGTAATGACAAAATTAAATGAAAATATCTGGAGATAAGCCTAAGCATGTATTTGTTTTGTTGTTGTTGTTTATCTGAGACTTTCTGAACCTCTCTCAGCCAGCCCCTCTCTGTTAAATACCTGATATGTGTCAGACATGGAATAATTGTTCTGCATGCCTATCGCACCTTTATGACATAGGTATTCACCCTGCTTTGCAGATGAGGAAACTGAGGCACCAACATATTACATAACGTTCTCAAAGTCACTCACTGAGTAAGTAACCAAGATCTGAAGCCTGGCTTTTCAGCCTCAGAGCCTGCTCTCTGACCCACTAGTTGACATCAGTCTAGACACACAGCAGGTACCCAACACAAACTGGTTCTTTTCTTCCCTGCCAATACGTCGAAGTACACTTCCCTTCCTACTTTCTTCCATGTTCTTTAGTGGAAAAACATTGAGCTGATGGATTTTCTTTGAAACTCTGCTTTGTAGGAGCTGAGTACTTTTCTTTTTTCCGAAAACAGAGAGGTAAGAAATTCTTTTAAGAGGGGAAAAAATGGAGCAGAAGGGAGAATATTATTTCATGAAAGACCTTAGGGTCCCTGGATTTCAAATGTAAGTGAAATTTTTAAAAAAACTCTGATGGTATTCTATTCATTATATACTGCCCTATAATCTTTTCCAGGTTTTTTTGTTCCCTTTATCCACTAAACTGTTTTTTTCTTTTAATGGGGGTTTAACCATCATAATTTGCAGCTAAGAAATAACTTTACTGTGAGCAGAAAAATATTACTCTATTTGAAAATGACATCTTTTTTTGGTAACTTTTTTTTTTTTTTTTTTTTTGCACTACATGGGCCTCTCACTGCTGTGGCCTCTCCCGTTGTGGAGCACAGGCTCCGGACGTGCAGGCTCAGCAGCCATGGCTCACGGGCCCAGCCGCTCCGCGGCATGTGGGATCTTCCTGGACCAGGGCACGAACCCGTGTCCCCTGCATCGGCAGGCAGACTCTCAACCACTGCGCCACCAGAGAAGCCCTTTTTTTGGTAACATTTTTAACTAAGCAGTTGGCAGCAGTGATAGCATCACAGGGAACAGGGTGGCATTTCTATCCTTGTCCTGATGCGAACATATTTTACCTGTAGCTTACAGATGGCTGTTGGTACTCTGTCACTGAAGGTTTAGGACTGGGCTCAGTAGAATTAGTCTGTGAGTCTGGAATAAGAGAACAGTATAAGAAAGAGGCAGAAAAATCCTAGAGAAAGATGAAATTTATTGAGTGGCTATCATGTGTGAAATACTCTTCTAGGCATCTAATTTGATCGCCCTGAAACACGATGAGGAGTGACTATTATTATTCCCATTCTAAAGAAAGTTAAATAATTTCCCCAAGGTCATTCAGTAAGTGGCAGAGGTGGAAGATAAACCCAAGGAGTTTGCTTTCAGAAACTGGACTCATTCTCTATATTATATAGGCTTCTGAAATATTGTTTTCTAGAAAACTCTGTGTTACTCTTCATCTTCTCCTTCATTTAATTAACAACAGTTTTTGCATGTGTATCTTGTGCTAGAGACTGCTGAAGTTACTGGGAATGCAGGGGAAATTTATGTGAATACATAGCTTGAAGGAATTCATAACACTTTGATATACTGAAATTTGTTATCCTCTACCACACTGCAAATAAACTGTAAGTTATAGTTGATGCTGCATACACATTTTTTTCAATGAATAAATGTACAAATGAATACATGGAGCCAACTTGCTAGTGATGGGCACACAAACATATGCTGCTAATACATATGTCAGTGTTTTCAGCCCGGACTATTATTTGTTCCCACAAATTTATTTCTCTCCTCTTTCTTAGTAAAGCAACCCCTGATATGTACCTAGTCTAGTGGAAACCAAGGATTTAATTACATTACCTACTCCTCTGTGTAATGAGGTATGGTCATGTAACAACTTTTAGTTAAATTAGCAATAAATGTAGTTTTATGTGCAATTTCCAAGAATTGTCCTTGTAGAAAGGTAGCCTACTTTTCTTTGTCTTTCTCTCCGTACTGATTCCTGGAAGGCAGATATGATGGCCGTTGCTCAAGGGGCCATCTTGGATTATGAGGTAACACATTAAGAACGGCAAAGCATGGGCTTCCCTGGTGGCGCAGTGGTTGAGAGTCCGCCTGCCGATGCAGGGGACACGGGTTCGTGCCCAGGTCCGGGAAGATCCCACATGCCGCGGAGCGGCTGGGCCCGTGAGCCATGGCCGCTGAGCCTGCGCATCCGGATCCTGTGCTCTGCAACGGGAGAGGCCACAACAGTGAGAGGCCCACACACCGCAAAAAAAAAAAAAAAAAAAAAAAAGAACTGCAAAGCAGCAAACTGTAAGGATGCAGATCCTGATGCTCATGAAGCTCTCTAATCTCCTTTATGTGAGATTATGTGAGAGAAGTAGATTCCCATTTTGTTCATGTCATGGTTATTTGTTTTTTCCTGTCATAAGCAGTTAGTCCTAAACTGAGTGATTCAGTGTGAAGATACAAATATGCATAGCATTGTAGGAAGACAGATTAGGGAGCATCTAACTTAAAAGATGGCTGGGGATTAGGAAGGATTCCCAGGAAGTTAAGGGTAGAAACTTGAAGAATGAGTAAGAGTTTACTAGCAACCAAAGTGATGAAATTCTTTCAGGGACCAAAATCATATTTCTATGATTCAGTGGTTATATCTCTCCAGGACACTTCCCAGTGGTGATTTTAGATGCATAATATCCATTAAAAATTCATCCATTAAATATTTATTGAGCACCCAATGAAGAAGACACAGATTCTGTGCTTAATAGAAGCTCACATTCCTTCACAAACTGGGACCAGTCTACCTCTCTAGTCTCAGGACCTGCTAGTAAGCCGACTTGCACTTTACACGTATTTAATGGGTTAGGAGAGTGACTTTTAATTTATTTATTTAATTTAATTATTTTTGGCTGCGTTGGGTCTTCGTTGCTGCACGCAGGCTTTCTCTAGTTGTGGTGAGCAGGACTACTCTTCGTTGCAGTGAGTGGGCTTAGACGTACGGGCTTCAGTAGTTGTGCCACACGGGCTTAGTTGTTCCGCGGCACGTGGGATCTTCCCGGACCAGGGATCGAACCCGTGTCCCCTGCATTGGCAGGCGGATTCTTAACCACTGCGCCACCAGGGAAGCCCCAGGAAAGTGTCTTTTAATATATCATGCTTGTTTTGCCTCTTTGCTCTAATAGTTATCCAGAAGTGTCTTTTCAAGTTGCAGGTTCTATCAAAGCTTTTTGCATATGCTTCTTCCTCTTCTTCTTTCCTTCTCTTCTCTTCCCAGACAAGTCAGGTCAGACTGGGAAAGGTAGGTGTCTGTGGCATATCAAAGGTTGCTGTGTGGTCCAGAGCACTTTGTCAGAGTCCAGGCAGGTGGAGATGGGCAAACAAAATAAGCCAGGAGCATCTGGTTGTATGAAAAATTGAGGAGGTAGTAATGGTGATGGGGATTTCAAAAGAACACAGAAGCCTCTTTGAAGGGAAAACTTGAGAATCAAAATAGGTAATAACAGTAACAAATTACAACCCATTGAACGAAATATGAAATAGCATCTATACTTGTATAAAAATGAATGAATATATTGAAAGTTGTGTAAGAATTGGATTATGTACATAGTTTGCAAATAGTTCCCCATAAGATATGTATGGAATATTCATTGTAATGGGAAAATGGAACACTTTTCAGTGGAGAAGGCTGCTAGAAACTGTCTATACCAAGTGACCCAAGTGAACATCAACCAGCAATGGGACAAAGAGAATCTGGGCATCACGTGATTAGATGTAGTGAGAAGGACACAGCACCACTTACAGCGCACTCGCCACAGATGCGGAGCCTGAACCTAATCATAAGAAAATATCAGATAAACTCAAATTGAGGGACATTCTCCAAAGTAACTGGATTGCAGTATTCAAAAGTAATAAGGCCATCAAAGGGCAAGGTAAAACAGAAGAATGGATTTAGGGTAAAGGAGAAAAAAAGACGTGAGAACTAAATTCTAGCCTGATTCCTTTTGCTGTAAAGGTTACCTTTGACTCTACTGGCAAAACTTGAATGGAGTCTGAGGAGTCAGTGGCACTGATGGGTCAGTGTTAATTTTCTGATGTAGACGACTGTGCTGTGCTCATGGAGAAGAATGTGCTATTGCAGGAAATGCACACGAAGATGTTTGCAGGTGATGGGATGTCATTTCAACAACTTACATGTAGTTTTAAGGAAAAGAAAAACAAATCCACAAAGTGCACGTACAACTTTTCTGCAAGTTCAATACTGTTTTAAAATAAACAAAATGAATAAAAGGAAAAATGAAGTGGTCACAGGTCTCTCCCTGCTTCTTTTTTCACCCACCCTGATGCTGACCCTTTTCCTGCCTCAGTTCTCTGAACCGGAGAACAGCACCGTGGTTAAGAGCCCAAGCTCTACATTCAGGCTGATAAGAGTTTTAATCTAAGATCCACTGTTTATTTTCTTTTCTATGCGACTCTTAGCAAAGTATTTACCTCCTTGTGCACAGTAGCCTCCTCTGTGAAAGAGAAAACATAGTAGTGTTTGTCTTTTAGGGTTGTTGTGAGAATTAAATCAGCTACAGCGTGACGAGACATTCACACAGGGTCGGCACATAGCAAGCACTGAATACAGGTAACTCCTTTCGTTGACCTCTTAGGTCTTCATACATACATCAGTAACTCCAGCCACCTCACCGCTGTCTCACCATCCATGACCAGGAAGGCCCTCCTCAAAATTGCAACATCACTTAGCCTCCTTTCATGTGATTCCTTTCGTCTACCTCCAACTTTGAAATTTCAGAATCCCTGGTAGAAGCAGTGCAGGCCAACCAGTCACCAGAGTGTCTTTTTTTATCTCTGAACTCATTTGATCCTAACAACCTGCCTAGGATGTACCATGGTGTCCAGTTTACAGGAGAAAAAGCAGGTTCCAAGAAGTGGGAGACCTTGTCCAATTCACCCGGCAAACAAATGGCACTGCCTTCATGCAACACTCCTGGTTCAAGCCGTATATTCTTTCCACCATATCATGCAACCCTGTTTACCTGTGATTTCTAAACACCGTATGTGTAGCATTGATGTTATTGCAGTATTCAACAGTGAGAGTGAGAGAGGAGTGGCTGAAAGAGAAATAGACGGGGGAGGTGAAAGTAGGCAGGGTTCTCTGAGGACACACTTCTCTATATTCCTGTTGACAACAAGGGATCAGAATTTGAACACTGCAGTTAATGGGAGATCCAGCTACCTCCGAGAACAGAATATGAAACATGAGATTGACACCCAATCTCTCTCTCTCTTAGAAAGCTGTGCATGATGGTGAAGACATAGGGGTTTGGCATCTTTATGGAAGGAGAGGTCCAGCGAGTCATCAGACGTGGTCCTCTGGGGACACAGAACACGAGTGCCTGGGGTGCCTGAGCAATTACTTTTGCAGAACTATCTAATTAGAGGCACAACTAGCTGAATCTTCCTCGTAGACTACATTTTAAGCAAATGGCTGGTGTCTGTAAAAGGAATTATGGCTTTGAAGTCATTGTGATCAACATCTGCGGATAATTTTCAAATAGCATTCTTTATGCTATGTAAATCAGACCCATGTTTTCAGGAAGTGTGAGATAACTTTTGAAAATATACAAATATTTCTTGATCTAAGATAATAATAGAACACTTTTAACATTGTTTGAAAAGAATACTAAGTTTACACTATTGTTTTCGAAATATACAAGTAAATATGGACATTGCTCATTGCACACTTCTTAATTGCATCTGTGGACATCTTAAAAATAGTATCATATAGGGGGAATATTTATTTTAACTCAGACAATCTTTTGGGGCATGTTAATTAACAAGTCAAAAGATGTTTCCATCCTCTTGATGGGCATGAAGAAAAGAAATATTTTACAAATCTTTCCTGTAATTCCCTGGCTCTCTTGGGTGTTTGAAATCCACACGTTGCAAAGCCCTGCGATAGAAGAGACATACAAGCCTAGAGACTAGGAACTCTGTCAGTTTTTCATCATCATGTTCGTAACCAGTGTAACAGGATGCTGACAGGAATTTCCCTGCTGGCTCCGAATATCAGGTGAAGCCTTAACCTGAAAGCACTGAATAACAAGTACCCCAAATTATAAAAAGGATCATTAAACCATCAATGCAGGAAACTCCCTAAGAAATGAATTAACCTGGTTCTTTGCTACCAGCTCAATGCCAGACTCCAGGTTATAGGTAAGAAGAGCCCAGAGAACTACTGGCATGCATCAGGAATGCCTCCATATGTGTACTGTGTTCTGTGTTTCTAGATACGTATATCCAATTGAGGCAAGAGAGGTGAGCTTAAAGAGAACAATTTCTGTTGGAGAGTGGAGTGGACTCCTGGACTGGGAACTAGAAACTCACCTGGAATATTGTGATTTATAATAAGAAATATATATATTTAGTCTTTGTCCTGTTTCTGACACTGAGCTCCTAAAACCCTTGGAATTTCCTAAGAGATGAGAACAATAACTACGTCTTTTATTATGTTAATGAGGTGACTTCTGGGAACCCACGTAAGGATGGGGGCTCCTTGTCAAGAGAACCAACCAGGTGATTTGAAGGTTGGAACTTTTAGTCCTACCCCTGACCTCTGTGGAGGAAAGAGGGCTAGTGGTTGAGTCAAGTGCCTATGACCAATGATTTAATAGATCACGTCTATGTGATGAGGCCTCCATAAAAAACCAAAAGGACAAGGTTCAGAGAGCTTCTGGATTGGTGAGTACATGCAGATGTGGGGAGAGTGGTGCACCTAGAGAGGGCATGGATGCTCTGAGTCCTTTCCCTGTACCTTACCCTGTGCATCTCTTCCATCTGGCTGTTCCTGAATTATATCCTTTTATAATAAACCTGTAATGTAGTGGGTAAAATATTTCTTTGAGTTCTGTAAACCAGCAAAGTAATTTAACCCAAGGAGGGAGTGGTTAGAATCTTTGATTTATAGCCAGGTGTAAACCAGGTATAAACCTTTGATTTATAGCCTGGGTCAAAAGTACAGGTAACAGCTTGGACTTGCTACCACTATATCCAAGGATGGAGTCATGGGAACCTCCAATTTATAGCTGGTCAGTCAGAAGCACAGGTGATAACCTGGGCTTATGATTGGCATCTGAAATGGGGAGGAGGCAGTCTTGTGGGTCTGAGTCCTCAAACTGTGTATGTAACCTGATGCTGTTTCTGGGTAGATAGTGTTGGAATTGAGTTGAATTGTAGGGCACCCAATTGGTGTCCAGAAAATAGTCAGATATGTGGGGAGAACCCCTCTCCCATGTTGGAGTTGGATCTCAGAATACTCCTGTATCACTCATAAAAAATGAGAGCTGAGCTTCAAGAACTCTTGGGACCGTCCTGCACAGCTGTTGAAGGAGAGGGAGTTGTGTGTACTTCCAGTGATTTGCAAGCAAAGAATGAGGCAGGAAAGCACCACAGAAGGGCCTCTAGCTGGAGTTGTCATGAAAAGATTCTACCAAGAGGACCACTGGAGCAGAAGTTGAAGGGCAGTTGCAAGAAGCCAACAGGAGAGGGCAGTAGCAAGCTCAGGTGGTGATAAGAGCCTTAGAGGGAGGAGAGACTAACTTTGGGGCTTCTACCAGTACATTCAACAGCCAAAAGAATGGCAGCCACTAAGTAAAATCATCTTCCTGCCTTTTTCCCTCCCACCCATCCACTCTGTCCTGACCCAGGGGGAGCAAGAGAAGTAAATTAAGCAGGAGAAGAGCAGAAAGAGAAGAAAAGGAAGACTAGAAGAACATTTCAGATTTGACCTATGCAAAGTTGACCTAAAGAATTGTGGAAGAATGGCCATCATCAAAAAGTCTACAAATAATAAATGCTGGAGAAGGTGTGGGTCTACACTGTTGGCAGGAAAGTAAATTGGTGCAACCACTATGGAGAACAGTATAGAGGCTCCTTAGAAAACTAAAAATAGAGTTACCGTATGATCCAGCAATCCTACTCTTGGGCATATATCCAGAAAAGACCAAAACTGTCATTCAAAAGATACATGAACCTCAAGGTTCATAGCAGCACTACGTACATGATAATCTATCTCTGTACCTGGCTTTACAAATACCTCACTGATGAGAATTTTCTAGTTAATTTCATATGTTTATAACTCTTCTTGTATTTGATAAGAAGATGTGTAAAAGTACTCGAGACTAAATTACAGATAGTCATATGTACATAAAATTACAAATGCATATAACTTTAAACATATGGTGATATACATATATGCATATATTTACACATAAGAGTTAGCTGTTTGGTAAAATGACTATAAATTCTTTTCTCAGTGTGGAACTTGTTCTTTTTGGTGAATCTTACTGTTGCTTTTTCATTAAAGGAACTCAAGAGCAACTGCAGTTATTACAAAAGAAAACCGTTTCTAACATTTATTGAGGGTTCTCAGTGTGTCAGGATCTTTGAACATTTATTTGGTTGCATACTCCCTGAAAGTCTTAGAGGATCAGCACCTTACAAATAAGAAAACTGAGTCCTGGAGAAGTTAAGTCACAAGTATCTGCATCAGGGAACTTGGATATTTGCAGAATCTCGCAGTAG
The DNA here is from genome assembly GCF_964165515.1 of Mesoplodon bidens. Classification (NCBI taxonomy): domain Eukaryota; kingdom Metazoa; phylum Chordata; class Mammalia; order Artiodactyla; family Ziphiidae; genus Mesoplodon; species Mesoplodon bidens. Next base: position 24,415,622 of record NC_138175.1, read on the forward strand.
GGAGGTTAAGGAAGCTGGTTCCTAACCAATGTTGACTGAAAGAAATGCACAACCGAGGAGATTGGTTCAAGATGGCAGAGTAGAAGTATGTGCGCTCACTCCCTCTCACTCCAAGAGAACCGGAATCCCAACTAACTGCTGAACAATCATCGACAGGAAGACACTGGAACTCACCAAAAAAGAGACCCCACATCCAAAGACAAAGGAGAAACCACAATGAGACGCATTTGCCACAGCCTCACCTCACCATGGTCAGTTGCTGAAGGAAACATCTCAACAATGTCATTGTCATTATTTATTATTCTATTTTTTAAAAAGAAATCTCAAGGGGATTTGGGAGATAAAAATGTCTAGATAAGTATTAAAAATTTCCATTCCAAAAAAAAATAATAAAATTAAAAAAAGAAATGCACAACCTAAAAGTTGAAAATTATGTCTTTTTCAATGATCTAACTGAGGACTAGAGCCTGGAAATCAGCCTCTCAGATCTGAGGAATTGTTCCAAAGAGGTAAGGGAGGAGCCAGGATATATAGGAGTTTTTGCTGGGGGAAAAAGAAAAACAAAACATGTAGTCAAACATCAAAAGATTACTGCTAATCACAAAAAACAGACATCTCAAGTTAATGATTTTGATGCTTTTACCAAACTTTGTGGTACATATGCATCAGCCAAGATGGTTTTTAAAAATTATTTGTCCCTGAGCCCCTGTCTCAGAAATTCTGATTTGGTGTGTTTTGCTGGTGTCCAGGAATTAATATACTTTATGAATTTCCCCAGGTAGTCACTGGAGTAGTTAGCCCCATTCTAGTTCATACTGCCAATATACTACATTGTGAGATACAGCAGTTGATATTAGAGGTTCTTCACCCTTGCTTCCTATTAGAATCAACAGAGGAGTTTTGTTTTTAATTTATCTTTGCTGTAACCCACACCCAGAGATTCTCAATTAATTGGTCTGGGGTGGGGCTTAGGAATCAGACTGTTTTAAAATTCCCCAAATGTTTCTAATGGGTATCAGAGGAGGAGGAGCTGAGAATGGTCTTCCAGATATAACATAATGGAGTCAGGAAGGTCTCAAAGATCAAACTAATTCTCCCAAAGAAGGCATCCCAGTTAAAATGCTGCCCCTGGAGATTATTTCCTCCAGGAGAAATATTGTTTTCTTCACTAATGATATTTTACCTCTAAAACATATTACTGTTATACTTTAAAATATCAATTTAAAATTCTTATGATGCAAAAAATGGCAGAGATAGACAGTTTTCACTAAAATGGAACTTGGAGGAAAGAAACTTTAAAAAAAGTAAAATTGTCCACAGGAGATTAGAAAAATCAAAGAAAAAGAGACAAGTGTAGGGAAGACCATAGTTGTGACATTTGGAGGGTGCCTGTGGTGTGCCTGGTACTGTGCTAAACTGTTAACATGCATCATATTATTTCATATTTGCAGTAATACTGTGATATGCACAACATTATCGAATACATTTTACTGCTTAGAAAACTTTCCAGATTCACAGGCGACCTAACATAGGGACTAGAACTCAAGGCTCATGACACCAGGTCAATGACCTTCCTATTGGAAGACACTATTTTCACACACCGTTCCCAGATGTATGTGTGGGACTTGTCCATAGAAGGGAGAGAGTTGGCCTCTGAGATTCCATGTGTGACGAAGAAGTTCTTAGGGATCAAAGTGACAGAAAAGAGCTGATCATGGAGATTTGAAGACCATGAAACAAGCCCAGATGGGAAGCCACATCCCCCCCACACACACCTCCTGGAAGAACCAGTCTCATTAGAATCCAGATTCCAGGAGGGCATGTCAGAGATATGTGTATTGACTGGAAAAATAAAAAGTAAACACAACATGAGAGTTGTGAGTTAAATTTTATTGGGGGCAAAATGAGGACTATGGCCTGGGACACAGCCTCTCAGATAGCTCTGAGGAACTGCTCCAAAGAGGTAGCGGGGGAGATCAGTATGTATGTGATTTTAGAGATGAAGGTGCACACTCTCAAGCACATGTTTTGGCAGAAGGTTGCTGCTAGTCACAAGGAGCAGACGTCTCTGTTAATGATTCTAGTGTTTTTCTAGATTTGAGAAGATACAAGAAATTGGGCACATAAAATCTTCTCCTGAAAATATCTAACGATCTGAAGGCCTGTTCTAACAGTTTTTCCCAGAACACAAACACATCTCAACCCTGAACCTCCTTTCAGGTCATGTTGAAGGTCAGCAACTGCAGTGGCTAGTGACTTAATCCTTGTAGAGGTAGATGCCAAGTAACAGTTTTTAGTTAGCGTGTGGATTTCCTGATTCTTGCTTTATCTTTGATCTAGATTCACCTGCTTACAAGTTGTTTTGTTACAGCATAACATCATGCCAAGCACTGTACTCAGTACTGAGAACATATAGTACAGTCACTACCCTTATAGTCTCCTACATAATCAAGAGAAATTGACAAATACATTAAACAATGGAGTATTTATGTTAAGGGCTATGAGTAAAATTATTTTTATGTGGGAGGGATGCCAAAAGGGAAGGCGGAAGGAAAGAAGGAAGGAAAACACAAATGAAGGAAAGAAAGAAAGAAGGTGATTTTCAGAAACATGAACGAGCTGGGGGCAAGGGAACCTGAAAACAGAAAATAGTTTCCTGAAACACAGTACTCCCCACAGAGAATCCACCCTCCCCCATTTCCTCTTGACTTGTTGTTCTGAAAAGATAGAGAGCCAGTAGCTTGTTAAGCCTTATTGATAATGATACAGCGAACTTTCACTTCTCCACACATCCACTCAGTCCTTCAAAAATTCCCAATGGATAAGAAATGCTTTCTAAACCACCTGTTTTCCTCTGAGTGCTATCATTATGGGCCAATTTCTCTGAAAGTGTTTCCTAAAAAAATTACCTCCTGACTAATAGGGAGCTGTCCATCAATAGCAGAAATCCTATGGCAACTATTTACCATATGTACTTGTTTTTCTCTTCTGGTCGGAATGTTATTTTTCAGAAAATAACAAAATGTTATTTTGTAACATTGTATCAATTTTATTAATTGATACAAGCTCTTTTTATTTTTCAGATCAGTTGAGTAGCTCTATTCTTTTATTTCAGGAACTGGTTATTCCCATTGGGTGGGGTTATTGAATGAGATAGAAAATGTAGAAATTCTATCCTCTAATTCATCCCAAAGCTTCTGCCACAGGGCAGAAAACCCTAAAGTATTTGCTATTCAGCTGTACATGGTTCAGAGGATCTACTCAGAAGTCATACAGTTGTTTATACATCTTCTATTTCACTATATTTTCATTTAGATTGGTTTTTAATTTTTTCTGAACTTCATAACTTGGAGATAAAACATGCTTGGCACTGACCACTTGATATTAAAAAAAAAAATGTACTGAACACTTGCTCTTAAGAGAAAATTGGATCCGTGATGTGACTATTTCTATTTAATGTCAGGTGGTCACAACTTGTTAAGACCTGCTTTTCTTAAGGCTCTGAAACTGCACTTATAATGAAAATTCATTTTCAGTGTTTGGTGTATGCTTATAACATTCTTCATGTGTAAATTACCTGCAATTTTCTTTTACTAGGCTGGTTCCTAATATAAAATCCTAATACTGTAATATGGCTTACTTGAATTTACATCAGTATAAATTAATGAAAAATGAGTAGTAACTGAATGATGTGTGTAGTTCAGTTAACAGTATCACACCAATGTCAACTTTCTGGCTTTGATATTAATAACTTGTAGAACATGTTACCACCGGGGAAGGTAAGAGAAGGGCACATGGGACTCTATGTACTATTTATACAAATTTTTGTGAATCTATCATTATTTCAAAATAAAAATGAAAAACAATGAGCAGTAAAAGGAAGAAACAGAGAACACTACAGAGTAACAAACATAGACTTTAGAAAAATACAATTTGGGTTCCTGGCTCCATCACTTAGGAGCTGACTTTGGGAGAATTACTTGGTCTCTCAAAGCCTCATGTTACTCTTCTCTAAAATAGTAGTAGTAGAAACGGTGCAGTATTTAAGAAAAATTTTCCAATGAACCTTGTCTGGAGAAGCTGCAAAAAAAATGTGATGAACCGTAAGTGACACAGATAAAACCAACAACAACAAATACAAAATCTGTGTTGAATTTCCTATGTTTAAGTGTTTATCTATACTACACACTCTATCTTAGGCAGGTGTATTTTAAGGTAACCTGACCACTAAGTCCTTCTATACCTCTGAATTCCCTACCCATTTATGCTTCTGTCTGTTGGCTTTGTGGTGATTGGAGGATAAATAACTAATAACACAAGGAGGAATTTAATCTTTCTTGGTTCCCTCTTCCCCATCATGATACTTCCCTACTGATCACAGGGTCCAGACCCAGATGTGTTAGCAAAACAGACTATCACTACAAGGCCCTTTAATATTGTAAAAGACAATCATTCAAATGCCCTGTTTTACAATTAAAGCATCTAATCCATTGTCATTGTATAAGCAATCCATTGGATATCATCTTTTGAAATGAAAGCAAGTGCTGTAACTTCTTAATCCTGAAGAACCAAGAAGCCAGAATTTCTTTCCCTGTAATGGTAGAACATAGCACCATAAAACACCATTTGGAAAAGGACATTGAACCTTCGCAATTTTTTTTCATTTGTTTCTTATCTAATATTGAGTATGCCAGTGCATTCCTAATAAGTAACATCATTATAGACAGATTTCTCTGAAAAGCACTTCTGAAGCTGTATTGCATGCTAACAAGGAATACCAGCTACAATAAATTGTCTGACATCTACCCTGTAAATTACATATTTTAAAAGTTCATGTACTAATGAAAACATGCATAGCATATTTAATTTCCTGATTAAAGAACTCATCCCTCTCAGAAGAATGAATACCTGATCACCATAGTCATAGTGGAATTTCATTCCTCTGTGTGGAATTTCCATGTCATTGTTTTTATCTTATCAAATCCTCAGTGAAGTGTTCACAATCAACTATGGACCAGTAGTTGAAAGTTGAAATTGCTGTGGCCCCAAGATGCAAACATTCTTGTCAGTTATATGGAGATCAATTCTAAATGCATATTTTTGTCCTTGATTTCCATAAGTGTTCTACAGAATTTGACAACCGTCTTCCAAAGTTTTAACTGCAAGGGATGTTGATGAATAAAATGATAGCTCTCACATGAACAAAAGAATGCTGATGACACATAATGTACAACCTGATGAACATTTATGATCTTATCAGAGAACTAGTGGAAAGGCTAAGACTTCTGGAAATAAGACTATCAGGCACCAGAGGCTTTTGCAACAGTCTTATGCAGTGATAAAGGAAAAATAAATCTTTTCTGATAAGTAACACCTTTGACAATATAACAAAATCACATTTTCAAAATTGTACATTACTTTCACTGATTTTGAATGACACAGACCAAGTCACAAAGATGTTGAAACCCATGCAAAATCTAAATCTACACTGTCCTACCTTTTTTCCTGGGTGATATCAAATAAGTTGATATCAAATAAGTTACTTAGCACTTAGTTACTTCCATAATTTCATCTATAAAATGAGGAAAATTAAAAAAAAAACAACTTCAACAATTTTATGTGGCTGAAATGATGTTATGCATCCACATCACTTATAACGTGAGTTAAACTACCCTACTTTTTTCCCCTGAATTATATTAAAGCTGGCTACCAACCAAACTGTTAAGAATATTGTTTCAGAGTCATACTTCTACCATTCCATGTTTGTCCTTAGAGTTTAAGAATCATATGAGAAACCTAAGGGGCTTAAACATAAACCAGGCTCCTGTCTAAAGATGTGTGGGTGGAGAGAGGGAGGATTTGGGTCTATCAACAAGTTTCTACTGATGTCCTTGCTCCTCCAGGGACAAGCTGTGCTCTTGTATATGGTCTTCCACTAGTCAATCACTGTGGTTTGTCCAAGGTAGGGTGAAGTTCTGTAACCCAGATCTTGGGAAATTGTCTTGGAAGATGTGGGAATTTGTTCATCAGTGTTTTGTTTAAATTAGCATGCCCCTCACTTTACACTGTTGTAACCTCCTTCAAGCCCTCCTCTCTCAGCCTAGTGGTTTTATGTCCAGGTTAGCAAGGATATCTGCCCTGGGTGACTACCTAATCAATATCCATATTTCTAGAGTCAAAGAGTTCTTCTCCAGACATCAGCTTATATTTTCTTATTTTTATCTCTAGAAGCAAAAAATATTTAAGCTTATTTTAGAGTCTGGAATTCAAAAACACAAAACCAAATTTGGATTTTAAAAATCACAGCTATGACTTAATAAGAGAGCAAGTTTAAGCATCTTCCTGTAAAACGGTTTTATGGTCTCTAAAGTGACCTTATTTTCCGTTAAAAGGAAAGACGTTTAAAATACTAGCCATCACTGTCCAACCTTTCTTTCTCATGGTAACTGATTGTAAATTCATGGGAAAAGATCAAGGAGTTGTGATGATTGATTTTATGTGTCAACTTGGCTGGGTCACAATGCCCAGATTTGGTCAAACATTATTCTGGACGTTTCTGTGAGGGTATTTTTTGGATGAGATTAGCATTTAAATCAGTGGACTTTGAGTAAAGCAGATTGCCCTCCATAATGTGGGTGGGCCTCATCCAATCAGTTGAAGGCCTTAGTAGAAAGACTGACCTCACCTGAACAAGAGAGAATTCTGCCAGCAGACTGCCTTTAGACACAAACCACAACTATTCCCTGAGTCTCCAGCTTGCCAGCCTACCCTGCAGATTTTGATTTACTAAGCCCTGATGATTATGTGAGTTCGTTCCTGGAAATCAACCAATCTCTAGATAAATAGGTAAGTAGATAGATAGATATGGTTATAGATAGATAGATAGAGATGTAGATCTGAGTATATACTACTGAGAACCTATCCAAACTGAACCACTGAAGTTCACAAAAGTAGCCGATCTTCATAACTTTCTCCATTCTTTCACAAAGCCACTTTCCTGTTCTCTCATGTCCCAATTTAACCAAACCTTTGAGTCTAAAGTAAAGTATTTGTTGAGTGAAAATTATGTCTCACATCCCATCAGGATTAAAGTGCATTAGTCTATTCTAATTTGCTCAGGTTCTATATTAATCAAAGAGGATTTTTCCTGACTAAACTGACCACAGAAATGTAGGGAAGTGTGCTTTAAATAGTATCAAAATTTTACACGAAAACTACAAAAGGCAGTGGATTATTATAGCTGCTGATTTTATTTCATAGTAAATTTACTTTACATACATCAACTTCCTCTAGCCCTATTGATGCAGGTCATAAGGTTAGCAAAGCTTTCCTTCAGATAATAATTAGACTGCATAAGATTGAATGGGTGATACTGAGTTTATATGATTCTTGGATAATTCAATATTTCTCTTATTTTTTAAATTATTTTTAACACTAGAGTATTTAAGCATGCCTTTGTTTTTTTTTTAGATGTTGGCGGTAGGAGTTTATTAATTAATTTATTTTTGCTGTGTTGGGTCTTTGTTTCTGTGCGAGGGCTTTCTCTAGTTGTGGCAAGCAGGGACCACTCTTCATCACAGTGTGCGGGCCTCTCACTATCGCAGCCTCTCTTGTTGCGGAGCACAGGCTCCAGACACGCAGGCTCAGTAGTTGTGGCTCACGGGCCTAGTTGCTCCACGGCATGTGGGATCCTCCCAGACCAGGGCTCGAACCCGTGTCCCCTGCATTAGCAGGCAGATTCTCAACCACTGCGCCACCAGGGAAGCCCTAAGCATGCTATTTTAAACCATAGTTTAGGCAAACTATAGTATTAAATTCTTGATTGTTTCCAGAGCTCTCATTCCATTATGTATGTTCATTTCTTCACACTTGATTTTCATCTGTTAGCTTTTGTTAGTACTAAAGTATTTGCTGAAACTTTCTGTAAGAAAATAAGAGTCTCACAGGTGCTTCACAAGGCCATTCAGTACGACATTTTTTTTTGAAAATGCTTTTTGTGTATTGTGGAAGTAACCGGATATTAGTGTTTAGCCGTGTAACAATTTGTGTGCTGTTTTTCAAAGGAGGGCTGAAGGTAAGAGAGGCTGGTTTCTCAATGTCAAAATACATAAGAGATCAGATTGTATATTTATTTTATTGAAAATTCAAGTCAATAGTTGCATTCATACAATTAGAAAATGTCCATGGCGGTGGGGGGGACCTTGCAGATGATGGAGGAGTAAGATGTGGAGATCACCTTCCTCCCCACAAGTAGATCAAAAATACTACATGAGGAACAACTCCTCCAGAACACATACTGAAGACTGGCAGAAGACCTCAGACTTCCCAAAAGGCAAGAAACTCCCCATGTACCTGGCTGGGTAGGGCAAAAGAAAAAAGAAAAAACAGAGACAGAAGAATAGGGACGGGACGTGCACCTCTGGGAGGGAGCTTTGAAGGAGGAAAAGTTTTCACACGCTAGGAAGCCCCTTCACTGGCAGAGATAGGGGGTCGGCAGGGGGGGAAGCTTCGTAGCCACAGGAGAGAGCACAGTAACAAGGGTGCAGAGTGCAAAGCAGAGAGATCCCACACAGAGGATTGTTGCCGACCAAAAGACATAGACTGGCCTAACGGATACAAAAACAAGATCCATATATAAGCTGTCTACAAAAGACCCACTGCAGACCTAAGGACACATACAGACTGAAAGTGAGGGGATGGAAAAAGATATTCCATGCATATGGAAATCAAAAGAAAGCTGGAGTAGGAATACTCGTAGCAGATAAAATAGACTTTAAAGACTGTTATAAGAAATAAGGAGGAACACTACATAATGATCAAAGGATCAATCCAAGAAGAAGATATAACAATTGTAAATATTTATGCACCCAACATAGGAGCACCTCAATACAAAAGGCAAATGCTAAAGGCCATAAAAGGGGAAATCGCCAGTAACACAATCATAGTAGGGGACGTAAACACCCCACTTTCACCAAGGGGCAGATCATCCAAAATGAAAATAAATAAGGAAACACAAGCTTTAAATTACACATTAAACAAGATGGACTTAATTGATATTTTTAGGACATTCCATCCAAAAACAACAGAATACACTTTCTTCTCTAGTGCTTATGGAACATTCTCCAGGATAGATCATATCTTGGGTCACAAATCAAGCCTTGGTAAATTTAAGAAAATTGAAATCATATCAAGTGTCTTTTCTTTTTTTTTTTTTTTTTGCGGTACACGGGCCTCTCACTGCTGTCGCCTCTCCCATTGCGGAGCACAAGCTCCGGACGCACAGGCCCAGCGGCCACGGCTCACGGGCCCAGCCGCTCCGCGGCATGCGGGATCCCCCCGGACCGGGGCACGAACCCACGTCCCCTGCATCAGCAGGCGGATTCTCAACCACTGCACCACCAGGGAAGCCCTCAAGTGTCTTTTCTGATCACAGCACTATGAGACTAAATATCAATTACCGGAAAACAACTGTAAAAAATACAAACACATAGGGGCTAAACAATACACTACTAAATAACCAAGAGATCACTGAAGAAATCAAAGAGAAAATCAAAAAATACCTAGAAACAAATGACAATGAAAACATGATGACCCAAGACCTATGGGATGCAGCAAAAGCAGTTCTAAGAGGGAATTTTATAGCAATAAATCCTACCTCAAGAAACAAGAAACATCTCAAACAACATAACCTTATACCTAAAGCAATTGGAGAAAGAAGAAGAACAACAACAACAAAACTCCAAAGTTAGCAGAAGGAAAGAAATCATAAACATCAGATCAGAAATAAATGAAAAAGAAATGAAGGAAATGATAGCAAAGATCAATAAAACTAAAAGCTGGTTCTTTGAGAAGACAAACAAAATTGATAAACCATTAGACAGACTCATCAAGAAAAAAAGGGAGAAGACTCAAATCAACAGAATTAGAAACGAAAAAGGAGAAGTAACAACTGACACTGCAGAAATACAAAGGATCATGAGAGATTACTACAAGCAACTCTGTGCCAATAATATGGACAACCTGGAAGAAATGGACAAATTCTTAGAAAAGCACAACCTTCCAAGATTAAAGCAGGGAGAAATAGAAAATATAAACTGACCCATCACAAGCACTGAACTTGAAACTGTGATTAAAAATCTTCCAACAAACAGAAGCCCAGACCAGATGGCTTCACAGGCGAATTCTATCAAACATTTAGAGAAGAGCTAACACCTATTCTTCTCAAACTCTTTCAAAATATAGCAGAGGGAGGAACACTCCCAAACTCATTCTATGACACCTGATACCCAAACCAGACAAAGATGTCACAAAAAAAGACTACAGGCCAATATCACTGATGAACATAGATGCAAAAGTCCTCAACAAAATACTAGCAAACAGAATCCAACAGCAGATCACAAGGATCATACACCATGATCAAGTGGGGTTTATCCCAGGAATGCAAGGATTCTTCAATATAGTTAAATCAATCAATGTGATACACTATATTAACAAATTGAAAGATAAAAACCATATGAGAGTCTCAATAGATGCAGAAAAAGCTTTTGACAAAACACGCATTTATGATAAAAACTCTCCAGAAAATAGGCATAGAGGGAACTTACCTCAACATAATAAAGGCCATATATGACAAACCCACAGCCAACATCTTTCTCAATGGTGAAAAACTGAAACCATTTCCACAAGATCAGGAACAAGACAAGGTTGCCCACTCTCACCACTATTATTCAACATAGTTTTGGAAGTTTTAGCCACAGCAATCAGAGATGAAAAAGAAATAAAAGGAATACAAATTGGAAAAGAAGAAGTAAAACTGTCACTGTTTGCAGATGACATGATACTATACACAGAGAATCCTAAGGATGCTACCAGAAAACTACCAAAGCTAATCAATGAATATGGTAAAGTAGCAGGATACAAAATTAATGCAGAGAAATCTCTTGCATTCCTATACACTAATGATGAAAAATCTGAAAGAGAAATTAAGGAAACACTCCTATTTACGATTGCAACGAAAAGAATAAAATACTTAGGAATAAACCTATGTAAGGAGACAAAAGACCTCTATGCAGAAAACTATAAGACACTGATGAAAGAAATTAAAGCTGATACAAACAGATGGAGAGATAAACCATGTTCTTGGATTGGAAGAATCAACATTGTGAAAATGACTATAGTACCCAAAGCAATCTACAGATTTAGTGCACTCCCTATCAAACTGCCAATGGCATTTTTCACAGAATTAGAACAAAAAGTATGGAAGCACAAAAGACCCTGAATAGCCAAAGCAATCTTGAGAAAGAAAAATGGAGCTAGAGGAATCAGGCTCCCTGACTTCAGACTATACTACAAAGCTACCGTCATCAAGACAGTTTGGTATTGGCACAAAAATAGAAATATAGATCAATGGAACAAGATAGAAAGCCCAGAGATAAACCCACAGACATACGCTCACCTTATCTTTGATAAAGGAGGCAAGAATATAAAATGGAGAAAAGACAGCCTCTTCAATAAGTGGTGCTGGAAAAACTGGACAGCTATAAGTAAAAGAATGAAATTAGAACACTCCCTAACACCATACACAAAAATAAACTCAAAATGGATTAAAGACCTAAACGTAAGGCCAGACACTATAAAACTCTCAGAGGAAAATGCGGGCAGAACACTTTGTGACATAAATCATAGCAAGATCCTTTCTGACCAACCTCCTAGAGAAATGGAAATAAAAACAAAAATAAACAAATGGGACCTAATGAAGCTTCAATGCTTTTGCACAGCAAAGGAAACCATAAACAAGATGAAAAGACAGCCCTCAGAATGGGAGAAAATATTTGCAAACAAAGCAACTGACAAAGGATTAATCTCCAAAATATACAAGCCGCACATGCAGCTCAGTATCAAAAAACAAACAACCCAATCCAAAAATGGGCAGAAATGTCTATTTAAGACATTTCTCCAAAGAAGATATACAGATTGCCAACAAACACATGAAAGGACGCTGAGCATCCCTAATCATTAGAGAAATGCAAATCAAAACTACAATGAGGTATCACCTCATACTGGTCAGAATGGCCATCATCAACAAATCTACAAAGAATAAATGCTGGAGAGGGTATGGAGAAAAGGGAACCCTCTTGCACTCTTGGTGAGAGTGCAAATTGATACAGCCACTATGGAGGACAGTATGGAGCTTCCTTAAAAAAACTAAAAATAGAACTACCATATGACCCAGCAATCCCACTACTGGGCATATACCCTGACAAAACCATAATTCAAAAAGAGTCATGTACCACAATGTTCATTGCAGCACTATTTACAATAACCAGGACATGGAAACAACCTAAGTGTCCATAAACAGTTGAATGGATAAAGAAGATGTGGCACATATATACAATGGAATATTACTCAGCCATAAAAAGAAACGAAATTGAGTAATTTGTAGTGAGGTAGGTGGACCTAGAATCTGTCATACAGAGTGAAGTAAGTTGGAAAGAGAAAAACAAATACCATATGCTAACACATATATATGGAATCTTAAAAAAAAAAAGGATCTGATGAACCTAGGGGCAGCACAGGAATAAAGATGCAGATGTAAAGAATGGACTTGAGGTCACGGGGAAAGGGAAGGGTAAGCTGGGACAAAGTGAGAGAGTGGCATGGACATATATACAGTACCAAATGTAAAATAGATAGCTAGTGGGAAGCAGCTGCATAGCACACAGGGAGACCAGCTGGGTGCTTTGTGACCACCTAGAGGGGTGAGACAGGGAGATTTGGAGGGAAACGCAAGAGGGAGGGTATATGGGGATATATGTATACATGTAGCTGATTCAATTTTTGTACAGCGGAAACTTGCACAACACTGTAAAACAATTACACTCCGATAAAGATGTTAAAAAAAAAAAAAAAAAAGGAAAGAAAATGTCCATGAGTTAAAATGCATCTGGTAATGTACAGTTGAAGTTGATAATAAAATCCCTTCTTGTACTCTGATATGATATATAGATTCTGGAATGGGCAAGGATGGCATGTCTTATGTACGACCCCTGACGTTAGGCAGTGTGAAGGGGGACATTTTCTTTGGATGATTACTCCGCGTCAGAAAAATCAACACACAAATTGATTTACTTTCTTTCCTTGGATAAAAATAATAATAAATAGAAATATTGATGTCATTGTCTTCATCATTTGGCTGAAAAGAAAAGTTAAAGAAGCCAAATTTCTTGAATCATACGTAACATTGTAATGTTTATTGAGTATTTATTGTGTATAATTGTGTGCTTTATAGGGTAGGTATTCAGTGATATTTGTTTATACTCTATCTGTAAGTCTGCAAGAGACAACTTTCATAGAAGTGTCATAATAGACATTCTTTGATGTATTGAAATGGACCTCCATTGAGTAACTGCTCTCTTTGTGGAAATGCTTTGCTTTCTTTATTAAAAACCCAGCAGGGAGAGAGAGGCATGGACATATATACACTACCAAACGTAAGGTAGATAGATAGTGGGAAGCAGCCGCAGAGCACAGGGAGATCAGCTCGGTGCTTTGTGACCGCCTGGAGGGGCGGGATGGGGAAGGTGGGAGGGAGGGAGACGCAAGAGGGAAGGGATATGGGAACAGATGTATATGTATAACTGATTCACTTTGTTATAAAGCAGAAACTAATAAAAAGAAACAGCAGGTATAGAGCAATAAACTATTTGATAAATGAGTAAATCAAGGCTCAGAGAAGTTAAAAAAACATTAGATAGTCACGTTTTTGTTTAAAGATATTATTGAAATACTGTAATAACTCTGTATGGGGACTTATGGTTACTAGACTTATCATGGTGATCATTTCGTAATGTATGCAAATGTCAAATCACTATGTAGTACACCTGAAACTCACATAACATTGTACGTCAACTATACTTCAATTTTTAAAAATTTAATATAAAAATATTAGCGAGAAACCAAATTTCTTGTCTGATAGTGCCAGGCTTTGTTTACGAAGATGAACAGAAAGACAAATGTGGAGATTTTGTGACATTTAGGGTCAATTGAGGGAAACAGGTATTGGTAACGTATCTCTACAGTAAGTGAAAAACTAAAAGTTGATAAGCTTGCTATAAAGGAAAGGAATGCCATTCTATGAAAGCATATAATAGTGAAACTTGACCAAGCATCTCCAAAATATCATCACTAACACAGTGTGCAAAAAAATTCAAATTCTAGGCTGACCTCTGGGAAAATTTAGGTTAGAGCAATGCCAAAAGTTTGTTATGTGTCATTAGAGAATTATTTTATGACTTTAGAAAACAAAAGAAATCAAAACAAACAAGAAATTAGCAGACCTTTACAGTCCACTTCCGTTCTAATAGAGTGCACATGTTTTTAGATAGACAAACTGAAATCCTACAGTTGCAAAGGTTAAAGACCCAGATTCCTGTCTCAACCTATGAAAGAAAGGTCCCCCCACCCCTCCTAGATAAGACCTATGGTCAAAGACAAATCCCATCAATTTCACCCCTGTGCTTTTTTCATTTTTATTCGTGTATTCTTTTTTGGCCACTGAGAATCTTATAGCCCATATCATTCTTGGTAAGTAAATATCTGGCAATCCATCCCCAAGTCTGGAACAAAAGAGATGCATGTTGACATTTTGATACTGGTCAATAGTTTTACAAAAGAAGTCAGGATACCTCCTCAAAACACCCTATGCCTTAAGCATCCCTTAGATGAAAATACCAGCTGAATTGTTTCATTCTTTCTAAGCAAAACTATTCAAAAGGTGCAGGGCTTCAGAATGGACTACCTGGGACTAGCTGTGAAAAGACAGCAGGAAATCTAAGGGGTCAGAAAGAATAAAAGCAAGGTATTCACCATTGCCATAACCATCAACATGCCCCCTGAGCTAACCTTTCCTGCGGCTCTGACCCCACTCTGCCTAGAGAAAGTTCCTGTGCAAATGAAAGATAGCTCTGATCCTGCTGTAGCAATAGAGATACGTCTTCTGGTAAGATCCAGGAGGTAGTGAAATAAGGAATCATAAATTCCACGGGTGCTTAGGCCTGCTAACAGAAAAATACGGGGACCTCTGAGTGTTGCAACTGTTTCCATCTGTTCTCTTTATGTGTAACTGATGTAAGAAATTAGTGACTGCCAGAAGTCACTTGGTTTGCAATTACAGTGTTTAAAGATATTAGTATAAGCTAGGAAAATGAGCTACTCTATTCTAGAATAGAAAGCACAAGTGAGGGTGAAATCAACTTTTGAGATACTGTATCACTTATGACAACCTTTTTCATTACCTAAAGCAAAGGAATATTCTTATTTTACTGCAGAGCAGATGGAAAATCCCTAAGACCTGCTGATACAAGATGAAGAAACTTTCACAAAAAAGCTCCTCAATTCTCATGGCCAGTTATAGGAGTGGCTTTATTTATCTCCTGTGGGTCAAATGGCTAAGTGTAATAGAGATTAAAAAATCACAAAGCCAGTCCTAGTACAAATTAAACTTTGACACCCTAATGCGTGTTTTGTGTCAAAATGAGGTGCTACAATATTCATCCTTGTTTTTAGTCTGACTCTGGTAGGTCACATATTTTGAGTTCTGGCCTTCACCAGTCATCCCCAACCAGCAGTATAACATTCACGTTAAGCCGAGCAACACTGGGTAAGCCATTTCAGTAAAATGAGAGTCATAAAATCATTTGTGGAATGGGATTATTAATTTCTGCCCTGAATAATGCACAGACATAATGGTGTGGTCAGAAGACATAGAGGCTGAGGATAGTGTTAATAAAACAAACCCTTGCAAATATAAATGGTCAAAAAACAAATAGTCTCTTAAAGAACAAGTGCAATACAGAATTCTCTTTACAGAATAACTGTTAGTCAACAATGAAAGAAAAATAAAAATCCACAAGAAACCCATTTTAAATGATTATTTCTTCTGCGGGTGGCAGTAGACTTTAGCAGAAGATGGATGCATCATGGAGAAAGATGCGTATGAGTCGGACTGCCCAAGCTGTCACAACCTAGCTGTATGACTTATATGAACTCCATAACTTCTCAAAGGCTAGCATTTTAAAAAATTAATTAACTTATTTATTTTTGGCTGTGTTGGGTCTTCGTTGCTGCATATGGGCTTTTTCTAGTTGTGGTGAGTGGGGGCTACTCTTCATTGCGGTGTGAGGGCTTCTCATTGTGGTGGCTCCTCTTGTTGCAGAGCACAGACTCTAGGCACGTGGGCTTCAGTAGTTATGGCATGCGGACTCAGTAGTTATGGCTCGCGGGCTCTAGAGCTCAGGCTCAGTAGTTGTGGTGCACGGGCTTAGTTGCTCCGTGGCATGTGGCATCTTCCTGGACCAGGGCTCCAACCCGTGTCCCCTACATTGGCAGGCGGATTCTTAACCACTGCACCACCAGGGAAGTCCCCCGAAGTCTAACATTTTAAGTTGTAAAACATAAGTAATTCCAACTACCTCATTATACCACAGTGAAAATATTATGAATTAATGAATGTGAAGAGCCTGGCCTGCAATAGGTGATTAATAAATACCAGTCTGTCTCTTTGAACCACTCAAATGTTAGATATACTTTTAGTAGGATTTACTGTTTGGAGGGTCAATAGAAATATAATTAAAGCTTTCTCATAAAAACTGTAGACAGATACAACTTGCCATACATTTCTGAAGGTTCACAGATGACTTGTAATCTATCAGTAGATTCATATACTGTTCACAGATCCCTGGCTTACACACAATTGATAGGCACCAAGAAGGTGAAAAGCAGGGAGAGTGTTTAGGGTGTTCTAAAAATTCTTCAGGTAATTTGTGTGAAAATTCCTAAAATATCTTCTATTAAAACACGCAACAAAGCATATTTCTTGGAGTCTAGTTGTACAGCAGCTGTCACTTCCTTTCTGAGACGAACTAGTGCAATGTAAGATCATAACAAAGAAGCCAGGTGCGCAGATTTGCAACAAAACATTTTCTCTGCTGCACATAGGTGAGTGTTATCAAATAAATGATTATTGGCTTACATTCTCAAATTTAACAACCCCCCTGCTTCCAAATGCACAGAGAGCATCTGGAAGTGGTAGAGAACTTTGGGACCAAAAATCAGACACTTGGGAAATTACTACTCTCGAACCCCCCCTTCTTGAACTAATATATGGTGTTTTGTCAGCTTCTTTAGACATATTCTCCTCTGAAGCCTCTAGATGTGAAAGACATTGTATTGCATATTTGTCCTTATCTGGGGCATGTAGTAATGTAAAAATCCCTTCAATCGTTGTTTTCTTTTGAGTTATTATGAAATAAGTATTGGGGGAAAAATAAGTCCATCTTCATATACAACCAAGTTTCACATTTATTATAATGTATAATCATATTATTAGTAGCCATAGTTATGGTACTTTTTCAAAAAGTACTAATGTGAGAATTTGCACAGGATTATGTACAACTATTCTTTAGAATAGAATGTTTCCAACCAGATATTTATCTGAAAGTATTAAAATTATTATTTCAGAGTTTCTGTTTCTAACAGAACCTTGATACTCCTGTAAATCTCATAAATTTTGGCATATAGGCATGCCTCATTTTATTGCACATTGCTTTATTGTGCTTTGCAGATAATTGGTTTTTTTTACAAATTGAAGGTTTGTGGCAAACCTGTGTAGAGCAAGTCTGCTGGCGCCATTTTTCCAACAGCATTTGCTCACTTCGAGTCTGTGTCACATTTTGGTGATTCTTGCAATATTTCAGACTTTTCCATTATTATATTTGTTATGGTGATCTGTGATCAGTGATCTTTGATGTTACCACTACGACTTGCTGAAGGCTCAGATAGCTGATGGTTAACATATTTTAGCAGTATTTTTTAATTGAGACTTGTACATTTTTTTTAGACATAGTTTTTGCACATTCAGTAGACTACAGGATAATGTAAACATACTTTTATATGCACTGGGAAACCAAACAATTCGTGTAACACGCTTTATTGTAGTGGTCTGAAACTGAACTTGCAATATCTCCAAGGTATGCCTGTACATTTTTACATATGTCTTTAGTTAAATGCTGGAACAAAAACAACCACAATAGAAGTCCTTGGAAAAGAAAGGCATGAGTTAGTTTTAGGTTAATTAAACTGGGAAGGCATATTAAATGTAGGGAAGAAATATGTAATATAAATCAATGACATATAATAAAACACTCTTTGTGTTTACTCAGAAGCGAAATTTAAAAATTGAAATAATTTTGCCATCGAAGACCCATTTATTTGGTCAGCTGGGTTATGGGAACTAAGGTGGGCATGGCTCTGTTGCATCATTAACAGTTGATAGCATATAGAGGTTAGTTGCATGTAGAGTGGCACTGGGAGCCCACAGGCACTTTGACAAAGAGGTCTTTTGAGCACAGTTGCTTCTTACAATGATGAAGGTACTGAGCTGCAGAGGATCACTAAATGAAGAAAGCCAGTCCTCACTGGCACACCCAGTTTTCCATTGAGAAATAAAACCTCTCACTACATCTTTCATCTATTGCTCATGTTGGATATGGCAGATTTTGTTCTGCATTGATCTTTTAAATTACAGATTTAATTTAAATTTGTGTGTGTGTGTGTGCATGTGTGTGTGTGTGCAGAACCACTTGTGGATGAATATCCCTTCTGAGAGCGTGCATATGCTTTCCAGCAGGCATGGTATCAGACAGCAAGTGTTGAAAGCAATACAAAAATCCAACTGTGTGTGCCACCCCCCACCCCTGCATTCCTGAAGAGAATTTGATGTCTCAGAATATTTCACATGTGGGGTTAGGAAGACAGAGGTTCCAACTGCTATGTCCAACACACTTTTTTTCTGCAGCTTCAACTTCCCTACATTCTTCATCCATTCATTTTTTTTTCTGCCCATGGTATATATATTGAATATCTATTATATGTCAGGCCCTTTGCTAAGAACAACAGATTCAGAGATGGATAAGAGAATACTGCTGCCCACGAAGAATTTACAGACTTGTACTGGAGGACTTGTAAATAGATTATAGAGCTCAGGATGGTAACAGCTCTGGTGGAGGTGGGGAAATTGCAGTGTGAACTCAAGAAAGGGGCTGAATAACTCAGCAAGGGAGACGGTAGGGTTTTGGAAGCCTTCTCAGTGGAATTTAATTTTTAAATGCCAGGAATTCTCTGGAGAGCTGGCTCCCCTGGAAGAACCAGCTAACCATTCCTACTCTGGAAAAATTTATTATCTCCACTGCCTCTCCACCATCGCTCTATAAGCAACTATACTGGCAGTGGCACAATAAATACATTAAGTGCCAAGCTGATGGTAGCCTCTCTAATGACTAGAGCATCACAAATGATACCGAACTCCTTCCTAGGGGAATGAGAGGTTTGGGAGAGCATTCTGAAAGAGATTACATCTGAGTTAAACATTGAAGAATAGGAGTTGGCCAGACAAGGAGAAAGGGAAGTTCATTCCAGAAAGACACTTAAGAGAACTAAGCACTTTCATGTCTCTTTGGTCCCAGAAAGTGTGGCCAAAGTTCTGTTTCTCTACAGAGAAGTGTTGATTCTGATTCAGCAGGGCTTGCTAAGGATCTAGACTGGAAAATGTCTCAAAGAAAACAGTAATTGTTTATTTGTTGCTGTTGTTGTTTCTTTGTTCTAAGAGACATAGCTGAAAAAACTGAATAGGTTGAAGGTGATGCCTTCTTTGGAAAAGGGCAAATAAGATATGGTCCCTATGTCTACCACGAGGGCAAAATGAGTTTCTATAACTCACAGGGTTTTCAAAGAAAATGAATGAGATGAACTTCTTGTTCCCATTCCTGGTAACTAGTTAGCACTTAACAGAAGTATTTCATTGTCTTCTTCACTCCTCTCCCAAGCATCCTTTTTCAGTGAATATGGTCTGAAGACCTCATTTATGTGTCTGTAAACATCCGGAAAAACATACAGAAACTTGGTCAGACGAAAGATACTGAGTAGAAAAGACAGATGTTGCTTGGCATAATATGTTAACGTTCATTCTACTCATAGCCCTAAAAGCTGACTTATCACAGGCAAGAAAACAAATGGATTTCTTCACTCTTGCCTAACTTTCATGTACATGATACATAAATAATGTAAAAAGGTGACTTCTGTGCTGCCTTGCTTCTTCCTCTTTCACTCATTTCCCAGTGCCTTCTCAGAATTCTAAGAGCCCTGTCATAGCATTATGAAAAGAAAACCAAGTTAATTTCATTTTCAAGATAGGTAAACGCTGATCTGTAATGCCAGCCAGAACCCACATAATGCTTACTATAACTGGAAACTATTCTAATGTATGAAGTTGCTCTTCATTACAGGTTTATGAGCTAAGTCCTGTATTATTTCCATTTTAGAGGGGATTCACAACAAATAAGCTATATAGTTCACACATCAAATAAACAGTGCAGTCTGAACTTGAACCCAGGAAATAGTAATGAAGCGTCTGTGCTTCTAACCACTATTCAGAAGAAACACATGATAGAGGAATCAACAGAGTGAATCTTTTAAATGCTTTTCTTCTTCCCTCCAAACTCAGATGATTAAGGTTGGGTTTGATAAAAAGTGTTTAACAAGCGCCAGGTATATCCTATGGCAGGGGTCCTCAACCCCCAGGCCGTGGACCAGTAGCGTTCTGGAGCCTGTTAGGACCCAGGCCACGCAGCAGGAGGTGAGTGGCAGGCGGGTGAGTGAGCGAAGCTTCATCTGCCGCTCTGCATCGCTCCCCATCGGGCGCATTACCGACTGAACCATCCCCACCCCCGCTCTGTGGAGAAGTTGTCTTCCAGTAAACTGGTCCCTGGTGCCAAAAAGGTTGGGGACCGCTGCCTTATGGAAAAGAGAGCAGCGTGCGTGTGTGCATATGCATGCACGTATGCATATGGATGTGTGAAAAGACCTCTGCCTCTGCACTGGAGAAGCAGGCCCAATGAAGGTAAAAACAAAGCATATCCAGCGTCATGTCTGTTATCTCCTTTGATTCCCAGGGCACATCTGCGATGTACACATCATCATTCCTACTCTGCCAGGAAAGAAACTGAACTCAAAGTGGCTAGGAGACTTCTCCCAGGTGACAGAATTGTGTGTGGCAGAGCCAGGATTTGAGTGCAAATGTCAACACAAAAGAATAGTATTATGAGAGCATTTCACAGAAAGCGTTACATTTGCTGGAAATGGGAATAGAGTCAGGAAAGGCTTTCCTGAAAAAAAAAAAAAGTATTTCAACTGAGATCTGAAGAATGAGAAAAATAAACTCAGAATGGAAGGAGCAGTGCTCCAGACAGAAGAATGTGAGCAAACAGAGCCTGGCTTGCATGGGCAGCAGAGAAAAGGCCAGTTTTCTCCAAAATAGAGAAGAAGCAGGAGGTTGGTGCAGGATGAGGAGAGGAAGGTAGGGACTAGGCATTCGGAGTCTTCTAGGATATGACAAGGATACTAATCTGTATAGTTGGAGGAAGAGGCAGTGGCAGCAAGGTTCTGAAGAGTGCCTGAGTGGAGAGGGGGAAGGCTGGGAGGGACAGCTGTGCAATTCACGTGAGCAGATTTGCATTTCTGAAAGTTAACTCTAGGTAGAATATCTGGCACATCGGATTCACGTAGACCAGTTAGGAAGCTCTTGTTACAATGCAGCCCAAAGATGATGGACAATTAGAATAGAACAGTGGCAGGTGTTGCAAATGGATATATTGAAAAATTTTAAAATTCACCTGAACTTACTGAGAGATAAATGAGTGGTTAGAGAGACTGAGCAGTCCAGGCTAGACTTCCAGCTGGGTGGACCTCAGCATCACTCACTCAGAAGAGAAGCATGGATTAGAACTTACCCACATGGCAGGCAATGTGGAATAGAGGAATCCTAAAGAGTTCTGAGCAATATGCATTTATTCATATCCAAACATTTTTCACAGACTCACCAATAGGCATTGAAGAAAAGGAAAAGCATTATGAAAATCTGGTGACCTTTGCCCACTGCAGTCATACAATGGACATAAAGAGAAATGTTCAGTTTCTAGATTCTCAACAGCGGATTCACTAACTGCCCTGAAACTAAGGTTTAAGCAAACATGTTTTCTCTAATTCCTCTGAGAAGTTAGGATTTTGTTTTTCCCTCTCCAACACTTTATTCATTCTTCGTGGGACAGAAGAACATGTTAGAGATGCCAGCAACTACAATCCCCATACAAAAGCATTCCCTCATTTTAAAGATGAGAAAACTGAGGCTCAGGGAGCAGATAACACAGATCCAAGGCCACATAGCATCATTCTGCGTTATAATTCCACTGAATTGCCAGGGATCATACGACTCAGTGACAGGGTGTGTGAAGAATGTTCTTTATATTTCCCTTACCATTCATTCCAGGGCCAAGGCACCCCTATGAATCAATTATAGTACACTCAAACACTGACATGCACATGAGATACTTTCCTGAATGACTTTTTGCTTCCTTATTGGGTGTGTAGATTCAGTAAGGCCATGAATATGAGCCAATACCGAATCCAATATCCCATAACTTAACTTACTCAAAAACATTATATTCTGTTCTCCAAACTATGATTATCCTTTTTGATTTGATTATAAATAATAACTATTGTATTTTACTTAAGGTCAAGACTCATGTCTAAAGAAAGATTTGTTCAATTCATCTGCGTTTTGTGTGTGTGTGTGTATCAATTTCACTTCAGGAAATTTAAATATTTATGCATGATTAGGAATAGAACCTTGCATAGATCATGGATATTGAGTAATCTAGGAATAGACTCACACACAGAACTTAATATGATCTTGCTTGCACACTAATCTTGAAGAGTCTGTGAAATTAAAAAATAAAAACTGTGGGTCAGGAAAATGGCAATATTACACCATACAACTTTAGGGTTTCCCTCATAGAGTTGGAAGGACAAAACCTTGATACTCAGATGACAAGACCTACTCTACATCTTTGCAGAGAGAGTTTGGTATAGAGCAGGGCATTGGTTCAGGCTTGGGATGGCAGTCAGACTTTCTGGATTCTAACCCTGGTTATGCCCAAGCTGCATGGCTTAAGGTAAAATGCTTAAAGTCTCCGAACTTAAGTTTCCTCTCCATAAAAGGGAAATAGTAATTGTACCTACTTTGTAGTGGTATTGTGAGAATTAAATGAATAAATGTAGTGAAGAGTTCAGTGTTGTTCCTGGCATAAATGTTAGCTATGCTGAGGTTGATGGTGAAAATATGCAATTAGAAGTTGGGAAATACTGGAAGGTCTAGTAAATGCTCCACAGACAGGGATAATTTGTGACCATGCTATTGGAAAATAAGATTTCTTCATATGTCTGGGCCAAGGAAAAGCAGGTTTGTAATGGTATTCTGCATAATACTTAAACTACATCTGCAAAGAATATATAATTTCTATTTATGCAGAAATTGTTCTGTATGCCTCTCCCTTTAGGTTCTGGTTTACTATTCAATTGATTAGCCTCAGAAAAAAAAATATAATGAAATATGCATAATGCATATATTACAAATATGCACATATAATGTATTATGTATATATGTATTTAAACTTTTTTCATTAGGATCATGAACATGAGGGGATGTTCATTCACATTAGAAAAATTGGCATAAGAGGACTCATTTTATATTAGGTACTGCAAAACACTACTTGGAATATTTAGGTAGCAGAACAGTTTGTTGGAAATTATGTGGACTTTCTAATCAAAAAAAAAAAAAAAAAGCCAAGCCAAATTTCAGGACTTCTTCTGCTTTCTGGGGAAAGTTATTTAACCCCTGTAACCTTCTGTTACCTCATCTTAAAAACTAGGGTCCTATAACCTATCTTACAATTTTTGAAATAGATGATAAAATAGATGACATATATCAAATGCTAGGTATTCAAGAGGAGCTTAAACAGTGTCAATATCTAACTCAGTGGAGTAAATACACAACATACATGATGCGAAACCACTTGTCTTTGCTTTTCAATGAACTAATTAACAGTTCAATTTTATAACATAGATAAAGTGAAAGATCTCCAAACTGGGAGTCAGGAGCCCTAGATTTTAATTTCAGCTCTGAGCTTTTGTGGTTCCAAGCAACTATCAACCTCATTGAATAGAAAGAATATGGCACAGAACAGAGCTCTCCACCGTCAGGAGATCTGTTTATGGCTCACTGTCCCTTTTACATTTTCAGCATCATGCATTTTAATTAGGAGCACTTACAACCTGGCTGCCCTCTCTACCTGCCACATAGAAATGAATGTTAGGGGGCTTCCCTGGTGGCGCAGTGGTTGAGAGTCCGCCTGCCGATGCAGGGGACACGGGTTCGTGCCCTGGTCTGGGAAGATCCCACGTGCCGCGGAGCGGCTTGGGCCTGAGAGCCATGGCCGCTGAGCCTGCGCGTCTGGAGCCTGTGCTCCGCAACGGGAGAGGCCCACGTACCGCAAAAAAAAAAAAAAAAAGAAATGAATGTTAGTATGTTGCAGAATACAGTTGTCCCGGTTGAAAAGAAACAAACAGATCTCAGAAAATGGACTGATATTCACAGAATGAGTTAAAAGCCCAGGGGATTACACCCCCATGTCAGTGGCTCAGTTTCCCCATGCCATATTGTTTGGTTTTTTTTTGCGGTACGCGGGCTTCTCACTGTTGTGGCCTCTCCCGTTGCAGAGCACAGGCTCCGGACGTGCAGGCTCAGCGGCCATGGCTTACGGGCCCAGCCGCTCCGTGGCACGTGGGATCTTCCCAGACCGGGGCACGAACCCGTGTCCCCTGCATCGGCAGGTGGACTCTCAACCACTGCGCCACCAGGGAAGCCCCCCATGCAATATTGATAAAAGCAATCAGTGTAACCATATAAGTCTTCCTATGTACCAGTTATACTGTACACATGTTATTTTACAGATGTAGACATTTATATTTAGAGAAGTAAAGATATTTTACCTAAGAAATGAAGATTAAAACCCAAGTGCCCCTGTAACTTGGTCTGATGAAGTTTACTCTTCAACAAATTGTACTTGTTGTTTTGGTGGCCACATCATCTAAATGATGAGGAAAATCTCTCTGAACAAAAAAGGAAAAATAAAAGAATGGTGAAAAAAAGAACCCAAAGAAAACCACACCACAGAGGTAAAGAAAGAAGGAGGGAAGGAAGGAAATAAAAAGAAAAGGAAGAAAGAAAGAAGGAAAGAAAGAATACAGAAGCCAAAAAAGAAAAAAAAGAAACTATTGCAGAAGAGCTGTGAGCCAAAAGGAAAGTAACAATGCAGAGAGACAAGGAAACAAGGGGGTTTGCTTGTATGCATGTAAAAACTGTACCGTTTCCTTCAAGGAGTATGTATTAGTGTCTCTTTTGATCAGTAGGTCTATGTTTTAACTGTGTTACCACTGCCTTCCTTGTGGCTTTTAATAATTGTTGTTGAAATAGAAGTGTTTTTGCAGACATGCTCTTCTCACTTGACTGATTATTTAATCCACCTGAAGCTGTCTGTCTGTCTGTAGGATGAGATGTTCATGCAGATTGAAAGCCAAGAAAGCTCAGAATGGTGCTGACATCTTAGAGCAAATTAACTTACATAATGGCCCTGCCAATCCACCCTCCCTTCAAATTCAATTTTGTTGGTTTATACTAAACTTGATCAGTCTCTCATTGGGTTTGCTTTCTTTCCCATGCATCAGTCAGTTATTCCAGCTTTCCTGAACTCCTACTAAGTTCTACACGTGGATGAGTGCCGTAATGAATATAAAGAGCATTTCCACCACCCACAAGAGATATTCAGATCTTAAGGACTGGATGTTTGTGTCCCACCAATATTCCTATGTTGAAGCCCTGATTCCCAATGTGATGGTATTTGTAGATGGGGCCTTTGAGAGGCCACAGATGAGGTACGAAGATAGTGCCCTCATGATGGGATTACTGTCTTTAAACAAAAAGGAAGAAACATGAGAGCTAGCTCCCCTCCCCATAACGTTTTTGCATCCATAAAAGGCCAGGTGAGTACACAGTGAAACAGGGACCATATGCAAGCCAAGAAGAAAGCTCTCACCAAGAACTGAAACTTCCAGCACCTTGATCATGGGGTTCCCAGCCTCTAGAACTGTGAGAAAATAAACATCTATTTTTTAAGTTGCCCAGCCTATGGTATTTTGTTATAGTGGCTTGAACTAAGACAATAAGTGACTTAGGCAAAAAGGTAGGTGGGAATACAATACTCAGGGAACCAGAATGCAAAAAATAAAGGTTTTCTAGGTGCTGGAGACCTGTGCTACTTTAGGACAGAGGCGGTGATTCCCCTTGAGTTTAGGAAATCAAGGAAGCTTCATAGAGGAAGTGAACTGGCAGGATTCCGAAAGGTGAGCCTGATGAAGCAGGCCATCTCAAGCCGAAGGAAGCATGTAAACTTATTTGGCAAAGGAACTTAATTGAATTGTCCAATTCTGAATGATTTTTCATGTCTAGCTTAAGTGTCACCCTGAGATAAATCTTAAAAATGAGTCCATGCTCAGCCATGATCAGTTAGATGTGTCTGCCATGCTTACAGGATTGAAGAGGTATCTGTATCAACTGCCATATTGAAAGAATCTACTGAGCCAAAGCACTACGTTTGGAGTTGGGAGGAGGGGAAGTTTTACAGAGGAGGTAAAAGAGATTGGTTAGTAAAGGGAGATAAAAGGGGCTGTTGATGTCAGGGTGGGAAATTTTACGCTGTAAGAAAATTATATACATATATTTAATACTCACTATAGTGTGTGTGAAAATCTAGTGGGACAAACTTCATTTGACTTAAGCCCATAGCTATTCCATCCATACATGACTGTCAGTCCTTTATCATTTCCCAAATATTAACAATTCTTTTTTTTTTTTTTTTTGTGGTACGCGGGCCTCTCACTGTTGTGGCCTCTCCCGTTGTGGAGCACAGGCTCCGGACGTGCAGGCTCAGTGGCCATGGCTCACAGGCCCAGCTGCTCCGTGGCATGTGGGATCTTCCCGGACCGGGGCATGAACCCATGTCCCCTGCATCAGCAGGCGGACTCTCAACCTCTGCGCCACCAGGGAAGCCCCCTAACAATTCTTCAATACATTTTATTTTCTTTACTACAAATTGCCTTGTGTGTAGCCCATACTTGGTTAAATAATGTGTCCCTGATTTCGCAGAGTTTTTGGTAGATGTGATGGGACAGACATGGTCGAGAGATTGTGAAGGGGCAGAGATAGCAAAGGCTTCTTACAAGAGCTGCCTTGTCATCTAGCTTTATCTTGGAGGTCAGGCAGGATTTCTGTATGTATAAACTGCAAAGGAGAGTGAAGAGGAAATTCTAGGCTAAAGAAATGAGCAGTTGTTTGGAGAAAGGAAAGACAATGGTGCTGCTATGTGCCTGCCTGACAGTATGCGGTCGCATGTTACAGTTGAATTGTACCCTTGGAATTGTAGATAAATCCACGGATGCCTCTGATCCCATCTCTGTGGTGCATTCGGTAACCAGTTATAAGTACCTGCTATTTGCTAAGCACTAAAGGAGTCCCCATTAAAACACAGTAAAAGTAATAATAATTTGTAAACTTCAGAGCACCTATCCTGGAGCCTATAGCTCCAAAAAATAAACTCATTATATAATAAGCAGAGAGATTGCAAGTCCAAAGTGTATAGTCAAATAAAAAGCATATTTTTTTACAACATTATAATTTTTAATATGCTTTTTAAAAATATTTTTAATGGCTCTTTACTGGAATATAATGGCGTCACTATACTGTGTTAGTTTCCATTGCACAACAAAAAGAATCAGCCATATGCATACACATGTCCCCATATCCCCTCCCTCTTGAGCCTCCCTCTCATCCTCCTTATCCCACCCCTCTAGGTCATCACAAAGCACCCAGCCGATCTCCCTGTGCTATGCTGCTGCTTCCCACCAGCCAACTATTTTACATTCAGTAGTGTATGTATGTCGATGCTAGTCTCACTTCGCCCCAGCTTCACCCTCCCACCCCATGTCCTCAAGTCCATTTTCTATGTCTACCTCTTTATCCTGCCCTGCAACTAGGTTCATTAGTACCATTTTTTTTTTTTAGATTCCATATATAAAAAGCATATTTTCACAATGCTTTCACCCCATTTTTCTTGCCTGGACTACTACAGTATAATATAATGGCTAAAGGTAGGATCTCTGAAGCCATACTAGCTGTGTGATTGTGAGCAAGTTACTTCACATCTCTGTACCCTGCACTTCTGATCTGTGAAATTAAGAATAATAAGATTACCTATGTCTTAGGGATTTATGGGAAGTTAATGAGTTAAAAGCATTTAGAAGAGTGCTATTTTATGTTTGCTGCTGTTTTGCTAATATTGCAATTACTTCTTAACTGGTATTCCTTTTTCCCATTGCCTGTTATCCAACCTACCCCTACACTACTTCCAGAGCTCTATTTATACAGGCTATCATAGAGGTGATATATCTATACCTACTGGATATTTTTCAACATGAGGTAGGCTTGGTCGATTAATGCCCAAGTTTCTCAGTCTAACAGATAAGGCCCCATGAGCTGGTGGATTTAACTTGCTAGGCGCAAGACCATGACTCTCACCTTACACTCTCCTGTAGTCTGCGCTCCAGCCATGCCTGACTACTTGTCAGTGAGTTTAAGTGAAGTGACTCCCAAGGTTAGAAGGTTACAAGGCCATTCAGAGAGGTTAAGTGACATTTCCAAGGATACTCCCTGACTCCTAAGCCTGCACTGTTTCCACCCATCCATTCTGCTGCAGCTCTCGAGAGCTGTCCTTGTACCAAGCATGTGTATTCACATCGTCTCTGCCACTTGACTGAGCTTTTGAGGACATCTTGTCTCATTCATCTCCGAATTACCTGCACCCGGTACTAAGTAGGGTAACAACATGAGAATTATTGCGTGCTTGATGAAACTGGCTAGTCATGTACACGTAGTCATACACGCACTTGTTTCTACATTAATAAGACACCGACTTCTAGTGGGTTAATCAAACAAACTAAATACTCTTCCTGCTAAGCACTCATGTAATGCCTTAGCCGTTAATGAGAAATACTCACGGCGGAATTCTAAAGGAAACCCAAGTCAGATGAGGATGTCTGCTGCTGAGGGGGGTTTTAGCCCCCACACAGAGAGCGTGGACTCTCGCCTCTCTATTTGTAAAATCATTATGGAAAGATGACAGGTAACGTGTTAGAGTCAAAATTTCAGCAAAATAGAAGAGTTCTACTGCCTTGTTTCTTGCTTTTGATCTCACATGTTAACAAAAGATCATAACACTGTGTGTGTGTGCAGTCAACACAGTTTTGTGACGTATATTTCATATTATTAGATTTTTACTACAACCCAATGAGAAAGATGAGACAAAGTTTATTTCTCCCAAACTACTGATGAAGAGCCCGAGGTTCAGGGAGTTTAAACAAGGGGTAGTGGAGGTGGTTAGTGCAGAAGAAGAAGAAAAAAAAAAGAGGTGAAAGCTCTGTATAGATATCAAAGTGACATTGACAAAAGACCACCAGAATAAATTAGCACTCCCATCCTGACTGACTCAGTCGGCAGGAACAAATTCACGGGGCAGGTAGAAAAGAGAGCAGGAGAGTCATGGTACAATTTATCAAGAAATGACTACAAGAGAACCTCTTTTTTAAAAGACAGACACATCAAACCAACAATAGAGCAATACAGGCATACCTCAGAGTTATTGCGAGTTCAGTTCCAGACCACCTCAGTAAATGTCACAATAAAACAATTCACACGATTTTTTTTAATTCCCTAGTGTATATAAAATTTATGTTTACACTATATATAGTCTATTACGTGTGCAATAGCATTATGTCTAATAAAAAATAATGTACATACCTTAATTTAAAAACACTTTATTGCCAAATAATGCCAAAGCAGGGTTGATGCAAACCTTCCATTTTTAAAAAACGCAGTATCTGTGAAGCACATAAAGCAAAGTACAATAAAACGAGGTACACCTGTAGCTATTTTACTTTTTAAAAGTCCCGTACCTTGTAAGTAATAAGGCCCAGAACATGTCCCAGATTTTCTGACTCCAAACTTGTGAAATCCTAAAATGATTTCTAGATTGTACACTTCCCTTCTGGCCCTGAAAAGAGATGTGTGGTTTAAATATCCCCAAAGGGGTTCCCAAAACCCCAAGGACTTGGGCACACCATGCAAGCTCAAGGATCAGAGGGGACCAGACATGTTCAGTGTTTATTTTCTTCTGTATTTTTTTCCAATCTCTATTTCTCTTTTTGTCTCGTGCTAGTCAGTAATTCAAACAAAAGGAAAACATAAATGGTACTTCAGTATTAAGTCCTGGGAGACTTAAGTGATTTATATTCTCTTTCTTCAGCAATACTTGCTGTAAAGCTACTGAAGGTAATATTTAGAGGAAATGGATATTTTGCCACAATTTCACCTCTTAATCCTTAGAGCATTTCCTAGATATCTATCAGCGGTTCATAGAGACTTTAACACTTTATGAGCAATATGTTCACTTCCCTTTACAATGGCAAGGAAAAAAAAATAAAAATAAACTCTCATTGAAGAAGTCTGCAGTGTCTCCCCGAATGAAATTGGGTGATAAACCAAATAAAATAGGCACCAAAAAATGGAAGTATGTTTTCATTTGTTTTCACTCTCTCTGCTCCAAATCTGTATGCTGGGAAGATTTATTTGATTTACTTAGTTGAGTCTTTCCTGAACAAAAGAAACTGCAGTGCAGTTTTCATCAACCCATGTCAAGGTTGTTAACTGAAGATGATGATTATTGTTTCTAAGTATTAGTGGGGGAAGCAGGGAGAGATACAATAGTATACTACTGTTTGTACCAGAAGACTAAAAGGATTTCTGCAAAGCCCATTGGAAGAGGTTATACTGTTTCAATTCTTTGTATCTCCCAGACTTGACATTTATATTTTTAAGAGTTGATTTTATAGGAAATCAAAATAGAGGAATTTGCAACTTTTGGTACCGAATAAAAACCTTAAGCTCAGGAATAATACTTTAAATGTGTACGCTTCCAAGGTTAAGGGGACTTGATAATGGTACTTTGAAAGGATGCTGATTTAATACAGATTTTTTTTCACCACAAGCTGAAGTCATTTATATAGTTCTGTGTTCTTTTTTTTTTTCATGTCTGCACACCGTCTGTGTGATGTAATTTTTTAATCAACTCACTTCTTTAACAACATAAATATTTGTTTTAAAAGGGAATTTTATATCCATACCTAAAAATAAGAAAATTACTTTCACTCTCCATAAATACAAGGAAAACTTAGAAATAACATGAATGGATGCAAAACAACGTTCTTACATTCTAACAAGGCACTTGGAGTCTGCTTAAGGCTCTGAGCCTGAGGCCAGCATTCTGCTTGTTAGAGAGATCACCACTGGCAGGGAACTAGAATGTTCTCTTTTAACGTACTCAGAGGATTAAAAGAGAATTGGAAAGCAAGTAACTCTCCCACCATGTGATTCCATGATGTTTATTTTTCATGTTTGTGTTCCATCAGGGATCACCACGGGGCTGCACCACCTGCACTATGACAAATGCTGGGGTCTCCTAACAAGTTTGGGCTGGACTGTCAAAGGTGGAATTCCTTTCCGAGTCTCACATTCTTTAACTGAGGAATGCATTTCTGCATCACCTGCATCTCTGAACAGCTGTGAGGGTTAAATGGGATAACATTCTATAAAAACACCAGTACCTGCTGGTTGCTCAATTAATTCTAGTTACCACCAACCCTCACCAAATTTTGTCCTTTCATTCTATCTATTCTACAAACATGAAGTCTCCATCTATTCCAAACACTTGTCCTCACTCTTTGCCTATCCTACCTTCTTACAGAAATCTTCTTTAACCTGTGTCATTCACCCCTCATTTTTGCTCCAACACTGTGATGCTTTCTGAGGAAATCACATCAAACATTCTGACAGACCCCACAAGTATATCTGCCTGTTCTATTGAAAGCTATATTGCCAAAATAGGTAGACAGATAAATGAAAAAAAATACCAATAATAAAATACAGATTAACCACACCTGGGTAGGGGAAAGTGGAAAGATTTTGAGAGCAATAATATTCTGTTCATAAGTGAGACTTTGAAATCATATCATCTGAGTGTAAGGTCTGGGGAAAAGATAAGTTCCTCTTCTTAAGGCAAAAACAACTCTAAAGTCCCATTAGGTTCTTTTAAAAAGCCTTCTTGAACATCAAATATCTTTTCCAAACACTTCATTGATTTAAGTGTAAATTAATCAGAAATGCATGGATTCCATCTCCTTTAGAGTACACATGGCTTGGTACATCCAGATGCAAAATGCCTTTCCTGTTTTCTGTCACTTCAAAATTTGAACAGCTGCTTTAGGCGCTCAAGACTGACACAAAAGTGCTAAGCCTTGCCCTTGATGCTTGCGAAGCATGAGAAGTGGTGATGTTTCTTTGGTCCTCTCTGTGAATACTAGAGGACCATACTTTCTTAGAATTTCTGACAGAGGAGATGTAATTAATAAGCAGTGCGACCTTGGCAATCTTTATTGTAGCATGGCACAGCAGAAAAAGCCAAATGTGTTCAAAGATCTCCGATTGGTTTCCCGGATTCAACTCTGACTAGATGTTTCCGGTCTCCTCATCTGAAAAATGGGGGTTCTGGACAGGATCGATTTATCTTGCAGTTTGCTGTGGGGTAGATATGAGATGATAAATCAACAAAAATTTATGGAGCATCACTTCTGTGCTACTGGGGATTCAAAGATAAATGAACAGAAGACTTCCCTCTGGTCTTCAAGGAAACATCTAGCTCTGGGGGAAGAAAGCACTCTGGGAATCTGTTTTAGAGGTCTATCTTTGGGATGGGGTGACATGCATGAGAGTCTAAAGGCTACAGAGAGACAGTGCACTCTGCCTGAGGGGTCCCTTTCTTCCTGAATGGAAACTCGCTTTGTAAATACTCAGGTATCATATTATGAAGCACCAAGGAGCAGATGGATCCATATTAATACTCAGTGTCATTATAATTATTATCACTGCTAGTATTAACTACTACTATTATGCAAATCACCATTTGGGATCTGAAATTGTTTCCTGATGGTCCCTCTTAATTGTGTCAGTTGGATGAATTTTTTTTTTTCCAGTTGTTCAGCCTTTTAGTCTATCTTCACTGTTTTATTTCTGCTCTAGGAGATTGAGTTTCCTGGTTTTGTTTCTTTTCACTTTGTTTTGTGATCCTTTTTCTCCCTCTCTCTTTTCCAGTGAAATCTGTTATCCTCATCGAGCTCCCCGCACCAATCTGCTGGGCCATCTGATTTTTCTGACTCCAAATCTGGGTCTATTTCTAGCCAACTGTTAACAATAATCCCATAGTTATCTTTGCAGTCATATTCACTTGTTTATTATCTTAAATAATTCAATTCCTGAACATCAACTATGCATTAGGCTTTGGGCTAGGTTGAGGATACACAGATATGGATAATATAGTCTCTGATTTTCAAGGAGTTCAGAATCAATCTAGTGAGGGTGGCAGGCGAATAAGCATAAAATGACAGGCCAGTGTGTTCAGCCTCATACTGCAAATATATGCAAGGAGCAGCAGAGGTATGTAAGTGGGGACTTGAGTGAAGACTTAAGAGTATAAGTGATACCTGTGCTCCATCTGGGAAGATAAGATGGCCACTATTCACGGAGAGGTATCCTAAGAGAGGAAGAATGCCACTTCTCTATGCTCAGGGTCTGTTCAACAAGCAGATGCTAATTGCATCCCCAGAGTACAGAGCCAAGCCTAGTGGCATTTCCAAGGAGTGTCTCCGGGAGCCTTAAGCTCCTCTACAATTACCAGCAGCACCATAACAATGCATTTCCAAAAAGACATACAATCTATCTAAAAAAAACTGTTCTTGCTATGCAAATTCAGGTTCTAGGCAAGACCCCAGAGGAGCCAGACTCACTTATTCAGCCCCAAGCCAGGCATTTCTGTCCAGATTTCTTCCCCCGAGACCTACTCATTTATAAGGCTGGTTAAGCTCTAGTCTCCAAGGTCCATGTCTTCAAGATAATTGGATAAATGAAAAATCTCCAGCAGAGTTCATCGGTAGGGAAATGAGTATGGGGCTGACCTACTGTTTGCAGGGTGCTTCTCCTCTGAAGCCCTCAGCTGGCCAAGGACTCGCCTATCAAATATTCTGAACATAAGTATGAAACCTAGCAGCCAGTCGTTTTCCCTGTCTGTAAATTCTAACACCTTCCTGATTGAAAACTGATACCAGTGCCCTTTTCACCGGAGAAGTAGGAGAGCTTATTTTCCATAAGGACCTTGACCCTAACCCTTTCCTTTCTCTCATTTATGCCTTGAGATCCCATTATTTCTTCTTTAGGTCATTAAACGCAAAATATTAATCCATATATTTTTACCAGATCATAAGACTGAAGCAGGCCTCCTTCTAACATTAGCTGCCTTTAGTGTCTTAGTAATCAAAGTGGAGTGGGGAGGAAGATACAGTAAGAAAAAAAAAATTTTTTTAATTCTCAGGAAGAAATGCAGTTGTGTGTGCAGGGTATAAATTGTTTAGAAGATGATGGTTTGGGGAAAAATGAAGGCTTGTTTGCTTGGAGCTCAGATGTGTGGAAAATAGTGGATTTAAAGGGCTGATTGGGGTCTTACTGAATGCCCTATGTAGCCAGGACAGAGAATTACACAATTAAGAGGAGCAGCCTAGCTATAGGGATCTCAGAAGAATCTGTGTTCTGGCCATCTGCTTTTTGTAGGTAAGTATCCATGGGCTCACTTGAGAGGAAACTAATATATATACTAAAAACTAGACATTTTTTTCTTTCATTGCATCCTTTAATCCAACAGCCCTGTGAGTTAAACATTCCATAAAGCATACAATAGCTTATACACAAAGGCAAATGAGATTCGGAGAGGTTATCAAACTGGTTAACCAGTTAGCTATCTAATTTACAGAACCACTACTGTGACTATTGGCCGGATCTAGATGACCCCAGAAACATCTATATATCTTGCTTTTTCTTTCAGGTGTTACACCTCCTGTGACCCCAAATAATGGAGTTAACATTTTCAAAGGACCAAGGAATGTTTAGTGTGGCTTTTGCACACAGGACAAAGAGACTGTGTGTTCTATGAAATGATGGTAGAAAGGTGAGCAGAGGTCTGGGACGTAGAGAAGAAAATACATTTCCCTTGATGATTTCTTCATCTGAAAAATTGGGAGGTTATTGTAGAGAATAAATGAGATAACATATGCCAATCAATCCCTATAGTGCCTAGCAAGATATTAAACATTGAGTAGTAAGAATTCCAACTACAAGCACTAATGCCATTTATTATTACTTTTTATTCCAGAAAAGTGACTATATGCCTTATGTAACTGGGGAGGGGGGTAGTGGGGGTGGCAGGGAACAACCTGATGAAAAATAAGGAGTTCTCTGCTCAGGCACAATGAGATCATTTGGAGGAAGAAAGCCAGAATATCCTTATGCAAAAAGGAAGAGTGAGAAAAAATTCAGCAGGCTCCCTGCGTTTGTTTTTCTCTGCTTTCGGAGAATGCAGAAGTCAGGCCTTACATATCTCCACTTGAAATGAGTTGTTTCTGTTTGGGTTTTCTACTGGAAGATACCAGAGAAAGTTTTAGGCTACATCAGAACGTATGAGAGCACAATTATTTTTTTCTTATGCTATTATCTTCCTCTGCTGCCAAAATAATTCTCACTCCAAAAATCCACAGCACACAAGATCTGCTTTGAAGGAGCCTCTGGGGCTACATTAGTGAGACAAACTCCAGGGTACTGAAATAATTCAACCAAGACAAGACATATTATTAGACTGAGCAGATACTAGATGAAGAGAGTAAATGTAATCTCACCAGAAAATGTAAGTAGACCTTTTCTAGACTGCATTAATTTGGGTCTAAACTATGTTTTCTTTGTTGTTGTTGTTTGTTTGTTTGTTTTTTCCCCAGTCTTCTGACTTCATATCTGGAAGACTAATCAGGTTATTAGCTTAATGATTTTTCCCGGGGCCATATTTTCAGGGACAAGTGACAACCTGATATATCCTTTAAAGACCAGTGACCTGGGATCTGGTCTTGGCTTTTTCCAAGAGCTAGGTTATGTAACTTTAGGCTCAGGAGTCAAAAGCCTTCCCCATTTTTTTTTTTTTCCTAGAAAATGAAGAGGTTGAACTAGAAAAATCTCTAAGGGCCCTTTTGGCTCTAAAAGCTTGTAACTCTATAAAATTGAGGAAATAATGTATCTTCTTCTCACCTTACAAGATTATTGCAAGGATCAGATAAGAGAGCTGATATGCTTGGAAATATACGAAGGGCTGTGCAGATCTAAATAGTAATAGCAGAAGTGTGCCTTAGCCTTGGACTCTGGTACTGAGGAGCTCAGCGGGACCTTGGATACCATTTGGTTTCATTATTCTCAAATGGTCTCCAGAATGATGTTTGTTATGCTGAATCAGAATCACTGTGTTTGCTTTTTGAAAATATACATTCTCCTTGGAGACTTTGATTTAGTTGGTTAACCATGGAATCTGGGATCTATAGTTTCAAAACCACATGCAGTTAAGGATTCTGATTCTTCTCAGGAATACATAATGTTTAGTCCATCTTGTATTACAGTGCATGAATCCCTTCTGTAGTGAGGTCACACATTGTTTTGAAAGTAGGTTATAATAGTTACTTACCAGTATTTCAATATTGAAAGGTAGTACTAGATTATATTTAATGTTAGAAATCCTCGGTTTGAATTGCACTCTTTGACTTAATAACTGTGTAACCTTAAGCAAATCACCTAACTTCTCTGAGCCTCAGTTTTCTCACACTTTAAAGGATATCAACAATATCCTGTCCATTTACAGTGCCTTAATAATTAAAGAGAGACTGTATGTAAAAGAGCTAATGGAGTGTGTTATGATGTTAGCTCACCTCCTTCTTTACCTACCCTGTAAAATATCATAGCTATAAGGGCGTTGGTAAAACACAATGCTGCATAATAATCATATTATTAGTTAATAAAATCTCGAGTTGCATAACATCTGTTTAGACATCCTACCATCTGAACAGATGCCAATGCACAAGTTTGTTTACAGGTGTCTGCTTCTTTCTCAGAGACTAAGTGTTGAGTGCATGGTGTTTGGGTGACTAAAACTAGCTTCTGTTATTGTTAGCTTGTTTTAAAATTTAGGGAGGTATGCCCAAATGTATGTCTTTTAGGAATTTTGCCTTAGTATTTATCTATATTTATTCACACACAGTGTTTGCAAAAGCAAGTACATTTTTCTTCTCCAAACATTCTCCCCTATTTCCTACCATTCTAAGTCTCTTGAGCAAAGCCACTATTTACAATAGAGTTGTTTTCACGACACATTTATGAAAATACAGATCCCAATCACAGTTTCCCTCTGGACTACCAAAGATAATTTGAAACCCTGTTAGTGGATGCAAGGTGAAAGGTGGGTTCAACTGTATATCAAAAATTGTATCTGCGGAACTGAAATTGTTTTATAAACCTCATTTAGGCCTCATACCACCCCCCTGAGGCAAGAAAGAAGTATTATGCACTTGTATGGAGACACAAACTGAAAACCCATGGAGATGTTAATCAGTTTGCAATCAAATGTCGTATAGCTGGGCTGCAGAGTTAGGAACAAAATGGAATTTCTTCCTAGGGAGCAGCTTACCTTCTTTTATTTGCCTGATTATTAGAGTGTATGAAACTTCTGGAAAATTATGATGAATGTTCAAAAGAAACCCCTGAGAAAGGATTAGCATTTGTTTCCCAGTTTAGTAAATGAGTGATTTGTTTTTCATGCAGAAGCAAAGCACCTCTTTTGTTTTGCCAAACACTTCGGTGGAAATGACCCCTTTGAGGAAGGAGAAAAAGAAAAGCAAAGGAATTCAGGAATTAGGACAGCGATTGGTAGAACATTTCTTATCCTTTCTTCTCTCCATCTCCCTCTACATAGCAACCTACGCAGCTATTGCACACTAGAGGGCGCTTGAGGTGGAAGAAAAAAGCCTCGACATCCCTTCAGCTAGGACAGTTGCCCGTGGAGGCGGGAAGCGGCCACCTAAAAGCAGTGCTCCCTTTCTCCGCAAGGCAGCATAACTTCGGTAAACGAACAAACAAAAAATCTTTAGACAGTATTATGCAGCTTTGACAAATAAAGAAATTCTGTGCATATTCTCAGTAATGTAAGTTCCTTTCAACTTCTTGGAACATTTGTCCAATGCATGTATAGCAGTCTCTAGTAACCAACTTGATGACAACTAATCAGAACTATAAACCCCGTTTTAGGCATAATAAGAGATGGTGGTGTGCCTCCCCCCCCATACATTTGTATTTTTTTAGACATGTGTAATGATACATTAGTATAAGTGTGCAAATTTCAAATGATCATAATCTTCTAAGTCTGATTTAAGATCAGTTAAATTTAATTAATATGTTCTAATGTTGACGCAATCTGATATACCGAATTAGTAGTACTTGCGGGGTGGGGTGCGGGTTTGGGAGAAAAAGCTCCCTTCCGTTGCTCTTTCTTCTTTTTTTTTTTTTTTTTTTTTTTTTGCTGTACGCGGGTCTCTCACTGCTGTGGCCTCTCCCGTTGCGGAGCACAGGCTCCGGACACACAGGCTCCGCGGCCATGGCTCGCGGGCCCAGCCGCTCCGCGGCATGTGGGATCTTCCGGGATAGGGGCACGAACCCGTGTCCCCTGCATCGGCAGGCGGACTCTCAACCACTGCGCCACCAGGGAAGCCCTCTTTCTTCTTTTTAAAGCACAATGTGAACTATTTTAATTTTTTTCCTCTTCATGGCTCCCACGTTAAACAAGAGGGGTCTGGAATCTTAACCTAGCTGCTCTTCTCTTTCAGGAAAACCAAAAACCAAAACCTACAACCAAACAACAAATGAAAATGTGTGTAGTCCACCACTGACTGGGCTGGCTTATTTGATAGCTTTGTACCAGTCCCCTTAAATCTATCTGCTGCCCCGCCTCCCCCCACCCCATTCAGTTTCTGTTTAGAAGCTGAATTGGAGCTTATCTCTTTTCTAGCACCTGGGAAGATGAGAGATAATGCCATTTTGAAAAAACTTCTCCAAAATGCTCTCAGCACAGATGTGGTTTTCAGAAAATGTTTACACCTCCATTTACTGAAAATATAATGGCAAGCTCAAGATTAGTAATTACAGTCAATATTAAGAGATCCAGGTCTAATTTCAGGGACAGCTAAAAGCAGCTGCCAAGAAATGTAGAGCATCACAACTCTAAACAGAGAGTCCAGTGATGATTGTACCCCAAGAATCCATAACCATTTCTAAAGAAGTCAGTTTAGTTTCTCAAATCCTGTAATAAACGCTGGTGAAG
This sequence comes from Mesoplodon bidens, assembly GCF_964165515.1. Lineage (NCBI taxonomy): Eukaryota > Metazoa > Chordata > Mammalia > Artiodactyla > Ziphiidae > Mesoplodon > Mesoplodon bidens. The sequence continues at coordinate 24,455,020 of NC_138175.1, forward strand.
TAATAAGCACATGATAAATTTAGTGTGCATACACTTTTCTTTGTCTTTATTTTACTTTATTTATTTTGTTTAGGATAGTATTCAGTCTTAAAATATTCCAGGACAAAAACAATAGGTAGTCATATAATACCATACTTTACTTTTATTCTTCTCATCTTTTTATAGATCACCTGAGAAAAGAATAGCCTAAGGCAGTGGTTCTCAAACTTTAGCAAGTCACAGAATGTCCCAGAGTATTTGTTAAAAGGCAGATTTCTGAGCCCCACCCAGATGCAGGGCAGGAAACTTTGCATTTCTAACAAGTTCCCTGAAGATTGGGGAGGTAGTACTTGGTCCAGAGATCACAGTTTGAGAACCACTTTAATTGCTCACATTCTCTTAACTTGAGCACCATCACGTCTTTTCATGATTTTGGTAAAGAAGCTGGTTTAAAACAAACCCTTAAACTTAAAAAAAATAAACCCCACACTTTTCTAAATTTATTTAAACATTTAAATTTCTAAAAACAGCTTTCCTAATCTTTCCATTCTTATGACTTAGGCTCCAATATTGAAAGTCAAACTGAAATTTCAAAGTTTTCTTTTTTTTTTTTTTTTTTGCCTAATGACACAGTTGTTACATATTTTATATTAAATATATAAAAAGTGTGCTTCTCAGGAAATTACTGAGAATAAAATATGCACTCCTTCCAAAAAAAAAAAAGACATGGTCATTTTCAGAGTTTTCATTGGAATTCCATAAGCTGAAATGTGAGAAAAGGTTCCTGAATTCCTAGAAAATATTACATACTTACTGGTGTTATGTTTTTGCCTTCTTCATATTCACATTCTTCAAGTTTTTATTTTAAACCTTATTTTGAAATACCCTTGGCAGGTATCATATTGCAAAATCCCTTCATTCATGGAATCCACACTCCTCAACCTTACCTTTAAGATGTATTCCGTGAGTAAATGAATTAATTAATCTAAATATTAATCTAAATTTAGAAGCAGGAACTTCCCTGGCGGTCCAGCCTTAAGACTCTGCCCTTCCACTGCAGGGGACTTGGGTTCAATCCCTGGTCGGGGAACTAAAATCCCTCATGCTGCGTGGTGTGGCAAAAAAAACAAAACAAAACAAAATTAAAAGCAATCCAGTAAATCTGAAAGTTCTCAGTAACCATACCATGGTAAACACATTTTTTTAAGTTAGTTTATTTTAGTTTTTTATTGTGTGCTGAAGAAGGAAAAGATGAAAAGTTTGAATTTTATCACAGGGAGTAATAGATAAGTTCCATTCTGCCATTTCCTGCCCCAACTGTAGAAGTTGAAGTCTTCCTAGCTCTCCTTCCCCATTCCAGGCTCTGATTTCTATAAGCCATCTGATTCCTCACCCTTCAACTAACCAGTCACTTGGTTTACTCTCTTCCTTGCTGAAAATTAGAAGAAAAGTCCCACTCCTAGTGAAAAAGGAAAATGTCTTTTACTACATGGAGTCACTCTCCATCTCATTCTACTGCAGAGACTCCTCTGCAAAATAGTCTGCCTGTCATCAAAATGCAGGCTGGAGACATCCTGCCTCATCCCACTCTAGCATCAATCAGCCAAGGTTATTCTGAATGCAATCTTCCATCTCACCGACCCCTAACCCTCACTCCTTCTCTGATTATACTCCTGCCCTATCAGATAACTCCTCACCCTTCCTCCCCTGAAATACTCCACAACACATGCAATTTTAGCGGCCATCCTAAAAAGCCTGTGTAACAGTCCTCTTCCTACTGGAAGGCTATAACCCTGGAGAGGATGTTGAAAGAAAACTATCTTAAGGAGTTAGGCTCTCACCATTGTGATATTACACTGCATCCTATTAAGAGGGGGTAGAATTGTTAAAGAGGCAAATGCCTTGTCTTTCAGCATCCCTGATTATTTTAGAAATATCCTTACAGCTCTTTTTAACATTATCCTAATCCTCTTTCATACTACTTAATGATCCAGGCCTCTCCCAAGAATTAGGAGAAAATTAGCAGGAAATTCCTACTGCAGTACTTTGAGCAGAGATTAACAATGTAGAGAGAGAGGGCTACCTTGAATTCTAGATGGCCAAAATTCAGCTAGGACGGTGTATGTAACTGCTCAGAGAATAAATGTGGCTAAGGTGAGTCAAAACAAACTCATTCTAACCCAAGGTAACTCAAGCCACTGGATTCTGACTCTCTTCACTTTGTCATCAAAATAGTTTTATTTTTCCTTTAGGAAAATGAGATTTGAGGATAGTGTCTGGCCCTACCACTCTAGCTTTCTTTTGAGGTGAATTTGTTACTTGTAACAATTCCCAGGCTTCAGTAACACATAAACTTTTCTTTAGTTCTCATAGATGTAAGAAGGTACCCCAAGGAAAGGTTTGGAGCATTTGTTCAAAGTGAAAATGAATGTCTGAAAATTAAGCACAGCCGAAGATGTGATCTATTTCACTTGGTTCACTTGGGACTGCCTGGTCCAACGGCAGTTACAATTTGATTGAGGCGTGACTGCTGTTCATTTTTCCAAGACAATTAGCCAATTCCTGAATACCCTGTAAGCAGACAAAGTCTGAGCTGAGAACAGTTACTTAGTGACTGCTTTGTGGGAAAATACCTCCTGGTTCTCTTCACCCTCTCTCTCTGAAATAATTCACTAAGTTTCTTGCCCATATCAGCTAGAATGTGAAACTGACAGATATTAGACCTGTAGTCAATATTGTTTTCAGTATTTCACCAATGGATGGTAGATGCAGCAGACACAAAACAGTCAACTTTGCATAAATATTATAAGCATATTGTGTCTGTTTTCTCATTCTCTTCACTCTGTCTCATTAATTTGAGTCCGATAGTACAAGCTTTACGGACCTTGTGTCTGGTTCTCCATACCCTTTCTTTTTCTGTTCTGGCTCTGTTCCCAGGAAGTAAAACCCTTCCTCAGAGTTCAGCTTTAGTGCACAGAGAATGGACTAAGTGTCCTGTGGCGGGAAGTTAAACAAACAAACAAGCAAACAAAAGATTGGCTCATCGTATTTTTCACGAATTTTATTAAAAGGTGATCATAGTGGCCGCATATTCCTACGTGTTTGCCCCATTGATGAGAAGAAAAGACATCTGGACCTCCTGATTCATGATTCCTCTTCTTGCACTGTCTCTACCCCAGGGTGGCCAATTCTCAAGGTTTGAGTGGAGTCTATTAAAGGACCTGAAAGGGCATCTCTTGGCGGAGGCAGAGGAGCTGCAAGCATGGTGCCTGAGAGGAGATTTGGAGGCAAGGGCACATTGAGAAGACCTAGTAATCCCTCCCTTTATTTCCCAAGCAAGTTCTGCCTTTTTCACACGGACTTACTACGCACCCCTCGTGGCTGCCCGTCTGCGCTCCGTTATCCCATCGCCCTAAAGCAGTAGAAGCCTGGGGATATGAGGAATGTGCACCACCCACAGGACCACGACGCACGGCCTCTAAAACCACAGCGTCTGAGTAGTAGGCAGCGGCCTTACAAACACTCCACTCCGTCCCCTCGTGGTTCTTGGCATAAAGAGAAGGTAAGCTGCCCACGCGCACCCCTTTGCCCTGTCGCGTCCTCTTCCTCCCAAGAAAAACAGCCCTGGATCACTGGGATTCTTTTCAAGATCTCGCTAGCCTCAGAGCTCAGGGAAGACTCAGAGAGAAATCTCGCGGGTACCTCCTCCGCATCCTTTTATCGTCTGCCAGCCCTGTTATCCTGGAGCCTGGCCCTCCGCGGGCTGCTCGCAGGACACGGAAGGGCGCATCTTCCCGGAGTGGCTCCGGGGCGGAGACGCGCAGGGCGTGCTCGAGAGCGAGGAGCGAAAAGTTGTGCGCCCACTTGGTAGCGGGGGAGAACGAAGGAGCGAGCGCGCCAGAGCGCCGGGGTGGGGTGGGGTGGGGTGGGGGGGCGGGATGCCGGGCGCGGGCGGGGAGGGGGCCCGCTTACATGAATTTCCAAGTGGTAGACCTGCCTCTTCGCTCTGCCCAATGAGATCCGTCAGGGGAGGCACCAGACTCACTTTTCCACATCACTTCACAGTTACATTTGGCAGGCAGGCGGGCTCGCACGCCGGAGCGCTCAGCCCAGAATTCGTGAATCTATTTGGAATCTCCCTGCTTCCTCGAAGCTCATCACTGTCGCCGGTTTGTGCACGGACAGTAGCGTCCACCCAGCGAAGCCGCACTTTGGGCTGCGGACACTCAGGGCCCGGCGCGCCCGCCCGGTGTCTCCGCACCAAGCCCCGAAGCTCCGAGAGGCATGAACGCGATCCGGAGGCGCCTGCCCAGCGCGCGGGGAACGCTCGGTGTTCACCGCCCTCGGGAGCCGACCTCGAGCCCCTCCAGCCATTTGTGAACCAAGAGGCTTGAAATTCGCCGGCGCGGAGCCCCGCAAGAGTAAGTGGTCCCCCCACGCCCCCTCGTTTTAATCCACGCCCCGAGGACCCAGAAGGGACCTTTTCTTTTAGGAATCCCATGCCCCTTCCGACACCTTGCGCGCCTCCTTTCTCTCGGTTGGTGGATGCGGGTTCGCCGCCCGGGTGCGGGGCTGAGCTGTGTCTTCTTTCCTGCTATGAACAGATGATGGGATCACCTCAGGGTTTTGCCAGACGATTTTTTGCAACCTTCTCTGACAGTAGATCTTGGGGAGTAGTAGCAAGCGGGCTGTGTCCCTCCAGTTTTCCTGCGGGCTCCCTCGCTGTCGCCTGGCGATTTCGCCGCCTCGCGACACAGGCAGGCGCTGCTGCAGCCGGGCGCCTTCACTGCGGGGTCCGTGCGGTGAATGGGAAGCACCCGCCGCCGGATGAGAGGCAGGTGCGAGCTCGAGCAGAAAGGAGGGGAAGGGGATCGGGGGTGCCCTCTGGCTGATTTGCTGCACCGCCCCACCCCCGAGGAGAGGGGAGGGCGACCCCCGCGGTCGTGCGGGCCACGACTCAGCTGCGAGAGCCCCAGGGCGAGGCTTTCCCACAAGTGGCTCCTCCAGCCCGGGAGCGCTGTGCCCGCTGCAAACTTGCCGGGCTCCCCAGCCGCTCCGCGGCTCTGTGGACGCGGAGATGCTGCCCCGCATCCAGGCAGGACCCCCAAGCAGTGTGCTCCCCGAGCCCGCGAGACTGCACTCACAGAGGCCTCCTGAGCTGAGCCAGGGACTCTCTCAGGCTCCCTCTCCCAGCGCCGGCAGAGCCCGGAGCTGCGCTTTCTGACATCTCACTCCTCGCCGTCCGCGAACCCTTGCGGGGCGGGCCGCGCCCCTCGTAGGACCCGAGGCAAAATGGGCTCTTGCCTGGGTTCTGCCAGCGCGTAACAGGTTCATAAGGGACTTGCTCCCGTTCTCTCAGGCTCCAGTCAAGCCAGGGAGCCGGTGAAAACCTGCCGCCGCCAACGATGATGCCAACAGGTATCCATAATTTCCTGCGTCTTTTCCCTCCCCAAGACCAAAGGCTTCCCCATCCAATCTGGCAGAAACCTCAAAGTTTCGTTATCGTGGACCCTTCGGCGCAGGCATAGAGCCGGCTGCACGTCCAGGACTAGCCGTTTGCCTTCTCGAGGCGAAATGGCAGCTGTTTGCTTGGGTTGCTAAATGTAAGATATCAAACAACATTAATTGTTTATTGTTGCAAACGCACATTAGTCAGTGATGGAAAATCAGGCTGGCAGCTGCTCACTTCAGCTCCAATTAAAGGATAGAGCTTATACTCAAGCAAGGGAGAAACGGTCTTTTCAACTTTACTACCCTTTCCTGAAGATTCCACAAGAGTTTCCTCTTTAAGAGGCATGATCCGACCATCCCTTAGCGCGCCGGAGCTGCTAATCAGATCAGCCGGCTCCTTTCACCGGCCTCATAGTATTTGTGTGCCGGGAATGGGAACGGGGACGCTGGAGAAGGCATAGGAGCACTGCCCTCTCGAATCGGTACCACAGCGAAGCAGATCGGAGGGATTGGGGACGGTTGGGGCCCTTAGAAAGCGCCTGCCCTCTTTACAGCAATCCTGGCAGTCATCTCAATGGTTAACAACCCTCCCTTGGCTGTCACCTCTGGCTTCATTATAGGAGCTTTTCAACTGGAAAACTGTGTGTGGGAAAGAGATATTTATGTAAGATTCGAGAGTGGGATTTTCCATCCATTCAACCTGGCCGCTGTACCTCACTGCATGCAAAATGAGCCCTGTCGTTCATGGCAAACACAACTGAATTTTCTGCCTGGCTTTTGCTTTTCATCAGCTGTGTCCAGTTTTGCTGGGGTTTTATCTAGTGTGTGCATGTGTATGTGTGTAAGAGAGAAAGAGAGAGATTCTTTTACCGACAGGTCTGATACCTTTAGAGGATGTTCTCTGAGGGTTACATTTTTTTTTAATCCCTCAAAGGGAGTTCTCCATAATCATCATGTCCCGACATGTTTTTCCACTTCCCTGAGCTCTGTGGCTGAAAGAAATTCTAGGGCTATCCCTCTTTTTAAATACTACTACTAATAATAATAGTATTCTGTAATTCTGGTTTAGCAGATTTGAAGCTCCCCATCACAGAGTCATTTCATGCTGGAACAGTCGCAGGATTTTAAATCACCTTTGATATATTTTTTTTCCTGGACTCTGAAGAGGGCTTGGAGTTGAGAAAACCTGTTCTGAAAACAGAGAAGAGCCTTCCCAGCAACTCAGGGGATTGCTTCATTCAGGGCTGTTCAGCAGCAGTTCATCTTCCTCATTCTGTTCCCCAGCCACCCAAATGGGAGTTAAGGTATCCTGTGACCATCACATATAAGCCAGATATTTCAGAGACACTGAAATCTGTGCTGCAATGTTGTCATGCAGACTTTTTAATCATCCTCCCCTTCAACCTAGATCTTATATTTCCAGTTATTATTACTATTTAAAAATCAATTCTTCTGCCTTATAATCTATATCTCTTAAAACTCTCAAGACCCCAAATGGGTAGATCTCTCTACCCAAGACTCTTAATATATTTTGGCTGCATTTTTGGTGTCCAGGATACATTTCTTGAGCTCTTGATGGTGTTATGAATTTAGCTGAAGAACAATTTTATAGCAGCCCTGACTGGAATAGCATCTCCATTTGCCTGCTCTACACATATCAACTTGAAAGGGAAGGGAGTCTTTAACCTGAAAACTAACTTTATTTGGGCATCATGCAGAACTCTGGTCAAGACAGTATTCATCTAAAGCAGCCCCTTAGTTTAGCACCAAACACAGTTTAAGTAGCCAATGGCAGTATGCTCTAAGTAAAAAAAAAAAAGGAATAAAAAAACAACTAAACAACCTGTAAAACATGCTCAGCGGAATGTAATAGACCACTTGAGAAGGCATTTTGTAAATGCTGTTACATAAATATACTCATGGTGCAACATTTCCTTGTAAACTCTGTATAGATTTAAAGTCTGATGCTCCTGGTTAGCAGGGAGCACCTGATTGTTGGAACAAAGCAAGAAAACTCCAAAGAAGGAGGGTATAATGATTCTACTCAAGAAATTGTACCTCAGGGCTTTCCTTTCCAGGTTCCTTTCACTGTTTATTGGCGAGGAAAATGGAACAAGCACATACAGAAAAGTGAGAATCCACACTTCATCAGCTGTTCAGAAGTAACCTTATCATTAGAAGTAAACTGATGCTTTAAAGAAAAAAATAATTATCTTCGTATTTTTCTACTCAAGGTGGCACACCTTATGACTTAATCAACATTCCAATCTGAGCAAATTTTCCATGCACAACCAAAAGCTTTTCATGGGTAAAATGACATTCAGTTTGTATTGCCAACCATTCTTTCTTACCCCATCAGCAAAGTTTTGTATTTGACAAATCAAGGAACAAACGTAATCAGAATAGCCTTTAAATTATAGATGAAATCTAAGGTCCCAAGACTTTCTACTTCCTTTTGAAAATATTTTGCTCAGTGGTGCCGTTGATAATTTTGTATTTCTTACAATGTTATTCAGAGAAGCAGGAAAAAATGCAGTTTTCTCTTTGTTTTCAGCACTGTTGGCATTCACAGCTGAAATGGACTAACTTTGCTTTTTAGTTTAGGAAAAGGCTTCTAACTGTGGTGTATTGTACACCACCTACAGAGCGTAGAATTAAACCAAAGCTGATTCCTTTGCTCTGTATTATGTGTTGTACACACACACACATGCATGCACACACACACACGCACACACACCTCTTACTTCTAGAAAACCTGAAAACGTCCCTAGATAACTAACTCATTTATTGGTTCAAGTAGGAGATTTGTATCATATTCCCTTTGCTATTTCATCAGCTTTAGATTATTTGATTTGCCCTCCTGGCTTCTTGGATTTGTATATTAACTAGTCTTTTAAAGCAAATACATCTGTTTGTAGTGTGGGAAAATTTTTTCCAGAATCTCATAAATGTATATTTGTGAAATAGAATAATATTCTGATGGTTCAAGGCCATCAGCTGATGTAGTGGGGCTTAATTAACCAAAGAGCTATTAGTCTGCTCTCATGTCGTTCCCATAGAAAGTTGTTGATGATGTGATGTGTGCAATATATCTGCTGAACTGTTGGTTCTTGCCCCTGGAACCCGCTTCAGATGTAACCAGGAGGAGAAAATTAGTTGAACCTGGCAACTTCAGGTCAGAAAAGAAATAAGTTCAAGCTGCTTCTCCCACATGTTGCTGTGAACGCAATCTCCATCACCTCTTCATGGCAAAGCACCGGGGCCAACACAGCTTCCTTTTTCTGTCATGTCCTAAGCTTTTATTTCCTGAGTTTAAATGTCATGTGCTATTCCCTATCACAAATATCATCCTCCTTCTTTCTTTTAGAAGTCTTGCTTTTTTGTATAGTTCTATTAGTAGGTAGAAATATATAGCTGTGATTTTCTCTATCTCTTTGGACAGCATCATAAAAGAATAAGACTTGTATTTAGAACCTTCAAACAGTTTCCTTCCCTACCTTCCTTGCCAAAGACTACTGCAAATGCTAGAATGATGGTTGGTTGAGGGCAAAGCATAGTTAGTGCTCAGTATACATTGATTGAATGCATTAATGACTAGCAAACACTATGCCGTTTTTTCCCTTTTCTAGTGTATTCTCAGTAAAGGGGAAGGAGGGATGCAATTATATCTAAAGTCCAATATTGTGACAATCTACCTCAATTTTCTCTACAGAAATTTCATAAATTGTCTCAAGTTTATTCTTAAACACAGCTTTTCCATATGATATGGACATATAAAAATGACCTAATTCAGCTTTGTAAAATTGAGAATGCCTCCAAGACTAAACTTGCATCAAGAATGCTATTAAACTCTATGTGATGCAAAGTTATATTTTATTGGGGAAAATGCTCTAATTATGGAAGTGTTGCATATATAACTCAGTGTCTGTACCTTTCCCTTGCAGAGAATGTATAAAAAAGTACCCGAGGAAGAGCTTACTTCTTCTTTCCTTCTTTTGCTCCCTCCCTCTCTCTCTCCTTTCTCTCTTTAATATATATTGTATTTGAATGGTTCATATCAACCTCACGTGAATTGCAAGTCTGAGTGTGTTAGAAGACTCCTGTATATTGATTTTAATCAGCAGGATACCTGGCCCTCACAAATACACACAGGAAAAAAAAAATAGGTTCCATGATAAGGTGCTTAGGGATGTGTTTACGGATATTTTAAGAAAATGGAATGTGTTCCAAAGGAATATTAAGTGGAATCTTCTTAATTCTTTCTATGTATATCATTAAGTGAAAATGTTATGCTCTATTCATATTCTACTAGCAGTAAGCACCATATTTTCCATGCATTGTTTCTTTCTAGATGAATTCATGCATAAAATATAATTATTTGATTCCTGATGTGACACAGGTAACATAAAATAAGTAGATGGGGGAATGATATAAATATCATAAGGGAATGTTTTTCTTTCTTGCCTCTGCAACCTCATCTCTAAAATTTAATGTAAAAATTACAAGGGCACATTTCATTCTTTATTAGCCCACTGCTGTTTCAGCTTGACAAACAGAATTTAACTTTTCTGTGTCCAAGTATTCCTATCTTTAAAATGGGGATGCTCAGAAATATGAAAAAAATTAATTCATACCTATTTTGATTAGAGTAGTAAAATATACGTGTCTTTGAATTTCACTAAAATATAGTAGCTGAAGCTAGTATACTTATTTTAGTACCTGTATAAGCAATTTGATTTTCGGGAACTATACATTTGGTGTGATATCTCAATATTATTTTTGTCAAATGATTGCTTGCTATCTGTCTACCCATCCATCATCTGTGTCCATATGGAGTTCATGGTAACAGTGCCAGTGGGTGGTTTTTAAGCTATAAAGTCTTTGAAACATGAAAGAATGACAGTAAGGTGCACTTGTAAGGGTGGTTACTACAGAGTATAATCTAATTGGCAGAATCTTGACTTATTAGTCTGGGATACTTGGCTGCATTTCAGTTTCAGTATTACAGACTCTGTAGCCCTGGTTATGTGATATATCTGATTTTGACCATTTCCACATTTCTTAAGCAAGAAAGAAGTGCTTCTAATTTTTAACCATCATCAGTAGTGCTAAAATTTCTTGAAATACATACAAAAATTTTGTTAAATATTTTTGGAAGAAGATACTACCTGAACCCAACCTCTAATTAGGATTATCTTCTCTGAACTCCTGTCTGATAAATGTTTAGATATCACTTTGTCCTCATCTTTGAATTAGTAGGGACTTCCCACGTAGACCGTTTTCATGAGAATACCCTAGATGATTATGACATGAAATGGAATTTTTCTTGTAGAAGAAAAGGCTTTTTCAATGAGTGGTTACAATTTGATTGAAAGTGAGTAGTTCCAGTGTAGATGTGTAATGCTTGCATTTTGCCCTTTCAGGAGAAATGGTGATGGACAATGCCATGTCTCCTGTGGAAAAGAGAGACATGGTTGAGCCCGGGGTGGGGTAGGTTAAAAATACCATCCTTTTGTCCTACTGTATAGCATCGGAACTATATTCAGTATCCTGTGATAAATCATAAAGGAAAAGAATATGAAAAAGAATATATATAGGTATAACTGGATCACTTTGCTGTACAGCAGAAATTAACACAACATTATAAGTCAACTATACTTCAATAAAATTTAAAAAAATACCTCCCTGTAGAGGCCTCATAAAACTATTTGAAGTCATTAAGCCTATGTTAGCTGTCGGTAGGGAAAGCTATTTGTAAAATGCCGTTTTATTTATATCCCACTTGGTTCATGCCTTTAAAAAAAAAAAGAATTGGGAAAAGTTATTTTATTTATTACCTGTTTACATAGATCACTGGAATTTTCCCCATCGATGTAATCCAGCAAGAAATTGACATAAAATAGTTTTTAAAAAATCAGTGAAGATTCTCTGTTAAGCAGGTGAAACATTCAATAAATTGTAACTATCATAGCTACATTGACAAAGAGTTTTACAAGGCTTCTCTCATTTAATTTTTTTCACCATCCTTCAAGTCAGTTTCCTCATCTGCCACAGTTGAGATAAATGCGCCCGGGTCACTCATCTTAGGAACGATAGGACTGTGATTCAGAGGACTTCTGTCTGACTCCAGAGTCAATGTTGTCAACCGCTGTGTCCCCACAGTTCAACTGTATTACAGGATTCTCAAGACTAAGATTGATTCCTAGTGGTTACTCTGATTTAAAGGGGCATTGGTTTGAAATCTTGGAATTTCAGGGGGTGAAATTCAAAGCTGTACTTGCAGGACCAGGAAAGACTGAAGAAAGAGGCAGGCCACTCCAGATTGGTAGGTGGCAGTGTCAATAAGCAAGAGAACTTACACATGAGGCTTGTCTTGGGCAACCACAAGATCTCTGCACCAGCCTGCCAGAGTCTTAAAGTTATTCATATAGAGGCGTTCACGGGGTTCAGTCACATATACAGTCCAGATGGTCTCAATAACGCATGACTCTCTCAAGGCTACATCTTTGAAGTGGCTCCTAGGGCAGGAACAGTGGGCGGGACGTGCATTCCAAGAACCGGGAGGGCTAAGGAGCCTTCGATTGCCTGGGTCCAGTGCATGGGTGAACCAGTGGTCACAACTTCTCCATGACCTCTTGCAGCGAAGGGCCAGCACAAATTGTTTCCACTCATTAGGTCTTTGACTATTAAATTTTGAGCAGGTGATTTAAAGACAGCAAAGGATGTGGCTTTTAAATGGAGAAGGAAGGATTTAGATTACACTTGAGAAATGACTTCCTGGTACTACTATGTCTAATCGGCAAGGGAAGTGTGGAACTTAGATTCATCTTTGTGAGGTGATTTCAAGACAGTTCTGCCTGAAGAAGATCCAACAGGATAGATTCAGCGTCTGTATCTTAACTAACCTTATAATTCTAAGAAAGTTTATTAAATAAAGTTCTGAGTCTATAGACACTAGAAGAGGGAACTTGACCTTCCTGTCTTTGTTACCCCATTCTGAAATGTCTATAGCAGGAAAGCTTCTATGTGAAGGACAAAGTTCTGACTCCATTTTGGGGAAGGATGAGGAGAGGGCATGTACCTAGCTATTTATCTATCTGTCTACCTATCTATTTTTGCCATGGTAACCAGTAATTATAGAACTAGAGGAAAACTAAAGCTTCCTGCAGAAAAACAATAGCGTGTCAATAACAGCAAAGACTGGATTTGGCAGATATTATTCTGAGTGGCCAAACAAGCAAATGATATGCTTTTGGATAGAGAGACAGCTGGATAAGTGTATGATCTGATGCCAAAGAAAGACGTCCAGATGTGCTGTGGTTGAGGGGAGAGATAAATGTGTGTGTGTGTGTAAATAAGAAAAAAAAATCAAATTCTATCCTGCCAAGGAAATTTGGTCAGGGAATTCTGAAGGCTTTAGGAAAGGTGATTCTCTTGCATTATTTATATTTGGACACATGCAAGTATTGTTCCTCTCTAGTCCAGGGCTTGGCATGAATTGCACTGGGCCGCAGGCTGAACCACATACCCCGTGTTGCTGAAATACCACTTTGAATTCAGTGTGCATTTACCTGTTTTGAAGCAGCCTGCTAATGGCTGTAAGTTCAAGGTCAGAAACATTTTTAATAGAAACTCTCTCGTCTTTTGTGTCATTTTTGCTTCCATGAAATATTGTGGCCACTAAGCCCAGTGGATAATAAAAGCGTAATTTCCTGTCAACCAAAATAATCTGCAGGATTGAATTCTAAAGTGTTGGTAAAAGCGCATTTTTATCTTAGGCTTCAGAGTGTGGCTCATCATTGGGAACTTCAATCCATGTTGTTTACCAAATCGATGGTGTAATAAATTTTTGCATAATGACTTAACATACCTGAAAGTTGGCGGAGTTCACCTTAAAAAAAAGTCGGGGTCAGTGGGTTCAGACCAGGCTGTAATTAAAACTATCTCTAAAACGTAAGTGTGAATGAAAAGTTGGATTGTAAGTATCTTACGTAAGACAAGACATCTTCTGGGGGAATTCTAAAGAGTTACTTATTTGTAAGAATTCCAGAGAGACTGTAAAATCTCTTCATCTCACTCTCAGGGTATAAATCAATGCAGCAGCATTATAATCAAGTGGATTGCTTGGCCAGACGTACATACTGTGGTTAGAAAATCTAAAAATAAATTGATTTTTACCCAGGCTTTACTAACGTCGCTCAATTTCTTCTTCCTTGCATAGAGTTAAGCAGTTTGTGTATACAGCTGCTCTTACAATGTTTATTAATTCTGATAACAGTAACATAACATTCGGTCGCATCTCAAGAATTCCTATAAAGCTCTTCTGTCCTCATCAAAGAGGATAAATTACCTCTGCCTGTGGCAGAGGTACCTGCCTGTAAATAGTACAGTTCTAATTGTCACAGTAGAATCCCATTTCTCTCTGAGTAATAGACTTCCGCTGAAGTGAAGGCCAAGTCTCAACACCCCCGATAGCATGCATGGGAACACTCCACTTATTGGAGCAGTTTTCCCAGTGTCCCATATGCAGTGGGTTAAGTATGTAAGTTATGACATCATGCAAAATCCCGTGTATTCATACACTCCAGTGCTGGGTTTCCCGAAGTCTGATATACGTGTGTACCATGCTAGCAAGTAGTTCATGGGCTTGGCATTAAATGACACTAAGGAGGAAGTGACTTTCTCACCACACCTTTGAATCTTTCAAGTCTTCATAAGAAGAAGGTCAGTTAGGAGGTGGTTTTATTCTCTGGAACTCCAAGCTTCTCAAACCATGGTCCTCTGATCAGTAACATCTGCATCACAAATGAGATTATTAGAAATGCAGAGTTGCAAACCCCACCCTAGATTTACTGAATCAGAATCTGCATTTCAGAAAGATTTTTTCTGAAAAAAGGATTTGTATGCACATTAAAGTTTGAGAAGCACCACCTAGGGGTGTTCTGGAGGTGACTCTTGGCTTAACCAGAGCTGATTGTTAAATTTTCTCAAACTGCCAGACCTGGTTAGTGGTCACATTGAAAACCTGAAATTGGTCACGGTGGAAGTATTTCTATTATGGAAATCAAAAATCAGGGATTCTTTTTTCTTTTAGAGAGCCACATGCTAAATAATTAACTGCACACCCTTTCCTCTGACTGTTGCTGGTCTTCCTTTTTAACAGAGAGATGACCTCAGGCTCTGACAGTATTTAGTTAAGTGAAAATTAAACATTATTTAAAATGCCAATCTCATTGTGCTTCAGTTTGCTGTCTCCCATACCCTCTCCATGGGATGGCACTTATTTTTATTCCTCAAAGCTTTGGAAATCAAACATGCTCTTCTCTTCACAACGAACTGGCAGAGAAGAGGGCACTGATTTGACTTGTACTCTGGAGACCATGATTAGGATGATTTGGTGGGTAGGGAGAAGATACCATGGCCATGGATGGGATGATGTGACAAGAAATGATTTACAACTACCCTAGGTTCTGATTCATTCACAAATCCTGGATTAATGGTGGTTTCGTTCCTGTCCGTTGATTGACTTAAATGTCCTTTTACACCTACTGCTCCCCCTGCCATTGGGTAATTCCTTCTCAACATTTAGATGACACTTCCTGCAGGAAGCCTTCTTTAAGGCAGTGAAGATGAGTGGCA
Organism: Mesoplodon bidens; assembly: GCF_964165515.1. NCBI lineage: Eukaryota > Metazoa > Chordata > Mammalia > Artiodactyla > Ziphiidae > Mesoplodon > Mesoplodon bidens. The sequence goes on from NC_138175.1 coordinate 24,470,089, forward strand.
TACCTGTCACTCTGTACTACCCTAACCCTTCTCAGACTAAATAAAATATTCTAAGTATCCATTTCTTAGTCTTTACCCATTAGACTCTTAGGTTCCTGAACATAAGAACTCTGATCTGCTTACGTTCCTAGCCTTAGTGCCTGACCCACAGTATATGCTTATCAAATATTTATGTAATAAGAGAAGGGTTTGTGGTAAGAAAGAATTTTGAAGTTAGATTACCTAGATTCAAACAATGGTTTGCTCTTTACTGGAGGTGTTCTTTGGGCAAGTCATTTAATTATTCTGCACCTCGGTTTTGAGCAAAACGGTACAAGGAAGGCATAGTAAGCTTTATCTAACTGTAAGATATTGTGTTAATGGATACTGTTGGGGGCTATGCATATATTCCTTTATTAATACCTTCATTCTAACTAGTGAAGCTATACTATTGTATCAAATTGTTTCAGGGTCTATCATTACTTTTAACCTGATTCTGGCGAGTTCAGGTAGGGCAGCAATTGTGTCACATTCCATCCTGAGTGGTTTGGTGGCATTCCATCCACTTGGTGGCTTCCATCAAGGAAGTGTCTGTTAGGAGTTTAAATTGGGATTAAATTTCTTTATCCCAGAATCATTAACAACAGCAGATGCTAGAGAATACTCACAGAGTATTTGGCACAATTTAAAAATAACTGTCCATTCTAGCTTTTCTTAATTATTTTACCAAGATTATCTTTTTTAATCTTCAAAGTAAACCAGCTAGGTAGATATAATTTTAATTGTTGTTGTTGTTAATTGGCTCCCAATTATGCAACTGGTAAAGGTAGTTCTTTGACTGGAATTCAATCCCCACGCTGGCTGGTGTTAGAGAAAACTCTCACAACCATCTTACGGTTCTGCCTCTATAGCACTCAGGCCATTAGACGATGGTCTGCATGGTTTTTGAACACTCAGATATGGCCCAGCATGGAGCAGGGTGTGTTTGGAGAGAATAAGTCTCTTTTCTCTGAGCAGTGTTTAGGCAGAGCCTCTGTGAATAGAATGACTATCACCTTCTATCCAGTATGGTCCAGCCCTTCTCTCACCAGCATCACCCTCATCCTCCCACATCCCACCTTCAGGAAGGTTTTTGACTAACTTTGTGTGACTCTCGTACCTTGACTACCCTTCCTGAGGAGGTCACACAGCTTAACTCTTTGCTCCTTCATTTGACGTTTTTAACCAAAGGGTTGGTGTCAGGACCCTCCTCCCAGTCTGGCTCAGGAAAACCACAAGCACTGCAGCTTACTGAGTGCTTCCCATGTTCTGGCTGCTTCACATGAGTCTTGTTTGTGAATCACCCTACTGCCTGGAAAGTAGGAATTATTATTATTGCCATTTTGCGGAAGAGAAATGCAAATTCTCAGAGAAGTTAAGTAGTTCATGCATTATTACAGAGACAGCATGTAGGGTGAGCTGGGATTCAAGTCCAGGCTTTTCTGCCTGTAAAACAGAGAGTCTGCCAAATAGCGCGACAGTCCTGTATCATCGTCCCTGCTCCATGTCTAGGAGAGCATGGCATGTGATGGTTGTGCTATACATGCTGTTTAAGTATTTAACTATTAACGCTGTTTAAGTGGATTGGCAATCCAGAGCGATATTAATATTTTGCGATTTCTTATCAAGACCTTTCAACTTTTGTTTTCAATTTGAAGCCTGCAGAGTTCTGCCCTCACACTGGGATGAGAGAAGGCCTTACTGTGAAATCTGCTTTTTACTTCCCTGCGTGTACCGCAATTCTAGGGAAAGTTGGGACGTTGTTCCGGACTCTGTTTGCTCTGAGTTGGTTCCCTATGGAAAGCTTTTCTTCCCTTTAGTTTCCAGAACATCTGCTGCTTGCAGTGACTCCCCTATGCACTTAGCAGGATGGGGCCTCTTTTGAGGTACAGAGAGCATCCCAGTGATTGAGCTGAGCCCAGGCAAAGAGTGACAAGCAGGGCGATTCCACTGGCCATCTTGTTAGAGCAGATCCTTCCTGTCTTTACAGCAGAATCTGGGTCTGCCCTTTTCAGCTAGCTTCACTAAGACCACTCACTAGCCCAGCCAATGTAATGACGTTCTTGCTTTCCCATTCTGAGCCAGAATGGAGCCAGGGACCTACAGAGGAAAGGTTCCCTACCCCATTATGAATTCCCTGAGCCAAACTGTTCCCCATAGTGTCCTGAGGAATTATTTTCCCATTTAATCTAATTCAGCAAGGCTTCTCTCTGGGATATGCAGTGAACATTATTTCTTTAAAAATAGTTTTTTTGAGAGGGAAGAAACACGTTTTGCCATGCTGAAGGTAAGCAAAAAAATGTATTTGACACCTCAGGTAATGGGGATTTTTTTTTTTTTGTCCATCCCTTTCTGAGTCTCTACAATTGAAAATTGTATTTTTACCATATTTCATTCCCAAAGGAGCTTTTCATAATTTAAATCTCCTGTTCAACTGTACATTTGGAATGGGAGCCTTGACACTGTCCTGATTATAACATACATGCTGGACATTACAGAATTTCTCTCTGGGAGCATTCTAATTTTATTCACTCTTTATTAGCATCCTGGCAGAGAGTTGCATTCTGCACCCTGAACTGGACAATCCCTTCTGATGGGTTGCGGCAGCTAAGACCGTGAAAATTGGGGTTATTTCCCTGCCTGTTCTCATTTGTAATTTTTTAAAAAAATTTACCCGTTAAAGGCTAGTTTATTCACATAGTTCAGCCTAAAGTGAACTAGAACTTATTTTTAAACTGGGAGGGTGGAGAGGGGGCAGGGGAAGAGAAGGAAGGAAGGAAGGAAAGAAGGAAGGGATAGAGGGAGGGAGGAAGGAAGAAAGAGAGGAAGAAATGAAGGAAGGGGGGAGGAAGGAAGGAGGGAGGAAGAGAGGAAGAAATGAAGGAAGGGGGGAGGAAGGGATGGAGGGAGGAAGGAAGAAAGGAAGAAATGAAGAAGGGGGAGGAAGGAAGGAGGAAGGAAGAGAGGAAGAAATGAAGGGGGGAGGAAGGAAGGAGGAAGGAGGCTTGCAATCTCTGCAAGAGTACAAGGAAGTATTGGCAACACCCAAACTTGCATTACAACCAAAACGACTATAAGAAAAGAGAGAGTGGGAGTAATGGAGAGAGAAAAGGAAGCGAGGCAAGAAAGAAGAAAGGAAGGAAGAAAGGGAGGGAGGAAGGAAAGGAGCAAGGAGGGAAGAGAGAACTGAAGTGGTTTTTGATAAGTAACATAGATATGAAAATTTAAATAAAGCTCACGATATAAAAAGACCTGTTAGCTTACTTGTTCTAATTCCTCAGGTCCACTTTCTTGACTCAAGGGTTTGGGAAATGCCTACTATTGTTCATGTACATGCTTTTGAAAACCAGTGATTTTGTTTTAAAACCTGTTGCAGTGGACCTTTATCTTTCTTCCTTCTTGTTTTTGCAGGACATTTCAGTGAGAAGGAAAGCCAATGGATCGTGGTCTTAGAAAAGCTGCTTAGACGATGTCTGTTTCCCGTGCTGTAAACACATGGCAGAGCTGTGAGTAAATGCTCGGCACTGCATGATGAATTGGATGGCTGCAGACCAGAGGCAAACAAAATAATTGTCTCATTTTCGTGGTGATTTGCTAAACTGGGGGGACCATGCCAGAACGGCTAGCGGAAATGCTGTTGGATCTCTGGACTCCATTAATAATATTATGGATTACTCTTCCCCCTTGCATTTACACGGCTCCGATGAATCAGTCTCCAGTTTTATTGAGTGGATCCCCTTTGGAACTAAACAGGCTGAATGAAGAACAGCGGATTTTGAACCGTTCCAAGAGAGGCTGGGTTTGGAATCAAATGTTCGTCCTGGAAGAGTTTTCTGGACCTGAACCGATCCTTGTTGGCCGGGTAAGCTTCATTTTTAAGGTCCCAGTTTCGGGATCTGTTACTGATCCTTAGACCTTTAACATTAGGCTTGTCACAGTTGTTGCCACACTCAGCTCTAAGTACTTTAGGCCAGATGGTTAGTTAGTTTACCTGTTGGTTTCTTTAGGAATATGAATAATCTCATGATAATAGATTTAAATGTAAACTAACTTCTCTTCTCTGGAAAGCTCTTCCTCCCCATCTCTCCCATCCTCCCCATCTATTATATCATAGCTTTAATAACACTTGTGTAATGCATACACAAATAAGCTTTTTCATTCTCGTTTCACACAAGAAATCTGCATACCAAACCTTTCCTGTAACTTATAGCACTTGGAAGAGGTATGCATTTTTGCTCAGTTTGAATTTCTCCCACCTGGATTCCTAAGATGTTATTTTGTTCCATTTTAGTTTGAGGCCATGTATCTCCAATTGCAGGTAGATTTTTCTCCTTTTTATGTTTCTTTTTGTTGTTTGTTGGTTGGTTCAATTATTAACCTAGGATGGGGAAAGGGAAATTCTCGGAGTGGGTGCTTAGCAGTGCTTTGTACTTACTGTAACTCAGTGAATTTTGCAATAGGAAACTGTTGCATTCATTGTCAGATGGAATCAAATGTATAGAATCAAAATTTTAGCTTAGTGGTGTGCGCGTGTGGTGTATGTGTGTGCGCGTGCGTGCACATGCATATATGTGTTAGACTGGATTTACATTTGTTTTGTTGCTTTTGGCAGGTTAGACAAATGTTCCTTGTGTGGATAAGGGCTGCCTGCTTTTCAAAGTTTCACTGTGGGTTATTGAAGACTATACATGTTTATTCCTCAGAATCGCTCATAAGCTTCTGTTAATTTTAACACGCACCATCATCATAGGTAGAATTCCAATTACGAGCCTGCCAAGGACTGATTTTCCTGATAAGTCAGATTCAGAAGTGAATCATGCCAATATTATGCATTTCCCAAATGCAGTGATATTAAAAAGAGAATTAAATATTGATCTTCAAGACTTGAGTTAACACTCTGTGTCTCGCTAGGAACTTCTGATTCCATTCCTGCTTCTACCTCATTGTCTTGCAACGCAGATTGAGCCTCCCCAAGGATTATGCTTTTTCTTTTCATGTAGTTCTACTTGGACAAGGGAAATCTGGATGAGGTGGTGTCATGAATCATTCAAAGAATATTTATTGAGCCAAATACCTTTTTAGGCATATGGGGGTATATCAATGAACAAAACAATGATCCCTGCCTTCAAGCAATTCACATTCTGGTCAATACTGTTTTGTATTGAGCACTATCATAACAGCACTTTGTAGGCACAGTCCTGTTTGATTTTAGCAACAGTTCCCTCTGCCTCGCTCTTTATATGTATATGTGTGCATATGTACATATATACAAAGAATACGTGTATAAAACAGGTCCACGTTCCCTTCTTTGTAAGTCCAAAATACAAAAAGTTTTTTTTTTTTTTTTTGCGGTACGCAGGCCTCTCACTGCTGTGGCCTCTCCCGTTGCGGAGCACAGGGTCTGGACGCGCAGGCTCAGCAGCCATGGCTCACGGGCCCAGCTGCTCAGCGGCATGTGGGATCTTCCCGGACCGGGGCACGAACCTGTGTCCCCTGCATCGGCAGGCGGACTCTCAACAACTGCGCCACCAGGGAAGCCCCCAAAAGTATTTTTTTTAATATGCTTGATACACACTCAGGTAGCAGAACTGACTGGAGGCTATTTATAGTCGTAGTGCATCCCATTACTGTGACTGTTCATATATTTCCCAGCAGAAATGTTAATGTGTTTGATTACAGGGTGCTGCCCCAGACTCTGCTGAGGGTTTTGTTTACTATACAGTTTATCTACCTTAATACATTTCTAAATGTGAAAACTTCTCAGTTCCAAAACATCTGACCCAGTGTGTTTTGAATAGGGGCTTCTTGACCCCATTATCTTTTTTTGTTGTTGTTAAGTGCAAAAATTGAGACTTAGGTGGATTAATAAAGTAAACCAAGATCGCAGAGCTAGTAAATGATCTGAATCTGAATCAGGTTGGGGATTCCCAAGGCCATAATTTTATCCCTGTATCCTGTTACATCTTAGTGACTAGTTACCATGTATTTAAACTATAATTTGCACTTAAGAATTATTGAGTATAAAATGCAGAGTTCTTAAATTCCTATGTTCTGGATATTCAAAACTTCTTTAGCAAGCCCTAAGGCAAAGCGTTTTCATACCGTATGAAATTCTGGGTATACGGTACATGCACACATATATAATTGATGGATATTTTCTCCTTGTTTCTATTAGTGAACTCTGTGGAGGTCTATTACACTGATGGTATCTTGTGTAATATAAACAAACTTGCTATCCCCAGAAGAACTTTCCATTTTTATCTGAATATAAAAAATAATTAAATTGGGGTTTGTTTTAGACTCAGGCTCTAATGACTAATTTTGCCTCCATTCTTTAAATGTAGCAACAGAGAGAGAGACAAACAAGGTGGCATTTACTGTCCTTTTTTGACTTAGTAATATGAGAAATCCATGCTTCTTTGAATGACAGAAACGTTGCTAGTGAACCCTAGGATTTTGAAACGGCCAAAGTGGTTCTGATCCTTGATGGCTGCTCTTCACATGGCCAATCCCCAAACGATTGTTAAATCTGAGTTAAACTTATTTCTGAAGAACTTTTTCTGCAAACATTTCCAATCATATATATTTCCCCTTAAAGAAAATTGCTCCTGAATTATTACAGCTTGGCCTTTGAGGATCTTGAGTTGTAGCAAAGCCCAAAATGCATTTCGGGTGACTGCTGCTGATTATGAGTCAGGCTGAGTGTGGGGAGGATCCGTATCAGGGTGCCCACGGCTGCTTTACAATGTTTTATCTCTGTGCACGCTCTTCCACGTCTGACTCTAAAGCACTTCATCGCTGAGCTTCTCCCCAGGAACTGGCTGAGAAGCATTAGTTACTTGTGAGCATGCCTGCTCTGTAAAAGGCCCTCCTGCGAATCACCATGGTGGGGGCCTCGGGCCTGGCACACTGAGTTCAAGCTCAAGGGCAGAGCCAGCTTTTAAGTGATTGGCTCTTCAGAGCTTCACATATACCCTTACATCCTTTGTTGTCTGTTTTTACTATATTGGTAGGCAGCTAGATGCAGAGAAAGAACTAAGCCTTAGAGATGGACTCTGAGAGGTTTGAATATTGGCTTTGCCACTTCCTGGATGTTTACCCTGGGAAAGTAACTAAAGCTCTTCAAGGGTTATCCAAATAAGATGAATACAAGTAGATAAGAATAATTTATGCACAGTGCCTGCACGTAGCAGTTGTAGTCATGATTGTAGTCTTAATTGTGTGTGTGTGTGTGTGTGTGTGTAGTTGGAGTGATGGACAAACTGGCAGCTACATCACTAGGTGAGCACAGGACTCTGGGAACCTAAAGAGGGGCCCTTTCAATTAGCCCAGGTTGCTTAGGATGGAGGTGATGTTTGATATTTCCGTGTGTCTTGAAGGGTAACTGTCACTCAGCTTGATGGCGTGGGGTGGAGTGGGAAGTTAGGCGCCCCTGCTGGATAGATTTCGGCTTATGCAACGACATGGGAATAGGGTGGGATGACTGAGGGTCCCCTTGATCAGAAGCAGCATAAGCCTGTATGTTTCTCAGTGAATTAAAATGAAGTTGAAATCTGTATTCTTACAGAGCCTTCTCTGCCCCATTCTGTCTAAAATATAAACGTCGCATCTCTGATATTTCATACCCTTTGACTTTGCTTTATTTTTTCTCCTTCCTGATGATCACTGTCTCACATACTCCATACTTTATCGTGTTTATGATTTGTCTCCTACTAGAATGTAAGTTCTACAAGGAAAAGGATTTTGTCTCCTTTGTTCTTCACTGAATATCCCCAGAACCTAGAACACTGCCTGCATATAGGGAGAGCTCAAAAAAATTTTGCATGAATAAATGAATGAATAATTCACCTAAATAATGGAGGAATTTATAAAATAAGATAAACCCAACCAGCTTTAATACAAATAGCATTTTTCAGCCAAAGGGGCAATACATTGCTGTCATGTTCTCCTTTTCAATTGTTTATTTTAGAGACCTGCTGGGTAGTTTAAACATTGTTTCTATGTATTGATTTTAAAAGTCCTTCTTTGAGATAGTAATAGTGATAAGTTAATTTGTTAAAACAAGTAAGTCTCCTTATGAAGGCTGCAGAGTCTTCTCTCTGGAGGCTGTCCCCCTTACTAGTGGCGTGAAGCAATTCAGGCTGGGGATTCCATTATCTTCCAGTTCTTCTGCAAACTTACATTTGTGCTTATGTCACAAACTAGATCAAAAATCTTTCTGAATTCTTGAAAAGCAAATAGCAGCTAAACAGACAACACTCCTGGCTCCAGCTCTCTGTGGTACAAGGTGGTCTGGAGCCTGTTTGTATACACACATAAATATTTAGATTTCTGCATTGCCCAGGACCTCCTGTGTTGACTTTCTCTGCCAATTCTGGAAGAGAATAAGGTGGTACATGAGACCCTTCACCCTATATTCTTATTTGTCTGGTTTTGAAAAGGAAGAGAAGGAAAACCCATGGTGCTTTTCATAAGTCTTGTAACCGAGACAAAAATGTTGTCCTTGGGTTGAAATGTGCATGGGTTCTTTAAGGCTGGCATCTTGATGCCATCATGAGAGCCCTTGGCTGTGAGTCAGGAAGGTGATCGATCAAGTCATTACACAAATATTTATTGGGCACCTACTATCTCCTAAGTGTTGTTACCAGTGGATTCTCAGTTCTGAGCAAACACAGATCCATGCCCTCTGTCATAATGGGCTACTAGGGGGAGACAGATGTTAAGAAAATAATCATAATGTGACATATGCCATGTCAAAACTGAGATAAGTACTCTGAAGTGAAGGAATATGGGTCTATGGAAGCTGGTCTATTTGGTGGGATGATGGAATCCTCCCTAAAGGAATCACCTGTGAGCTGAGATGCTAAAACCATGAACTAAGGTGCAGGGTTGAAAAAAGACAGCATTCCCACAGAGGACATAGCATATGCACAAGACTATTTAAGGAGCTGAGAGAGGGTCAGAGTAACTGGAAGACAGAGAACTAGGGTTGAGATCTTTTGAATCAGGTAGAAAGATGGGCAAGGATCTCTGGAGATCTGGCTTCTGTCTTTTTTCCCCTCTGCTCTAAAGGAACTGGAAGAGAAAGTCACACAACGTCTCTCGGGCGCAGTTTCCTCACTTGTAATTGTATAGTGGATTATGGAATTATATTTAAGACACAGATCCCTGTGGAACAGGAAAAGAAAGCAATCTAAAAAAAAAATGTGTGCAACCTCTCTACCCAAGTTCCTTTACCTCTTGTTCTGTGGTTCTGTGATCCTCTGTTCCTCAGACGGTTTTATTTTGGGAAAACATGGTTTGCTTTCCAGGTGGTCAGAGTTCTATCCTAAATCCTCTTTCTTACATAAACTCCTCTGCTCTCTTTCCTCCCTTTTCCCCTCCTACCTGGATTTCTGAGCAGTTCCTTATTTGGATATAACTCTCACTGGTGATGCCACATCTATTTATAATTCTCTCCCTCCAAGGTACTGACTCATTTTCTCTCTTTAAATTTGACCTTCTAACCTTCCCTCTTCCCCGTAACTTGGAAATCATTTGGGTGGTGCTTAGTATGAAGGACACGGGGTGCCAAATAATTACACTATATTACAGTTTACGGTGTGAGCGGCTGGTGAGAAAATTGCACTTGACATGCCATTATTTTTGCTGGCTGTTTGCATGTTAAGAGCACTGGGCTACGCAGACACAGCCAAATTGTATCTTTGGCCTTGCGAGAACAATTCACTGTCAGTTTCGTGAAGCTTCTGCCTACTCAGACAGAGACTTGTGCACCAATAATTTGGCAGGAATGCAAGTCAGCATCGCATGTCTCAATCTGACCAAACAACAAGGGTTGTCTGCCTTTTGCCCAGTGTCCCAACTTAGAAATAACAGGCATCCCAGAGCTGTTGGAAGTCTTTTGATGCTGATATTAAAAAAATGGAATAGTATTAGTCACGTGTGTTAGCAGAAACCCTCAACACACACACACACACATGCACACACACATACACACGTACACACAGCCTATTAGCTGACTTTGTACATGAGTAAAATCCCAAGACAGCTCCTAATTCTTTCTCTTGGTAGCCCCCAGACTCTCACTGTTTCTTTTCACCTCTGCTACAAAGGTAGATGGAGGGGAAGGTCACACAGCCTCTCGGGCACAGCCAAATTGAATCTTTGTTCCTTACCAAGGGACCAAGTGAGAGTGTGTATAATCTGCTTATCTCTGTAGATGCCTTGAAAAGTAAATTCATGCAGACTTACAAGAAGAGTCTTGCACATTTTGTCGGTCCTCTTGAAGAGTCATCTCATTTAGGCAGATACTTTTCCCACTTGAAGCAAAGTGCTAGTAGTTACATGTTTGTGGGTGAAAAAGCCAGATTATGTCACCCTATTTTATGAATAAATAGCACCAAGGTATTCAATGTGGAAAAGAAAGAAAGCAGAGAATTGATTCCTATCACAAATATGAAGCCAAAGCTCAGAGGGAAGAATTGGGCAAACATAAAGGCTGCACAACTGGGAACGCTTTCCTTGCATCACATAGCAGAATAGTATGAATCATCCAAAAATGGTTAAAATTTAGAACATGGAAACATGATTGCAACTGAATAAATATCAGAAGCAAGATATAAAATGTGTAGAGAATATAATTTTAAAATGCATATGTGATATGAACAGAGTACCTGGCATGTATCTATTACGATATGTATGTGTACATAAAAAATATAATCAAACATTAACAAAAATAATCAACTCCTTTGTACCTATCACTCTGATCATCCATATTCAACAATTTTCACAAACAAAGTCAATACTCTTGATTTTAAAAACTAATATAAGGAGAATCCTAATCGTATCTATAACCACTATCCACTATAAAGATTTCCCCAATTGAAAACAATGTAAGATTATAAAAATCCCAAATGTATGATTCCATCTAATGAATAAATAATAATCATGTAGCCTTAATTAAAAACAAAATAAGGGGGGACTTCCCTGGTAGTCCAGTGGTTAAGAATCCATCTTGCAATGCAGGGGAACATCGATTCGACCCGTGGTCAGGGAACTAAGATCCCACATGCCGCAGGGCAACTAAGCCCGCGCACCACAACTAATGAGCCTGTGTGCCACAACTAGAGAGAAGCCTGTGCACTGCAACGAAGAGCCCACGTGCCGCAATGAAAGATCCCGTGTGCCACAACTAAGACCTAATGCAGCCAAAAAATAAATAAATATGAAAAAACAAACTAACAAAATAAGGGGTTAATGCCTGACATTAATTCATATTAATAACTGTACCACAAATCAATAAAAGGAAATATACCAATATACTAAAACTTTTTTTTCCAATATATGTGGTTGGATTATCTTTTTTTTTCTTTTTTTATAATTTTCTGCATTTTATTTTCTAGGCTCTGCTATTATTACATTGTAAAATATAATAAAATGAGAGAAAAATAAATGACAAGGTTATATTCAATTTTTTTAAAACCAATGCCATCTATTCATAGCAAATTCACGGGGACCATCATTTAATGTGAAATCGGTTGGTAAATATTAATAGAATCTTTTTTATTTTTTAAACCACACCTGTGTTAAACCTTTGGAAGTTCAGTCTCACCAATTAATAAATTAAAGTGCCAGCAATATTTAATCATTTTTATGAAACAATGAAGAGAGAAAGAACAGCCACAGTCTTGCTGCACTGCACTGTTATATGCATGTTAAATGACTTTCATTACCATGGAACAGACCACATATTAACCAAAAATTGAAGATTTTGTACTTGGCCTTGAAATGGGAAACTATCGTATGAAGATTTTGTATTTGGCCTTGAAATTGGGAACTATCTTTGGAGTCTTCAAGTAATGCAGTCAGCCTGCATGTTGCGTTGCTTTTAACATTTCAGTAAGTAAGAATAGTGTAAAAACGTTATTTAAGGTACTATGTTATTTAAGAAAAAGTGTTAACGGCATTTACAGGATCTCATTTGGCCTGGCTAGACATGTTTTCTACATAGCAGTTTCTTTAATATTTCAGCATTTTTCATCTGTACATATTATTTCTATTATAGTTAACTTAAAATCACCCGCACGTGCACGCATGCGCACACACACACACACACACACACACACACACACACACACTCATCCCTTGGCATAATTTGATTATATATATTCCTGTTCCTAACTAAGTCTTTGAATATTTTGAAACGTATTAAAGACAGTGTTGTCAATATTCAAAGATCTGAATATTTCATTAAAATATAGGTATGTTTTCTCATTAGCACCAGCTATTATCTCACTCACATTTCAAAACATTTAAGAATCTTCTTAGATGTATCTAGGAGGAGAACTAAAATACACTACATTCTTATTAATCAAAGCGAGGGTCTGTAAATTAGCAGAAACATTGTCACCTGACAGCTAGATTGAAATGCAGAATTTCATTCTTACTGAATCAGAATCTGCATTTTCACAATAGCCCCTAGGTAATTCCTATGCACATTAAAGCATAAAATACATGTTTTTAAAGAAATCAGTCAATCATCAATTAATCCAGGGATAGTGCAAGTCATGCTTTTTGCTCTCTGCAGACAGCCTGAGTACATTTTGAATACCACTCAACTGAAGAAAAGAGTCATGGAGCTGGTGTTTGCAAGAGCCCCAGGCAAGGTTGTGGGTAGAAGCCGCTGCTTATCTCATTTGCACCCCTGTAGTAAGTGCTGGACACAGCAGGCTGTGGCACCAGTTTGCACATGGGACTCCCCTGTTTTGCAGGTGACAGCAGAGGGAGGTTACTGTCTGTGGAACACCCCTCCCCAAACTTGATGAGTTAACAGGAACTGTTTCCTGCTCATATCCATGGACTTCTTTTTCTGCTGCATGTATTTACCACAGCGCGGCAGATGTGCTCTGAAATCTGCAGAGCATCAAATGTCACTGGGCTTCCGTGGGAGACAATAGCGGAATCCAAATGAGCCTGATCAGAAGGGCTGAGGAATATTGGGGGAACAGCGGGGAATAAAACACTGGATGCATATTTCTATTTCTCTCTAATCCTAAAAAAAATAACCCAGCTGTATTGTATAGATTATTATTATTATTATTATTATTATTTTTGGCTGTGAATATCTAGTGGAGACTGTGAACTTGATGACATTAGCCAGAGACATTAAAGTAGGGGAGAAAAGGAGGGTTAAGTATCTATTAAATGTTTACTATATGGTAGACACTTTATAAAGTTTTCTCGTTCAATCCTCCTGGCAGCCCCCTGACGAAGGTACCATTCATTATTCCCCGTGCCAGATCTGGAGAGAGGCACTGAAGGGAAGAGTTGTTTGCATTAGAGTTTACAAGTGAATAAGTGATGAAGCCAGGAGTCAGACCGGGCGTGGTGATCTTTGAACTTATTCCTGTAATCTCAGCAGCACATTGTCACATTTGAACCCCGTGCGGAAGGGCTCAATGTGCTAGGCTGCCACCCCAATTTGTAGATGAGAAAAGTGAGGCTCACTGAAGTTAACCGACTACCTATCTGTATGGTCTCCAGACTAGATGTAAAAGGTTTAGTAAGCTGTAAGTAGACATTTAGTGATATCTATCCAATTGCAAAGCCACTACACCTTTTTCTTTGCATGCGTCTCTCTATGCTTTGGTAGTCAGAGACAGAGGTGGATACAAACCCCTTGAGAGAAGAAAAAATGTCCTTAAGACTAATGCATGTGGTGGCTCTGTTTTATTTCCTTTATGGGGAGATGAAACTGCCACAGTCTGGGCCTGAGCAGGGCTGGTACCATGTACAAGGTGATTTGTGGGTTCTTCTCCAAATGTAGGGGCTAGCCCAGTGTCTTTCTTTTTGGCATTATCATTTACAGATACACATTTAAGATGATAATGATGATAAAGTAAGAGATAAATGATGAAGGAGTAGCAGGAGCAGAAGAATATTTTTCCTGAGCATTTATAAGGCATCTTGCTTTGTGCGTTAAATATATTTATAGATGTTGTCTCCATTTTGCAGGTCAGACAATTGCGATGTTGGAAGTGAAGCGAATTCTCATTGGTTAGGTGACTACAGTGAAATGATTCTAGCTGTTTTCTGAGTTGGGCAGAGTTCTTAACTACTCCAGAGCTGTAGCATTAAGTTAGCTCACTGGAAGCTTTGCCACAACTGGGCAATTTTGTGGGTTTTCTTTGAACTGAGAATCACCAGAACAGTGAAAAGAAGAGCAGAATAGTTGAATGGGATGAAAAAGAAAATCTTGCACACATAGACAGGTGCTAAAAGAAGACCAAAACCTTGTACCCTCCAGTTGCTTGAACTGTGTTAATGCTAAATAATTTAGTAACAATTCCCTGTACACTTGGAAACTGAACTGGTGGACAATATTACAGAGGCTCCAGAGGTGGGATCTATAATTTACTTAGCTCTCTTCAGTGACTCACCCAGTGCCTTTTGCAACTCCAAGAATCTTTTTCCAAATGGATATGTGCTTCTCTGTTTCATCTCTTCCTTGCCAGCTCTTATCATGGTGACCTTCCTCTGGACAGTTCTGGTCATGTCCTTTGTTACTGGTGCACTTTGACCACTGAGAATAACCCCCTCGTGCCTTTAGCAGATTCTATGAGGAAAAGTAATTTGGTGAAAGAGCAAACATGGCTATTAAAAATGACCAAATCCTGTAACTCCTCGAAGAAAGCCAGACTCCCCAGCCACTCAGAGGCTTTATTTAGAATGTGGCAGGTTTATTTATAGTGGAGTTTTCTTTGCTTTTATTTTTTATGTGCTTCTGGGAACCCCAAAGTATAAATGAATTTCTCACTGCAGTTTGCCTCTTGTTATACTTGTGTGTGTGTGTGTGTGCATGTGTGCGTGTGTCCTATTATTTTTCTCTTAGAGCAGCATTGCTTTGGCAGAGCTCATCGTCTGAATCTGACCCTGACTTTGCAGGGACATTTGTAATCAGCCTTGTGAGGTGTTTTCAGGAATCATTAGTCATTTGCAGTGGTTGGTCCTATTGATTACAGCCACTGTTCCTCTCATCTTCTCCGCTTTTCCTGCCATTACACTCATGCTGTAAAGGTCTAAGTTTTTTATAGCTGAAACCAAATTCCACATCCCAAGTAAACTATCGGGAATGCATTTAAATGTTTCCAGTTTTTCCTCCATCCACAAGTGGAAGGAAAGACACAAGTTGAAGCTAAAAGACCAAACAAGAAACATAGAGACACACCTGCCCCAACACATAAGTACACACACACAGAATGAGGTGATGAGAGAGGGTCAAAGAGATACAAAGGGACTTCCCCGGTGGCGCAGTGGTTGGGAGTCCTCCTGCCAGCGCAGGGGACACGAGTTCAAGCCCTGGTCCGGGAAGATCCCACATGCTGTGGAGCACCTAAGCCCATGCGCCACAACTACTGAGCCTGCGCTCTAGAGCCAGTGATCCACAACTACTGAGCCCATGTGCCACAACTACTGAAGCCTGCGCACCTAGAACCCGTGCTCCACAACAAGAGAAGCCATCGCAGTGAGAAGCCCAGACACCGCAATGAAGAGCAGCCCCCACTCACTGCAACTAGAGAAAAGCCCTTACGCAGCAACAAAGACCCAACGCGGTCAAAAATAAATAAATAAATTTATACAAGATAATAATAATAATAAAGAACCCCCCCTTTAAAAAAAAAAAAAAGAGGCACAAAAGATAGGGCCAAGCAGCAAATGGACAGTAAGACAGAAATCCTCCATTACAGAGAGGAGGTCACGTGACTGTTACAACATAAGAGAGGACACCAGACACAAAACATAGAAAGTTGAGTGACTTTTGCAGAAACACAGAATTTCAGAAACACAAAGAATCCAAAACAATGAGAAAAAAAGAAAGATTGGGTGAAGGTGAAGATTGAGAGAGAGAAGTAAGGCAGAGGAGACAGTGCATGTGGAGAAAAGCCATATGGAGAGGATTTGGGGTCCACTAAGTGGTTTTCACTAGGCCCAGACTAATTTCTTTCAGTCCCTGGACAGATGGGCTTATGCATACTTTTATGGCATTTCTGATCACACAGGTCTGGTTTTTTGAAAAGAAGTGCGTTTTGATTCTGACACATGGCTTTTGCTGACTAACTGTGGCTGGCAGGACTGGGCATGAAGTCAGAACAATTTGAGTGAACCAACAAACAGGATGATCTTTCTTTTAAACTTTTCCAGAGACACAATTTTGGCTTTTAAAGGTATACACTTTCTAGTAATTGATGCTAGAGACTAAATCATGGGATTTTACCTCAAACTGGTTATGGAGCGTAACAATTTAATAATGAGTCTTTAAGTAAAATCATCACATCATTCCTACTTAGGGAGAATGGCACTAGTTTACAAAAGAAGTGGGAAAGTGGGAAAGGATTATGAGTAAGCCTGTGTACAATTTATGTCTTCTAAAGCTCTCTAAAATTGTGGAATGGGCTTTTGAAACATTGGAAGAAAAACCATTTTATTAGAATTTACATTTTACATTTACAATTTAATTTATACAACTAATTTAAAATAATCTAAAATGGCCATAGAGAAGGCTGAGGTTGTTTTCTGTTTTTGCATTTCGCAAATATATTTGAATAAATATATATTTTAACAGCTTAAGAAAGAGTAGGCAAGGTGCAAGTTGAAGGATATGAATAGGTAGGACCAAGGGAAATAACACTTCCTAAGTACCTAGTGCCTTCCAGATGTACAGAATCTTATTTAGCCTTCACTTGGACCCTGTGAGAGAGGGCTGTTAATATCATCCCTGTGCCCTCTTAACAGATAAAGAATTTTAGGTTTAGAGAGATTTAGTTACTGCCCTAGAATGGCCAAGAAAGTGGAGAATGGAAACTGGAATGCAGAACCAGCTGATCCCGCAATCTATGCTTCTTTCTGCCTACACTGCACTGCCCCCTCACTCACTTTATTTGGTTCTTCCATATGTTTCCTTGCACATGGATACGTTCTTATGGAATATGGAAAAAGTTCTTACTTTTATACAACACAATTTGCTCTTCCAAATATTTCCCTTGATTATCTCAGTAGCCCAAGGAGCCAAGGAGGATAACTGGGATGGTATTCAACCCACATGGAAACTGGGCCTCTGACACCTTGTTCAGTGTTTGCTCTAATGATCACACTGCCTGCACACGGTCCTTTGAGAGGTACCCCCCTGTGGTAACTTCTCTCCATCAGGAAGTGTTGAGGTAACTACTGCAGTTCCACGTTGCACCACAAAGTGGATTGCTTAAGACTCGGACTCCTAAATCCTGCTGCACGCCATTGCCAGGAACTAACAAAGGCCTGGATGGGATACCTTTTAAGTATACCATCCAATCACCTGATTTATGTGGTCTCTTTTAAATCCAAGGACTACATTACTTCCCTACTTAATGCTGCCAAATGCAGGCTAAGAACTTGGATTAATAATAGTCATCCTCCCAGGGGATGTTATTGAATGAGGCTTTCAAAAGCCTGCACTGCCTTGTGACCTCTTAGCTTTACATTGTCCAAGATTGTGTTCCTTTATACAGCCTGGTGCCCCAAGTTCCCCATGATGTATAGTCCAGGCCAGGAAACCATGAATGCAAGAATGTTAGGGAATTCTTTTGTTAACATTTGAGGAAGGTCATTGCAGTCAAATCTTTCTTTAGGAATATTCACCAGGCTGGATTTGGGTGGGAAAAGGAGGACCCAGTCTGTGTCACTTGGCATTTCAAGCCCTGGAATACAATTTCATCCCGTGACCTGACGGAGAAGCTTTGTTACATTTACAAGGACAATTAGCATGCCTGGAAACTGCTCCCTGAGATGTGATAAGGAAGGAAAAGTCTGTATTTGAAGGCTCCTCTCTCCTGAGAGAACTTTTGAGCTAGCTGAAGAAAGGATTCCCACTTTGGAAATGGAGTCTTAGAAGAGTCTTTACAAATGCAAAATCCTCTGATTCTGCTACTCTGTAAGCACCACAAGGTTCTGGCTTTTTCTTTTGAATTTTATAAAAGTGTCAGCACAAGGAAAACTTTTCTAACCCATTGGGTCAGGGGTTGAGTTTAGTTTCCATTCTCCCTCCCCTGAAAGCTAAGCATTAATGTGACTGGATGCAGATTTTCATTTGAACCTCCTTCCTCTTAAAGGACTTGTATTTTCTATTTTACGATTTACTATTTAAAGTATATTGTTGGAGGCAAATCAACTTTTTAGGGGGCATAGATTTCGGTTTGCAGCTCTAGGAGGGAAACTGCCTTATATGAACACAGAGACACAGCACAAAATTAGGAAATGATGTTTAGCACAAATATCTGAAACCATTAGCAAGTTTTCAGTATAATTTCTATCTTGTTTTGTTGTTGTTATAACCACAGTGGCTAACCTATTATTCTCCCATATTTATCCCCTGAGATGAAGAGCTTATTCAGTTCACCATACCCTGCATCACCTCCATTGACCTCTATCAAAAGTACAGGGTCCTTTCTTTTTAAATGAGAACTGTAGTAGCCTTAAGTATTGTGGTAAGGAGTTCCTCTTTGAAGTTAGACAAAGCTGGGTTTTACATCTTGTCGTAACATCCATACACTACAGCTTGTGGCCTTGTGTGTTATTTAATCTTGTTGAGCTTCAGTTTCCTCATCTAGAAAATTAGCTTGCAGGATTTTTTTCCTGTAGGATTCCCCAAGCAATGTGATTATCTTCATTCATTTAGAGGGGACTAAATATAATGGTAGTTGTTTCTGTTTTAAGCCGTCCACACCTTCGACTCTTCTTGTCATTAATTAAAGCTTTTTTTCTGATTGTCATTCCCTAGACATTATGAGGCCCCTACATTCCATGGCCATAGGTTACTCATTTGGAAAATGACATGGATGGCTTCAGGGCTCTCTAGGGCCCTCTGAAATCCGACATTCTGTTTCTCTACAATTCTGAATTATCTAAACAAATATAACACCAAGCTTGAAGAAGGAATAAATGTCACGGAATAGAAGGAGCAGTGCTTCTTTAACATGAGTGCTTTATCTTCTGAAGGCATGGATGAAAGTTCATGCTTAACTGTGACTGTTTGATACTCAGGGAGAAGAAGAAAATTGAGAATGAGATGATGGATGCCCACATTCCGTGTTGATAGGCACACATTTCCAATGCTTCAAAGTGTCACAGTACAAACAGTAAAAAAATACTGAAGGTCAAGTGAGAGGGTGGGTTGAAGTTGTTTACCAACTATCAACTTCCACCACTCAGGGAGTGATGTGGAACATAGTAGTGCTGAGTTCTACCATGATGCAGACCACCCTCAGATGAACACTGGTCAGAGAGACTATTTTCTTTTGAGCTGTATAGGAGTAAAAATGATTTGCTGGAAAAAAAGTACAATCAGGCATTACAAAGTATTATTGGCATACAAATATAGAATCACCATCATCATAATAATATAAATTACAATGGAATATTAAATTTATAACACCTAGTAAGGAGATTGAATGAAAAGAACATTATTAAAACATACTTGAGGGCTTCCCTGGTGGTGCAGTGGTTAAAGAATCCGCCTGCCAATGCAGGGGACACGGGTTCGAGCCCTGGTCCGGGAAGATCCCACATACCATGGAGTAACTAAGCCCGTGCGCCACAGCTACTGAAGCCCACACGCCACAACTATTGAAGCCTGCGTGCCTAGAGCCCATGCTATGCAATGAGAGAAGCCACCACAATGAGAAGCCTGTACACCATACACCACAACAAAGAGTAGCCCCTCCTCGCCACAACTAGAGAAAGCCTGTGCGCAGCAACAAAGGCCCAACGGAGCCAAAAATAAATAAATAAAATAAATAAGTTTTTTTAAATTTAAAAACTTACTTGATAAAAGCTATTACACTGCAGTAACAGTGCTACTAAATCGCTATTTTTTGTGTGTGCGGATTTTTGAAAGAGCTTGATTTTCAAATCCTTGAAGAGGCAAAAAACATTCCATTATTTTAGTATCTGGAATTCACTGAAATAGAAGCTAACCTTCAATGGCACATTTTATAAATACTGAAGAGAAGGACCTCTAAAGTCATAATTATGTAAGCATTTTACACCCCTTCCACACATGCATACCACCAAAATCCCACACCTTCTCAGACAAACATTAACTTTCCTACTAATGGATAATTATTGTGCTAAACGTTTCTGATAATTTTGTTTTTAGATACAGTGATGGTTAAATCTATTATCTGAGATGAGTTGTATTATCTTATAAATTTGCCTCAGTTTTGTACTGACTTTATTTTTATGAAAATGAGATGTTTTACAAGAAGTTCATCTCTAGACTATATTGTATCACGGGTATTACAATATCCATCCTATAGAACTCTCAAAGAAAATAAGGAATCTCATTGCTGTTAGTCATAACAGTGAATAACATTTTGAACACTTTTTGCCAACACTAGAATAAACACTATGGCCTGTCTCATTTAATGGTCACAAAATCCTTGTGAGGTGCATACTGTAATACCTTTCGGTCTGTAGATGTAAACAGACTTAATGAGGTTGTATAATTTGTATAAGGTCAGCCAGCTGAAAGTTGTGGAATCAAATCTCAGACATAAGTATATTTGCCATCAGATTTTGCCCTTGAACTTTCCTGATGTATAATCTCCTTTAGCATAGTTGAAATTCTTGGGTAAACTATCCACATCCTATCATTTCTTCAAACACACACACACACACACACACACACACACACACAGAATTTAGAAACTAATGTGATGTTTCACAGAATTATTTACTTTCTATTTTCAAAATCAATACAATTGATTAACATGTTATCCTGAAGTGCTGACCAATTATTGGGTAAAAGTAGATTAATATATTTATTAAGCAATATTTATTGGGAACATCCTATGTGCCAGAGCCTTTGCTGAGATGATTAAGACAGAGGCAAGGACTGTATTGTTGTCCAACCCAAATTGGTGTGCCCGACGCACAATGAGGCCAAACAAACTGAAAGGTCAGAGTTTGGAGCAGAGAAAGGTTTATTGCAATGGCCAAGCATGGAGAACTCCCCAGTAACTTTCAGGCACAGGATTTTAAAGACAGTGCTAGGGGAGGGGTCTTAGGATTCATAATCTGCTCATGGACATTCTGATTGGTTGGTGGTGAGGTAACAGGGTGATATTTCCTGAATCTCAACCTTCAGGTTCCAACCAGTCGGGGGTCTATGTGCTTGTGGTCAGAATGTAGTCACCATCCTCCGTTTGGGGGTGGTGGGGTGGTGGTGGTCTTAGTTTCCATAGAATAATTCAAAGATATGCATCAGATTCTTATCTCTATCCCTTCAGGAGGAACTAGGAGTCCTGTGACTCTTGTGTCCTAATCATTAACTGCTTGAGCCTGCTCTTTGGAACTCAGGGAAAGCCTAGGAGACTGAAGCCTTTTTTTTTCTAAAAACAAGAAACGGGGGACACAGAAAGTCCTTTGTACCCAGGAGGACCCTGCAGGGTCCTGCTCCTGTTTCAGGATGACATCAACATTCACTCTGAAGAAACAAGGTAGAAATATTCAGTAGTGGGCTATTCACTCTTTAAAGCAACTTTACCTATTTTTTTTTCTATCATATCCACTCATCTTAGCAATAGCATTGCTACCAGTTCATGTATGTTATCCAGATTTCACATCACCCCTGGAAAGGAATTAACAATCAAACCAGCTTGAAATAGGAAGGATTTCTCTCCTCATGACTCTTAACAGAGCACATAGCTTGAAGCTAGTGCAACTTTCTAGTCAGGAAGAGAGATGATCACTATGTAAATCATTATCGCTGACAAGTTAAGCCTCCAGTCAAAAGCAGAATGTATAGTTTATGTATTTACCTCAGGCTATTTGACTGGGTAACTTTTTGAAAAGAAATACAGCATGTTCACACACACACACACACACACACTCTCTCTCTCTTCTCTCTCTCTCTCTCTCTCTCTCTCTCTCTCTCTGTAGTATGCTCATGTCACCTTGGATTAACCGAATTCCAAGGCTTAAATTATCCCCCCCCCCCCGACTCTTGTTAACCCATCTCGCCATCCTAACCCAGAAATCCCAAGTAAACGAGATGAAGTGAAAATTCCATCCAGAATGAGTTGTTATTTGATGAACTCTAACTGTGATGCCGAGCAGGGCCCTGTGGGCCTTTTTGTCCCCCACTTGTAGGTAAGACTCCAACCTCCATGACCTTCCCTGAGTTCCAAAGGGCAGATTTGAACAGTTGCTAATCAGGGGAGGAGCAGCCACGAAACCACCTGAGGCCAGATTACAGGGACCAAAGAAACTCATCAAGATTAGGAGACCACCAGAGAGCCTGCACACACCCTAATCCACCCCACCCTTTTGAAAATTTGCATAAGAAAGAAGAATGCAAGACTGTTACTTCCTTGATCATTATACCTCTGAGCACTACCCCTGACCATATAACCTCTCCCTATTCCCCAGTGAGGGGGGGCGCAGTTCTTGAGGCGCTAGCCTACTGTATTCCCTCTTTGCCTGACAAAGAAATAAAGCCACTCATTATTTCTCCTCCATAACTCTGTCTCTGTATTTCTGTTTGGCATTGGTGCACAGAGAGCCAAGATTTTGGCACCAACTGTACTTATTAAGCATAGGGTGGGAGGTGGGAAATTATCTAAATCTATCTTTTCCAAGCCTTTCTCCATAGGGTTGGCGGTGGTCAAATCTGTTATTCCATCTAACTTTGTGTTTCATTCAAATCATTTTTCTAAATTTCAAAACTGGACAGGTTATTCCCCTGCATGTAAAATTTCTGTGTGTCTCCATTACCTACGTAGATGAGTCCTAAATCTCTCCTTAGCCTCAGTGAAAAGCAGTTACCATTATGTGACCTTAGGGGATTCATTCAACCTTTAATATTAGAAACATTAAATGAGTTGATAGGAAATAGATAGCATTTAGCACAGTACATGGTAGTGCTATGTAATTGTTAACTGTAATATGATAATGAAAATAATAACTTATTCACCTACAAATAACTCTTACTACTAGTGTTACTGCTACTGCTGCTAAAAACACCACGGAATTTGTCTACAGATGAGAAAAAATGTCAGCTTTTCTCAGCAGTCATGTGAGAAACTGAGCTCAGAGAAATGAGAAAGGGGTTCAGTTAAGATTTTAGTTAAAGGCTTTATCTCTTCTCTGTACAGTTATGTCTGCTGTGACCTCTTTCTATTCAATTTTGGCAGATTGTGGGTACACAGTAAATGTTTGTTAATTGAGATATCTTTTTTAAAAAAAAATAAGAATGTTCATAGCAGTTTTATTGATGATAGCCTCACACTGGAAATAGCCCAAATTTTCATCAACAATTGAATGGCTAAATAATTTGAATTTACACAATAAAATACTACTTAGCAGTAACATGAAAGAACTACTGGTACATGTAAAAATATGGATTCTTTTGAAAACCATTATGCTGAATGAAAGAAGTCAATTATAAAAGTGTTTATTCATACTTCTTAGTGTAATTTTAGAACAGGCAAAATTGACCTATGGCAAGAGATATCAGAACACTGGTTGCCTCTAGCAGGGGCAGGTTTAGGGAAGATTGAGTGGGAAGGGGTACGCAGGGACTTGCTGGGATGATAGAAGTATTTCTTATTATAATAGACTTGTGGGTTACAAAGGTGAGTGAATCCATTTGTTAAACATTTAATGTCTATGTACTTTACTGTATGAAAATTATACCTGAATTTAAAATATAGGCACATTTTGGATCACTCAATTCCTTCTCCTCGCTTTGTGATTTCAAATGAATTTTACAGTTATCCATTTGTACCTGTGTGAAGTCTGTAAGCTAAATAGGATATTTTATTTACTAATTTCTTTTAACAATATTGCACTCTACAAAACGACTTACTGAAGGTCTTAGGCAAGTCTAATAGATACACAGACAAATTCTACTGACACACCTAATTATAAGGCAGCAAACAGCTGACTTACAACACAAATTTATTTTTATTAATTTATTTTTTTGAAATTTAGCTTTTTAAAATTTTGCTTTATTTTATTTTATTTTTAACATGTTTATTGGAGTATAATTGCTTTACAATGTTGTGTTACTTTCTGCTTTATAACAAAGTCGATCAGCTATACATATATATATATCCCCATATCTCCTCCCTCTTGCATCTTCCTCCCATCCTCCCTATCCCACTCCTCTAGGTGGTCACAAAGCACCGAGCTGATGTCCCTGTGCTATGCGGCTGCTTCCCACTAGCTATCTGTTTTACGTTTGGTAGTGTATATATGTCCTTGCCACTCTCTCACTTCGTCCCAGCTTACCCTTCCCCGTCCCCATGTCCTCAAGTCCATTCTCTACGTCTGCGTCTTTATTCCTGTCCTGCCCTTAGGTTCTTCAGAACCGTTTTTTTTTTCTTTAGATTCCATATATATGTGTTAGCATACAGTATTTGTTTTACTCTTTCTGACTTACTTCACTCTGTATGATAGACTCTAGGTCCATCCACCTCACTACAAATATAATAACTCAATTTCATTTCTTTTTATGGCTGAGTAATATTCCATTGTATATATGTGCCACATCTTCTTTATCCATTCATCTGTCGACAGACACTTAGGTTGCTTCCATGTCCTGGCTATTGAAAATAGTGCTGCAGTGAACATTGTGGTACAAAACAGATTTAGATGGCAATGCATTATAGCCCCAGCATAAGCTCAAGGAAAGTAGTTTTAGACTCTGGCAAATGATCAGAACCTAGTAGGTTGTAGTAGGAAATGTGCACTCACACATATAGTCAGTCAACAAGGACTGCAAAATTGCCAAGGGTCACAGTTCTGGCATTTTCATTTCAGATCACTTTAGCAATTTTTACTTGTAGGTTCTGCTTCAACAAATGCCACCCTTTTCTTTGGTACAGCCTCAAAGGAACAGTCTCTCAAAGGAACCTTTCCAACACTGTTGGACACAGTTGATCAATCTCTTCTTCCTGAAACACATTTTCCTTTGGCTGCAATAACACGATACTACCCTGGTCTCCTCCTGCCTTCATGTTAAGTCCTTCTCAGTTTCTTGCCATTTGCTCCTCCACCTCTTCCATATTAGATTTTCTCAAAACCGTCTTCCCTTTTCATTTCTCTTCTCACCTACTGCTGTCCTCTGCCAACACTTATCCTTTCTCCCTCAGAACTTCATCCTTGCTGACTCTTCTCAGTTCCCCTTACAAGCTCTTTCCTAAAAGCTGGGGTCCTTTGTATCATTTTTGTTAGAACTTATAAAACCACCTAACACTAGTGGGTACTAAAGAAAGGCATATTCTCTTTTCTTCTAGCTTTCTCTCTCACATTTTGAAAAGCAATCTACTCTGAAGAGGGATAGCATGTGTTGTCTTAAGCCATGTGTTTCCAAGATAAGGAATTCATTATGACTTTCTTTTTTTCTGAAGGAACCTTTCACTCTTGTCCTTAGAGTATCTCAGTGAACACAATATGAACTTCACAAACACATGCAGAGTTGTGTGTTTGTATATAACTTTTTCCAGCGTTCTTTAAAATCCTAATCACTACCTGGCACTTTACACACATTATCTCATTTAATTCTCATAATAAACCTAAAAGTTGGGTGTTATTATCTCAATTGCATAACAAGAAACCGATACACTCCAAGAGGAAAGGTAAATTTTCCAATGTAGTGGAGACAGATCTAGCTCTACTGGCATTCACCTGTCTCTCCACTCATCAGGCTGCCTTTTTAGAAGTAGCTCTTACTTCCATGATTTCCATGATCCTTTTACTCTGAGAGTTTCCGCCTCTAGATCTCAATTCTCCACTTCAATAGTGCCGGTCTCCAAAAGATGGGATTACCTAGCAAAATTGTAGTGGAGTTGTGTTTCAGACCAGATTCATGTGACCATGAAAAAGGTAGTGCAGCCTCTCTGAGCTCGGTTCTTTCAGCTGTAAAATGTTTGGTCTTTACACATTATGGATTACATGACAGAGCATATGAGAAGTACCTAACAGAGCATCTTTCATGCAATAGGCACTCAGTAAATGATTGCTACTTTTATTATTATTCATACTCTTCTGATAATTGTTAATAATCAGATCATGTAGGGGCACCACAAATTGTTGAGATTTTCATTCTTCTAAGGCTGTATATTGGTTCTGTTTGCTAATGAGACTCTTGTACTTAACTTACCTGCTTTGTCATGCCCCAGTGTCTTAGTTTTAGCTTCCATATAATATCCTCCTTATTTCTTAGAAAATCTTTTCCCCTTCTTTATTAACTTCATTAAATCTTTTAGCACAATGAGTTATTAGAATAAAAGATCTGGTCTTCAGAGAAAACAGTCTTTGGAACTAGAAATGTCGTGGGTTTTTTTGGTTTGGTTGGTTTTTTACTGTGTGAATTTTTTTTTTTTTTAACATCTGTTATTGGAGTATAATTGCTTTACAGTGTTGTGTTAGTTTCTGCTGTATAACAGAGTGAATCAGCTATATACATATGTATATCCCCATATCCCCTCCCTCTTGAGCCTCCCTCCCACCCTCCCTATCCTACCCCTCTAGGTTGTCGCAAAGCACCAAGCTCATCTCCCTGTGTCATGCAGCTGCTTCCCACTAGCTATCTATTTTACATTTTATATTTGGAAGTGTATATATGTCAGTACTTTTTTTCTCACTTCGTCCCAGCTTACCCTTCCCCCTCCCCGTGTCCCCAAGTCCATTCTCTACATCTGTTGATGGGCGTGATTCATTTATTTACAAGATGAAAACTTAGGCAGAGCTTAGAAGAAGAAGCAGGAAAGGGCTGCCTTGAAGTTCATATCAGTTTCCTCTGTGTCTAGGTACAAAGGGTTCTGATTCAAGACAGTATGGTAGGTTGGGAAATTTTTGATTTTAGACAGTCCTGGGTTAAAATTCTAATTTTGCCATTGTATTAGTCAGGGTTACATGGAAAAACAGAGCCAATAGAATATACAGAGATATATAGAAAGAGATTTGTTTTGAGGGGTTGGCTCATGCAATTATAGAGACTGAGAAGTCTCACGAGCTACCATCTACAAGGTGGAGGTACAGGAAAGTCAGTGATGCAATTCCAGAACCAGGGGAGTCAATGGTGTAAGTCCCGGTCTGAATCCGAGGTCCAAGAACCAGGAATGCCAATGTCCGAGGGCAAAGGATGGATGTCCCAGTTCAAACAGAGAGTAAATTCACCCTTCCTCCCCATTTTTGGTCTATTTTAACCCTCAGTGGATTGGATGATGCCCACCCATATTGGGGAGGGCGATCCTCTTTACTCAGTTAACTAATTCAAATGCTAATCTCTTCCAGAAACATCCTCACAGGCACACCCAGAAATAATATTTTACCATCTATCTGGACATCTCTTAGCCCAGTCAAATTAATGCATAAACTTAACTATCATAGCCACCCTGTGTTCTTATGCAAATAGCCTGATCTCTTTTTGTCTCCCTGATCTCAGTTTGTCTCTCAAATGTAGAAAATGATACCTCTTAGAAATTTGAAAAACAGCTTTAGTTATTATTTGTCACAGAAAGCCACATTTTACTGTGATATAATTTCAACTTAATGGAAAAGTTAGAATAATAAGGATCTCCCCATATTCACCAGTTGTTTACATTTAATCCATTAGTTTTATCATTTGCTATCTATCTACTTATGCATATTATATTTTCTTCTGAATCATTTGGCAGTAAGTTGGGAACATTTTGTCTATTATTTCAAAATACTTCAGTATATTTTCTAACCACAGGATAATTATCATAATAAATGTAACATTGGCACAATACTATTACCCTATCTATAACCATATAAAATTTTGTCAGTTGTCTCAGCAATGCTCTTTATAGATGTTTGTCTTTTTTGGTCCAGATCAAGATGGCATACTGCATTTAGTTGTCACCTCTTTTCAGTTTCCTTTGATCTGAAGCAATTTCTCAGTCTTTCTTGAAATTTATACTTCAGAGGATTATAGGCCAGTTATTTTGTAGAATGTTCTTCAATTTGTGTATCTGATAGTTCCTTGTGAGTTTGTGTATCTGATAGTTCCTTGTGAGTATATACATGTGTTTTTGGATAAAATACCTGTAGAAGTGATGTTGTGTTCCTCTCAGTGCATCATATCATGAGATGTGTGATGTTGATTTGACTCTATGTTGATGATGGCTAAATTTGCTCACCTGGTTAAGATGGTGTCTGTCAAGTCTCTCCACTGTAAAGCTACTATTTTCTCCTTAGTAATTAATAAGTAATTTGTGGGGGGAAACTGTGTGAAAATTTTATTCTTCATCAGACTTTCATCCAGTAGTTTTAGCATCAGTGGGAGATTTTGTATCTCCATTATTCCTTCCATATTCATTAATTGGCATTCTACTCTAAGGAAGTTCATGGTCACTTGACAACTGTTCTGTGTTAGGAGGAAAACACAGTAGAAGCAAGAAAAAATATTGTGGTGCCTAGATAAACAACCAGTATATGGGTACCTAACCAGTCATTTTGATGGTGTGTGAAACATGGTGTGTGGTACCTAACCAGTCATTTTGATGATGTGTGAAACATGACATATATACATTATGTTTTCATTCCAATAGCGTGTCTTAATTTTTAGTTCAGACAGTATTGTATAAGGCAGAATGGTGGCGTAATGGGGAAATGAGCAGGGTAGGCTCTAGGGACTCTAGATTGGGAAGGGTTGTATTTAACATAAGAATTATGAACTGTTTTTAGAAAATCTAGATCTTGAGAACAAGGAGACTACAAAATCAGGGAGGGATTGTTCTTAAAAAAAAAACCCGCTATGGTCATGAACTATTTTTTGAAAGAGTGTTAACCTCATTTATGATAGAAAGCAAAGTGGGGATTAAGCTATCTAACATTTCAGGATTGGTTAAATTGTAGACCACATTAGGGATCTAATAAACCACCCTTATTGCCATTATATAATTCAATTTGTCTTCTGAAAATTATTTCATAGATTAAATTACCACCATAGGTTTCAGTTAAAAGTTTCCCTACTTCTTGGTGAACATCTTAATCTAGATCTGTGTTTGTGGGAATCTTTTGAACTTTAGAATGAAAGCTGATATAGCTTTAGGCAATATTATATGACTTCATCATATATATTCCTAAGTAAAATTTATTGTAGTTGAGCATTCTTAAACGTGCTTTTTTATGTCTCCCAGGAATGCACCTAGTGCTCTTTTAAGAAAGGAAGATGCTAAAGCAAGCCTTTGCTCTACCTACAGATTGACAAGAATCTTTAAGTGCAGTCATCCTCTGATAGAGGCCAGCTTTGCCCCCATGTGCAGTGTTTGCCTCTCCCTATGATTGCAGTGAAAGAACAGTGTTGTTCAATTACAAGACATGACTCTTCCATCCTGAGCTCAGCCTCAGTCCGGATGCTGTTATTTTTATCTCTGCTTCCAGGGATTGGGTTGGATGATCTGTCAGGTCCCTTATAGCTCAGATATTCTAAACTAAGAAATAGAGAGCACATTAGTAAACATTTCCACAGGCCTTGAGTTTTGATGAATTTATCTCCAAAGATGGCTTAGGTTTATTGTTCTTTGTCTCTAGGGTAAAGAGACATATGTCTTTAAAGCTGCTAGCTGGACTGTCTTTTCAGCATGATGTAAGAACACAGGAAACTTTCACATGGTATTAGAATCAGTATGAGCCATCTGAAGATTCCATAAATTATTTTGGGAGAATAAGTAGATGAGACAACCAAGGGTGGATGGATTATATCTACTGAGCAATGCAGGTAAGATGAGAACTTGTCGGGTTGAAAGAGTTTTTTCCTCCATCTTTTTTTTTTTAATACATCTGTTAATTTTGATTGGACAATAATGAGAAAACATATTATTAAGTACGGTTGTAGACACGCAGTCTGCCTAGTAGAAACTGTTCTGGTCCAATTTATCTGAATGAACAATGAGACATGTAAAAGGTAAAAGGAAAATCAAGTGTGCCAGCTCCCAGCCCAAGCCCATCTTTGTCCATAGAATCTGAGAATTAGATGATCTTTGTGGGAAGACAGGAATTGCTTCCAATAACCTCTAAAATTGTTTGTTTTGTTTAGTTTTCTTGTTTTCTTTTTCCTTTTTTATATAGCTTTAGGTAGGTTCAATCCTGGGACATTTTCTCATTTATAATCATCTATCACAAGAAAGGCTTTCTGTGTCTTACAGAGCAGAATGTTTTCTTTGTATGTATACTAGGCCTATTCCCTCTTTAATAAAACTTTACCCATGAGTGCTTTGGCTAGGAACAAGAGAGCTAGCATGATTTCACACAAGTAATCACCTTTTCTGAAACTTGGTTCATTTTTCTTAATCTCCCTGGGAGCTTGAGTTAACCTTCAGACAGATCTGTTTGCTGAAAGTAAGTATTGTGGGACACAATTAGAACTTCAATAAGATTGTAGAAGGAAATAGAAACAGGAGTGGTGAGATTCTGCTGCTTTTCCCAATAAGTGATTCCAGTGTGGGGAGCAAAATTGATTGCAGGAGGATAGATGATGGGAAAAAAAGAATGGAGAAACATATATACTATCCTTCTGAAAGTTCAGTGAGCATCAGAATCACATAGAGGGCTTGTTAAAGCTGGGTGCTGGGCCCCACCTTGAAAGTTTCTGATTCAGTACATCTGAGGTGGGGCATTTTTTGACAAGTGCCCACGTGATGTTGATGGTTTGGTCTGGGGACCACATTTTCAGTATCAGTACTCTTAATATATCCCTAAAATAGATTCATTTCTGTAGCTTTTGTCTGTATTGGAGAGAGTATTAGATTGGAGTCATAAAGCTTTTTAAATTCCATTAGTCATTTGGTGAATTTTCCTTGGCCTATGACAGGTAAATTATGTGCTATGCCCTATTAGTGTAGAGATTAATAAGTCACAGTCTTGTATTCCAGGAAATTGATAGTCAACTGGGGGAGACTCTCAAGGAAATCCACAATCTTAATACAGTATAATAAACAATCTAATGTCAGTTAGTACTGGTTTGCTGTGGAGATGTATAGGAGCTCTAGCTGCCTGACTTTGTATCTAGGGCCTGGAGCCAGAGTGAACTTCTTGGGAGCAGAAACCAAAAATGATTTTGGGGGGACGGACAATATAGGGGTAAGGGAGTAAAAGGTACAAACTATTAGATATAAAATAAGTTACAAGGATATATTGTACAACATGGGGAATATAGCCAATATTTTATAATAACTATAAATGGAATATAACCTTTAAAAATTGTGAATCACTGTATTTTACACCTGTAACTTATATATAATATTATATAGCAACTATACTTCAATTAAAAAAAGAAATAAAAAATGAGTTTTGAACACGATTGAGGATTTATTAGACTGAGGGACAATATTAAAAGCTAAAAGGATAAGGGTTAAAGGCAGAAAAGAGTGAAATGACAATGCAATTTTAAAATAGTAAAGAGTTCAGTAGAAGTTGAACATGAAATACTGTTGAGGAACTTGCTTCCTCCATAGCTTAATCACTATTCACCTCCCAGCCATGAGTTTTGTCTGGTATTCTTAGGGGTTTGCATTTTATTATGTATGTGATGGGAGTGGGAGGGTCAGACAATGAAGATTTTAATCAAGGGAGTAATGAGATTAGATTTAAAATTATGAATGCCTAAATACTTTATGATACATCTATTCTGTGGAACACTATGCAGCTGTGAAAAAGAATAAGGTAGCATCATGCTATGGACTGGTCTCTAAAACAAAATACAGAATAGTATTCATCAGATGCTTTCATTTGTGTACAAAGAAGAATGAAAAGGGTATCTGCATTAGCAATATGCTTGTGTTTGATTAGAATATTTTTTGTGTATAGGAATACCATACATGCACAAACATGCAAAATATAACTTGATAGCAGTAGTTGCCTCTGGATATATGTGTTGGAGGAGAGAGGTCTGTAATGGGAAGAATGTTTTTTGCTTCGCATGCTTTTTTGTACTATTTGACATGATTTTAACATACACATTTTATTTTTGCTATTATCACATATTTACTGCTACTACTACAACTACTAACAAATCATCTTAGAAAAAAAATCACTGTTATAAATATTTTAAAAAGATTTTCAGAGGAAAGGCTGAAGGGAGGAAGGGCAGTTGTCTCCTCTTTTGGTTAACGTGATGAGTAGTGTTTAAAGTTAGAAATACTGTGGCGACAGAATACATGGAAAGGAGGAAATTGACCTGAGGGAGTTATACAACTCATGTTTTCTAAAGTCACGGTATGCATTTATAAAACTTTATCTTTGGACCTTGTTTATGCACCTTAAAAACAATATCTGTCTTCTTCACCAGAAGGTAAGCTAACTGAGGGCAAGGGATCTATTTTTCTTGTTCACATCCTCAGCACTTCCTAGGTAAGGGCTCACTGAATATTCTTAGATGAATGAATCCCAGGGCTTTAATTTATTTCTTGCCTCTGTTGAATTTTTATTCTCTGAACCACACATTAAAGCTATGTACACTCATTTGGGTGTAGAGTAGTGGTCCCCAACCCCTGCACAGGAACCGGGCTGCACATCAGGAGGTGAGCAGCGGGCGAGCTAGGGAAGCTTCATCTGCCGCTCCCCATCGCTCCCCATCACTCGCATTATCGCCTGAACCATCACCCTCCCCCTACCCCGTCCGTGGAAAAATTATCTTCCACGAAATCAGTCCCTGGTGCCAAAGAGGTTGGGGACCGCTGGTGTAGAGCCCAGAACGGAATATGTGCTTTTCTATTGCAGAGCCCCAAAAGGGGTGTATATTCCCTTCTGTTCCCCGCTGCCCCCTGCACAGATGACCTCCACAAAAAAAGGCTTAGCATGTACTTTGCTGGAAGCAGGTGGTTGCAGGGATACATTCAATATATTGACTGGCCAACAAGTTAGAAAAGCAAAGCTTAGATACCCCAGTGTCTACTAAGAGCAGCTTGTCTCTCCAAAGCAGTAGATAAGTTTTGGGATTGCCAGTTTTAGGAACTGGATTAGACAAGAGAGAGAGAGAGAGGGAGAGAGAGAAATCTTGGCTAACTCCTAAGTTTTCTGATTCAGCTAAATGGTTGAAAGGGCTTGAATGCCAACCTTATCCTTAACTTGTGTTGTTTTGGGCAAAACTCTTACTCTCTTAGAAACTCTATCCCGCTCACCTGTAAACTAGATGACGATATAGCCCCCATCTGCCTCCACATGTTGTTTTAAGTGCCATGTAAAGTGAAATACATGAAAGCATTTTGTAAATGTCCCCAGTGCTCTAGAAACTGAAAGGTATGTTATTACCTACCTTCACACACTCTTTTCGCATTTGCATTAGGTGTTAAGAGCAGCTAGAAGGTTATGATCACTTACATTCCTGCTCTTTTGGGTTTCTGTGGGGAAAGGAGAGCAGAAGTTTACAAAAAGGAAAATCTGTAATACAGACGGAGTGCTTCAAAGTGCCTCGCACTCCACGTGGCAGATGGTTGTGCCTTAATAGATGTGTTCCTTTCCTTCCGCCCCTGCTTACCTAAAATGACTTAGATATGCTAACTCTGGCAGTTTGTAGAAGATTGCATTCCTCAGCTTGCCAATTTGGTTTAGGGTATGTGTATATGATTTTTATCTGAGTATTGTTAGGAAAGACATATTGCTAGTGAAGTGACAGAGGCAAGGAGTCCAGTCCTCACTCTGGGATTATTCTGCCAATGTGCACTTTTACTCTTGACTCTCTCTATGTTTCTTATCTGTAAAATGGGGATACCTTTGACTTTATCAGAATGTTAAGAGGATTTGAACTAAACTGTGTGCAATATTTGTTAAAGGATCTAGCCAATAATGGGTAAATTGATAAATGGAATACATGGTATTAACTAGTATAATCTGGTTTTGGAGCCCTTTTCCTACTCTATCACACTATAACGAGCAATAACATCCCGACACCCACTCTGTAAGAACTGAAAGATTACATCTGTGCCAAATACTGTGCTGTTACATTTTTCCTTTATCGCGAAAATGGAAAAAAACAATAGCACAGATCAGTTAATCTTTCAATAAAGGGATTATATACATGCTTATAGTCAAAGGCCTTGTAATTTTGAGGTGTAGGGACTGGACCTATTCTGGTCCACCTCCGGACACCTGGCTGGCTTCTAACTAGCATGTGATATTTGCTTTTCTAAGGGCAGTAGAAGAAGACCACAGACGCCTGCCTTCTGAGTTCTCCCAAAGACAGAATTCTTTGCCTTGGACAAATCATATAATATCATAGCCACCTAAATTTAACAAAGATAGTAAAGAAAAGTATATCCTCAGCACAATCTCAACAGATGATGAGAAGGACTTAATTAATGTTTATGGAGTACTTATTTGTTTGAAAAGGAATACAAAAGAAAGAACAGAAACAAGTACATGGTTTTCATTCCCTGGGCTCTAACGCAATTCAGTACAGTTAATTTATTTCATCACTTCCCTGATCAATCAGAGGAGGATGGCGGTCTGAACATACTATACTGATTTGTAACTGTGGTTAACTGGGGCTTTTGGCTACACAAGCACATCTCTGAAAAAGATGTTCCAGGAGATTTGAGATGGGGCCCTTGGCACTGGTTTTTTTTTTTTTTTTTTTGAATTTTAGAATTTTATTTAATTTATTTTTTTATACAGCAGTTTCTTATTAGTTATCTATTTTATACATATTAGTATATATGTGTCAATCCCAATCTCCCAATTCATCCCACCAGCACACCCCCACCCCACC
The DNA here is from genome assembly GCF_964165515.1 of Mesoplodon bidens. Classification (NCBI taxonomy): domain Eukaryota; kingdom Metazoa; phylum Chordata; class Mammalia; order Artiodactyla; family Ziphiidae; genus Mesoplodon; species Mesoplodon bidens. Next base: position 24,504,878 of record NC_138175.1, read on the forward strand.
ACCACTTTCCCCCCTTGGTGTCCATACATTTGTTCTCTACATCTGTGTCTCAATTTCTGCCCTGCAAACCTGTTCATCTGTACCATTTTTCTAGGTTCCAGATATATGCGTTAATATACGATATTTGTTTTTCTCTTTCTGACTTACTTCACTCTGTAGGACAGTCTCTAGGTCCATCCATGTCTCTACAAATGACCCAGATTTGTTCCTTTTTATGGCTGAGTAATATTCCATTGTATATATGTGCCACATCTTCTTTATCCATTTGTCTGTTGATGGACACTTAGGCTGCTTCCATGTCCTGGCTGTTGTAAATAGTGCTGCAATGAACATTGTGGTACATGACTCTTTTTGAATTATGGTTTTCTCTGGGTATATGCCCAGTAGTGGGATTGCTGGGTCATATGGTAATTCTATTTTTAGTTTTTTAAGGAACCTCCATAGTGTTCTCCATAGTGGCTGTATCAGTTTACATTTGCACCAACAGTGCAAGAGTATTCCCTTTTCTCCATATCCTCTCCAGCATTTGTTGTTTGTAGATTTTCTAATGATGCCCATTCTAACTGGTGTGAGGTGATACCTCATTGTAGTTTTGATTTGCATTTCTCTAATAATTAGGGATGTTGAGCAGCTTTTCATATGCTTCTTGGCCATCTGTATGTCTTCTTTGGAGAAATGACTATTTAGGTCTTCTGCCCATTTTTGGATTGGGTTGTTTGTTTTTTTAATACTGAGCTGCATGAGCTGTTTATATATTTTGGAGATTAATCCTTGGCCATTGATTCATTTGCAGATATTTTCTACCATTCTGAGGGTTGTCTTTTCGTTTTGTTTGTAGTTTCCTTTGCTTTGCAAAAGCTTTTAAGTTTCATTAGGTCCCATTTGTTTATTTTTGTTTTTATTTCCATTACTCTAGGAGGCGGGTCAAAAATGATCTTGCTGTGACTTATGTCAAAGAGTGTTCTGCCTATGTTTTCCTCTAAGAGTTTTATAGTGTCCAGTCTTACATTCAGGTCTTGAATCCATTTTGAGTTATTTTTGTGTATGGTGTTAGGGAGTGTTCTAGTTTCATTCTTTTACATGTAGCTGTCCAGTTTTACCAGCACCACTTATTGAAGAGACTGTGTTTTCTCCATTGTATATCCTTGCCTCCTTTGTCATAGATTATTTGACCATAGGTGCATGGGTTTATCTCTGGGCTTTCTATCCTGTTCCATTGATCTATATTTCTGTTTTTGTGCCAGTACCATATTGTCTTGATGACTGTAGCTTTGTAGTATAGTCTAAAGTCAGCGAGTCTGACTCCTCCAGCTCCACTTTTTTCCCCTCAAGACTTCTTTTGCCATTTGGAGTCTTTTGTGTCTCCATACAAATTTTAAGATTTTTTGTTCTAATTCTGTAAAAAATGCCACTGGTAATTTGATAGGGATTGCATTGAATCTGTAGATTGCTTTGGGTAGTATAGTGATTTTTCACAATATTGATTTTTCCAATCCAAGAACATGGTATATCTCTCCATCTGTTTGTGTCATCTTTGCTTTCTTTCATCAGTGTCTTATAGTTGTCTGAGTACCGGTCTTTTTTCTCCTTAGGTAGGTTTATTCCTACGTATTTTATTCTTTTTGTTGCAATGGCGAATGGGATTGTTTCCTTAATTTCTCTTTCTGATCTTCCATTGTTAGTGTATAGGAATGCAAGAGATTTATGTGCATTAATTTTGTATCCTGCAACTTTACCAGATTCATTGATTAGCTCTACTAGTTTTCTGGTGGCATCTTTAGGATTCTCTATGTATAGTATTATGTCATCTGCAAACAGTGACAGTTTCACTTCTTCTTTTTCAATTTATATTCCTTTTATTTCTTTTTCTTCTCCGATTGCCATGGCTAGGACTTCTGAAACTATGTTGAATAATAGTGGTGAGAGTGGACATCCTCATCTTGTTCCTGATCTTAGAGGAAATGCTTTCAGTTTTTCACCATTGAGAATGATGTTTGCCGTGGGTTTGTCGTATATGGCCTTCATTATGTTGAGGTAGGTTCCCTGTATGCCCACTTTCTGGAGAGTTTTTATCATAAATGGGTGTTGAATTTTGTCAAAAGCTTTTTCTGCATCTATTGAGATGATCATATGGTTTTTATTCTTCAACTTGTTAATATGGTGTATCACATTGATTGATTTGCGTATATTGAAGAATCCTTGCATCTCTGTGATAAATCCCACTTGATTATGGTGTATGATCCTTTTAATGTGTTGTTTGATTCTGTTGGCTAGTATTCTGTTGAGGAGTTTTACATCTGTATTCACAGTGATATTGGTTTGTAATTTTCTTTTTTTGTAGTATCTTTGTCTGGTTTTGGTATCAGGGTGATGGTGGCCTCCTAGAATGAGTTTGGGAGTGTTCCTCCCTCTGCAATTTTTTGGAAGAGTTTGAGAAGGATGGGTGTTAGCTCTTCTCTAAATGTTTGATAGAATTCACCTGTGAAGCCATCTGGTCCTGGACTTTTGTTTGTTGGAAGATTTTTAAACACAGTTTCAATTTCATTACTTGTGATTGGTCTGTTCATATTTTTTCTCTCTTCCTGGTTCAGTCTTGGAAGGTTATATCTTTCTAAGAATTTGTTCATTTCTTCCAGGTTGTCCATTTTATTGGCATAGAGTTGCTTGTAGTAGTGTCTTAGGATGGTTTGTATTTCTGCTGTGTCTGTTGTAACTTCTCCTTTTTCATTTCTAATTGTATTGATTTGAGTCCTCTCCCTCTTTTTCTTGATGAGTCTGGCTAAAGGTTTATGAATTTTGTTTATCTTCTCAAAGAACCAGCTTTTAGTTTTATTGATCTTTGTTATTGTTTTCTTTGTTTCTATTTCATTTATTTCTGCTCTGATCTTTATGATATATTTCCTTCTACTAACTTTGTGTTTTCTTTTTGTAGTTCCTTTATGTGTAAGGTTAGATTGTTTATTTGAGATTTTTCTTGTTTCTTGAGGTAGGCTTGTATTGCTATAAACTTCCCTCTTAGAACTGCTTTTGCTGCATCCCATACATTTTGGAAAATTGTGTTTTCATTGTAATTTGTCTCTATGAATTTTTTGATTTCCTCTTTGATTTCTTCATTGATCTCTTGGTTACTTAGTAACGTATTGTTTAGCCTCCATGTGTTTGCATGTTTTACTTTTTTTCCCCCTGTAATTGATTTCTAATCTCGTAGCGTTGTGGTTGGAAAAGATGCTTGATATGATTTCAATTTTCTTAAGTTTACCGAGGCTTGATATGTGACCCAAGATATGATGTATCCTGGAAAATGTTCTGTGTGTACTTGAGAAGAAAGTGTAAACTGCTGTTTTTGGATGGAATGTCTTATAAATATCAATTAAATCTATCTGGTCTGTTGTATCTTTTAAAGCTTGTGTTTCCTTATTAATTTTCTGTCTAGATGATCTGTCTGTTGGTGTTAGTGAGGTGTTGAAGTCCTCCAGTATTATGTATTACTGTCAGTTTCCTCTTTTGTAGCTGTTAGCAGTTGCCTTATGTATTGAGGTGCTCCTATGTTCAGTGCATATATATTTGTAATTGTCATATCTTCTTCTTGGATTGATCTCTTGATCATTATGTGGTGTCCTTCCTTGTCTCTTGTAACATTGTTTATTTTAAAGTCTATTTTATCTGACATGAGTATTGCTACTGCAGCTTTATTTTGATTTCAGTTTGCATGGAATATCTTTTTCCATCCCTTCACCTTCAGTCTGTATGTGTCCCTAGGTCTGAAGTGGGTCTCTTGTAGACAGCATATATATGGGTATTGTTTTTGTATCCATTCAATGAGTCTGTATCTTTTGGTTGGAGCATTTAATCCATTCACATTTAAGGTAATTATCAATATGTATGTTCCTATTACCATTTTCTTAATTGTTATGGATTTGTTTTTATGGGTTCTTTTCTTCTCTTGTGTTTCCCACTTAGAGAGGTTCCTTTAGCATTTGTTGTAGAGCTGGTTTGGTGGTGCTGAATTCTCTTAGCTTTTGCTTGTCTGTAAGGCTTTTGACTTCTCCGTGGAATCTGAATGAGATCCTTGCTGGGTAGAGTAATCTCGGTTGTAGTTTCTTCCCTTTCATCACATTAAATATATCGTGCCACCCGCTTCTGGCTTGTAGAGTTTCTGCTGAGAAATCAGCTGTTAACCTTATGGGAGTTCCTTGTATGTTATTTGTCATTTTTCCCTTGTTGCTTTCAATAATTTTTCTTTCTCTTTAATTTTTGTCACTTTTATTACTATGTGTCTCAGCGTGTTTTTCCTTGGGTTTTTCCTGCCTGGGACTCTCTGTGCTTCCTGGACTTGGGTGGCTATTTTCTTTCCCATGTTAGGGAAGTTTTTGACTATAATCTCCTCAAATATTTTTTCAGGTCCTTTCTCTCTCTCTTCTCTTTCTGGGACCCCAATAATGCAAATGTTGTTGCGTTTAATATTGTCCCAGAGGTCTCTTAGGCTGTCTTCATTTCTTTTCATTCTTTTTTCTTTATTCTGTTCTGTGGCAGTGAATACCACAATTCTGTCTTCCAGGTCACTTATCTGTTCTTCTGCCTCAGTTATTCTGCTATTGATTCCTTCTAGTGTATTTTTCATTTCAGTTATTTTATTGTTCATCTCTGTTTGTTTGTTCTTTAATTCTTCTAGGTCTTTGTTAACCATTTCTTGCATCTTCTTGCTCTTTGCATCCATTTGTTTTCTGAGGTCCAGGATCATCTTCACTGTCATTGTTCTGAATTCTTTTTCTGGAAGGTTGTCTATCTCCACTTCATTTAGTTGTTTTTCTGGGGTTTTATCTTGTTCCTTCATCTGGTACAAAGTCCTCTGCCTTTTCATTTTGTCTGTCTTTCTGTGAATGTGGTTTTCCTTCCACAGGCTGCAGGATTGTAGTTCTTCTTGCTTCTGCTGTCTGCCCTCTGGTGGATGAGACTATCTAAGAGGCTTGTGCAAGCTTCCTGATGGGAGGGACTGGGGGTGGGTAGAGCTGGGTGTTGCTCTGTTGGGCAGATATGAGTAAAACTTTGATCTGCTTGTCTGCTGATGGTAGGGGCTGAGTTCCCTTCCTGTTGGTTGTTTGGCCTGAGGTGACCCAGCACTGGAGCCGGCAGGCCTTTGGTGGGGCTAATGGTGGACTCAGGGAGGGCTTATGCCAAGGAGTACTTCCCAGAACTTCTGCTGCCAGTGTCCTTGTCCCCATGGTGAGCCACAGCCCCCCACCACCTCTGCAGGTAGGTCTGGTTCAGTCTCCTATGGGGTCACTGCTCCTTCCCCTGGGTCCCAATGTGCACACTACTTTGTGTGTTCCCTGCACGAGTGAAGTCTCTGTTTCCCCCAGTCCTGTTGAAGTCCTGCAGTCAAATCCCACTAGCCTTCAAAGTCTGATTCTATAGAAATTCCTCCTGCTGTTGCCGTACCCCCAGGTTGGGAACCCTGGCATGGAACTCTGAACCTTCACTCTGGTGGGTGGACTTCCATGGTATAAGTGTTCTCCAGTTTGTGAGTCACCCACCTAGCAGTTATGCAATTTGATTTTATTGTTATTGCGCCCGTCCTACCATCTCATTGCGGCTTCTCCTTTGTTTTTGGATGTGGGGTATCATTTTTGGTGAGTTCCAGTGTCTTCCTGTTGATGATTGTTCAGCAGTTAGTTGTGATTCCAGTGCTCTCACAAGAGGGAGTCTTGACACTGGTTTTATTTCTGGATGTGTCTTGCTCTCCCAGGGCCCAGATGCTCTGCCTTCTTTAGGGCATTGAGTTGAAGTTGCTGTCAGTCTCAATATTTGCCCACATCTTGGGAGTTACCATTCCATCAAAGATGGCTGCCCAAACCTTAACATCAGCATTGCCACTAACCAGTCTCCCTGTGTGGGGAAACTCATTTCAATGAATCATGGTATTGATTTATACGGAATATTTTGAACCACTGTGTTTGTCTAAAAATAGCAATGCATCGATAGCATGTAGCCAACCTTGACCAAAGAGTACAGATGTGTGAAATTATACTTTCAGCATCCCTTTTAGTTTTCTTCTCTCCATTTTATCTTTCTGCATCTGAGTTTGTTAGAACTCATCTCTAAGCCAATTCACTTCCAATGCTTTGCAGAAGTCTCCAGTTACTTGCATGTCTGACAGGATCAAAGGAACTTTCTCTGTCTGTGAGCCCAAATACAGACCAAAGAAAAATTGCTAGTGTTTTTAGGAACTCTCTCCAAGTTTGATCTATACCCTGACCCTTTTATTCTTTTTCTTGCTAAAAAAGCCGACTCCTTTTGGAATGAAATTATATTGATTATATTCTCATGTGTGAATATTTCTGGCCTCAGCAGCTTTCTTTATGTTGCTACTCAGCCTAACATTGGGATTTCCTGAATAACATTTCACATTTTAAAGGTGTCTGAGCCACAGAGTTCAACATGGCCAACAAATGTTTGGCTGGCAACCTTTCTTACTTATTTGGATTAATAACAAAACATCATTTAAAAAACTTGCCATCCAAAGTGAAAAGTTCCGATCCAAGTGTGTTACAATAGATGCGGTAAATGTGTTTTCACCTGCAAGTCGATCTGTTTTGTGTTTATTTAGTAAAGGAGGCTCTATCATCTGAACATGCTGGATTTTTTTTTTTTTTTTTGTAGCTCATGAAGACAGGCAGGTGGAAACAGCTGAATTGTCACTAAGTGCTGCATGCTATCAGGAGTGGTTTTATAATGTTATTACAAAAATATTTACAATTAAAATGCAGGGCTTGGTTTAAAGAACACCTGTTTAATCAAGGATAGAAAGTCATATTTTGTATATGCCACTAGGTGAACAGGTGTCCTGCATATCAGTCTGTCCTGGACTGCTGTCTGTTCTGTGGAGTTTTCTCTCTTTAGAAGATAATTGTTTGTAGAACCTCTAGTTAAAATTTTAGGACAGATATTTATCTACTGAGGTTTGCCTGGGCACTGAGTTAGTTTTTTTTTGTTTTTTTAATGTAACTTTTTTATGTTTAAGTTTCCCTTTGCCTTTAAAAATAATTTCTTACAGGAAGTTGGGTGCAGATCTTACCTAGAGGAACATGAAGCAGATAACAGCAGTGTCCTGAATCTCCTTAGTGTTGTGATGATGGGATGTTTTTGTTAATTGAAGAGTCTTATTCTCTAAGAGTAAATGTAGAGTAGGTTAACCACAACCTGGGCTCTTAATGTCCTGAAGTTAGAGAGGCTTGGTCCATTTACTAGTAATGTAATTTCAGGAAATTTATCAATCTTAGTTAGGTTTTACCAACTTGGACAGTTATGAAGATGGTATTTCATCTCTCAAAAGGTTATTGAGAAAATTAAATGGAGTTTATACAAAGTGCCTGAAATGAAGCTAACACTTAGTAAATGCTAATTATTAGTATTAATATCCAAACAAAATCTATATAGGGATGAACAGTTTTCAGAGATTGAGTATTTTTGCCGGTCTAAGACACCATAGTGGTTGTAATTTGAGTAGTGAGAAGATTCATATTTTTGACATCATATTGTAACGAAAGAAGTACGAGACCACATAATCAGCCTGATACATATTTGAATCTCAGCTCCATTACTTACTAGCTAAGCTTCCATTTTCTCCCCTACCAAAGGAGGTAATAATCCTTATCTCTAAGGGCTATTGTTAGGATTAAGTGATGCTATCTCCAAACTGTATTGACCCATGGTGAAAACCCAATATATTTTCTACTCTTTACACCTTCTTCCTCCTATGTAACCTAGTTTTATTGAACTCCCTGGGAGTTAGAAACAGGAGATATTTGTTTGAAAGCCCAATCTCATTACTCTTCCATTATTGTTGTGAATGATAGGCAGGCCAGCCTACCTGAGATTTGTTTCTAAAGAATCAGTCATAAAACAGGAGTTAGAAAAGTTACATTAAGATGCTGAGATAAATTCCCAGTATTCCATATCCTGATGCCTCTTCTGGATCCATTTAATTGTAAATGGCCTTCCTAGGCAAAAGCATCCAAACTGTGCTTGAAAGCTCTTTTGTAGCCAGTGGCCCATAGCGTCCATGAGTGAGCAAGAGGACCTTCTACTTTGTCTGTTCTGACTCTGATCTACCTTCACACAGTCCTGGACTCCCTGCCTCTAGCCCACGTAGATGCTTCACCTCTGCTCCATGTGGTCACCTCCAGAACCCGTTGTTATGATGACCCACTTTGGACACAGGTCTCCAGTCCTTACTAGGATTCAGTTCTCATAATTTTGGGGATGGGTTAGACAACAATTGTTTTTTTTGAATTTTATTTTATTTGTTTTTTTTTTTTTTTTTTTTTTTTTGCTGTACGTGGGCCTCTCACTGTTGTGGCCTCTCCCGTTGCGGAGCACAGGCTCCGGACGCGCAGGCTCAACGGCCATGGCCCACGGGCCCAACCGCTCCGCGGCATGTGGGATCTTCCCAGACCGGGGCACGAACCCATGTCCCCTGCATCGGCAGGCGGACTCTCAACCACTGCGCCACCAGGGAAGCCCTTATTTGTTTTTTTATACAGCAAGTTCTAATTAGTTATCCATTTTATACATATTAGTGTATATATGTCAATGTTAATCTCCCAGTTCATCACATCACCCCCCCACCCCTCTGCCACTTCCCACCTTGGTGTCCATACATTTTAGACAACAATTTTTTTTAACCCCCGGTTAAAGAATAAAATTCAATGGAGTACACTTTAAAGATCCTATGGGCTCTATTCAGCAATCATGAATTGGGGAGCATACAGTCTACCAGTTGTACAATTCAAGAGGGCTTTATAGACCAAAGTGAGCAAGAACAAGGGGGTTATACTGGGCATTAGCTGATTGCTTAAAGCAGGGTTACTCCCCTTATATTGAGGAAAGGGAAGCCTTGGAGCCAGGCAGGTAACCTGTGCTGAGCTGGCAAGTGCTGATTGGTTGATGTAGGCCTTCCTTTTCTGGGAGAGCCAAGCATAGAAATTTAGGAAAGTTTTTGTTTGCTGACGTGGGGTTTAGTGGGAGGGACTCCATCTCTCGTTACTTTAACACCCCAAATAGCATATGTTCTTTCTTTATGTTATTCCCAAAAGGCATATGGTAGAACTTTTTGATTTTAGAGATGTTTCAAGGCAAATAGAGAGCCTTAGAAGTTAATGAATTTCTTATCACCAGGCATGTATAAGCAGAGATCACTTATCCTGCAAGTTACCCAGGGGATTCAAGTATCAAAAAGGTAGAAAGGAGTGAGAATGTCCTGTAGAGGAACTCGGAGGTCCAACCTGCTCTTGAGACTATTAGGATATTTCTACTGAGTACACTTGTATTTTTCAGCTCTTCATCTGTTAGGATGAGGATAGTTATATCCAGCAAGAAAGACATTACATGTAGAGATTTTTTAAAAATCCAAAAATCCAGATAAAAAGCATGGAAAATCAGAAGACCTTTTTGGGTTTATTGCTTCAATGTTTTCTTCAAAAGTGAACAAACCAACTTCTTTGATGGTTCTGTATTGAGGGTCTAAAACAGCACTGTCTGATAAAACTTTCTCTGATGATGGAAATGTTCTCCATCTGTGTTTTCCAATATGGTAGCAGTAGTCACTTGTGGTTATTGAACACTTGAAACATAGGTAGGTAGTACAACTGAGTAACCGAATATTTATTTATTTATTTATTTATTTATTTATTTATTTTTTTTTTTGCGGTATGCGGGCCTCTCACTGTTGTGGCCTCTCCCGTTGCGGAGCACAGGCTCCGGATGCGCAGGCCCAGCGGCCATGGCCCACGGGCCCAGCCGCTCCGCGGCATATGGGATCCTTCCAGACCGGGGCACGAACCCGTATCCCCTGCATCGGCAGGCGGACTCTCAACCACTGCGCCACCAGGGAGGCCCCGAATATTTATTTTTTTAAAATTTTAATTAACATAAGTTTAATTGGCCACATGTATCTAGTGGCTCTAGTATTGGTTAATGCACGTCTAAAATTTATCATGGCTTTGTCAGAAGGATAGTTAACTCCCAACAGTATTTCAGACCACTCCTGCAAAGGGATTTTAGGCTTCTCATTGATAGGGGATAGAAGAGGGATCATTAAGAGTCTTCATGTTTGAGAAAACAGTCATTCTTGAAAAAATCAAGGTGTGGGTGGTTGTACTAACATGTATGAAGATTCTTTATGTCCTTTTGGTAGGGAAGCATTTATTAAGCAACAAAAAATGTAAACCTTAAAAGGAAAAATTAACAATTTTTACTACATAAAAATTAAGAACTTTGGTTTAGGCATCATAAAGTTAGAAAAAAGTGAATGGAAAAAGAAAAGGTATTTACCACTTATAACTGGCAAAAAAATTTTATAATAAATAAGTAAAATTAATAAGTAAAAGACAAATAAAAATAAGTAATAGGTGCAAAAAAAGAAACATGTATTACTCTTAAACATATTAAAAAATGTCAGCTCACTAACGATCATGCAAATTAAAAATTACAGTTAAGTAGCATTGTGTACCCAACACAATGCAAAAATTAAATGTTGAACAATATCAAATGATGAAGATGTAGAGCAAGGTAAGTTCTTATAACTCATAGGTAGTGTGTGAGCTTATAAAATTATTTCATAGAATTTGATATTGTCTTGGAAACTAGGAAAATTGAAACTGTGGATATATCTATTACCTAGCAATTTTTCTCTTAGGTAAATACCCTAGAAACTCTCTTAGACATAGGCACTGGAGTTCAAGTAAAACTACAAATCAGCATTGTAATGTTAAAAAAAAAATAACCCAAATTTTCACCTAATGTAGAATGGATAGATTTGGTATTGTCTTAAGATAATTTGCTGGAAATGAATGAACTAAAACTGAAAGCAACAACATGGGTGAATCTGAAAAACAGACTTGAGCAAAAAGCAAGCCACAGAAGTATATATGAGGTTGAACTCTAGAGGGAAAAAAAAGGTATGTTAAATATGGAATTTAGAGAACTGGTTACCATTATTGGTGAGGGAGGAGATGCTGTCCTGTAGGGTCATATCCAAGGCTTCAAATACATTAGGATTATTCTATTTTATGTGATTGATTAATTCATGATTATTCTTTATCCTTACTTTTTATATGTTGTATGTATATTTTGCATGTAGATAATTAATTCACAATAAAAGTGACTATTAAAAAAAAACCAGAAACACTTTCATGGCAGCATATAAATTGCTTCATAAAAATATTCTTTACCAACTACAAAGAACCTCTGGGGTCACTCATAAGTTAAGGGTTATACTAGTTTAGTTCCCCCTGTTGCCCCCCATCCCCCTGGCCCCAGAACTCAGAGTTCGTGGGACTCAAATTTTTGTCTTAGTAAATTAATTAATTCCTATATGTTACTTCAGTATCACTTACAGAGCTAAAATTGCTAGTGTTATGTCTAGAAATAAGAGTGGCTTCTGTCTATTGAGTGGTCACTATGAACCTGGCACTTTTTAAATAGTTTAGCACATATTAATTTATTGAATCTTTACCACAACTCAGTGAAAGAGCATTCTTATTATCCATCCCCTTTCTGCTAATAAGGAAGCTGAAACTCAGAAAGTTTGAATGACTTGCCCAATTTCCCACAGCTAGTGAGGAGAGAAGACTGTTTCTCACATAGGTAGTAGGAGTTCAGACGAATTGTTTCAGCCATTACATTGTAAGGATTTCCTGTCACTAATCTCACCTTTTGATTTTTATATAAGAAGTGAATTTGACAGTTTATTTATTTGATAAATATTATTAAACATTTATCATGTACCGGTCATTATTCTACAAGATGAGGGCACAGTGACAAAAAATAAATAAAAATAAGATAATATGTCTCTTTTCTGAAAGTCAGCAGCATGCTCAGAGGAAAGGAAAGACAGAAAGAGAGTACCTTTCTCATTCCCCTTTTTGTTCCCAACACACCATTTCCACCACCACCACCACCAACACCACCACCCCACACATCTTTCTATTTATGTAGTTTTGAAGATTTTCCTGCCCCCCCCCATCTCTGAGAAGAGTAGATGAATTAGTCTGTGTTTCTATTGCACTTACAGATAGATAGATAGATAAATAGATAGATAGACAGACAGATACAGAGACAAACTGACTCCATATATTATTCTAGAGGCTCTTTCTCTGTATCCCCTAATTGATGTTGAGTTTAGAAACCTCATGTCCAATACTTGATTCCTGTAGACCAACAAAAGAGAAGCCATGGTACTAAGAAATATATTTTCTTGAGGAATTTAGGTTGAGGAAAGCAATAATGAATAAGTTTGTTACAGTTATAAGAAAATGATGACACAGCTTAATAAATAAAAGCAGTATCATTGATAGTTATCACATCTTAAAATAGTGGATACGGTACTATTTGTTATCATTTGCATTCCTCAGACAATTTTTCTGGATCTCGTTATTTAACTGGTTAAATCATTGTGAATCATTGTGACTCTATTGCCAAAAGGCATAAATCGTAACAGCTAATACTTCCTTAGTACTTTCCATGTGCCAGACACTCTACTAAATATTTTGGAAATACTCTCTTCTTTTATCTTTGGCATTGTAATGTTATCATCCCTCCTTGCTGTATAGCTAAGGAGCCGAGGCACAGGTAGATGAAGTGATTTGTTCAAGGTCATCCTGCTGGTAAATTGCGGAACTTGGTTTCAAAGCCAGATCTTCCCGTATCTAGCTGTTTTGTTCTTTTAGACATTTTTTATCTAAGAGGAGAGTCCATCTGCAGTGTATAATAATTTTCTGATATTGTGTTTTAACAAAAATGTGCATAATCTAGGCAGTGTTCTAAGCTAGGAGTTCAGGAGTTGGCAAACTTTTCTAGAAAGGGTTGGATAGTAAATATCATAGGTTCTGTGGGCCATTCAGGATCTGTTGCAACTATCCAACTCTGCCACTGGAGAGAGAAGGCCACCAAGGCAAATGAATGGGTGTGTCTGTGTCCCAACAAATCTTTATTTACAAAAACAGGATTGACCAGCATTACCCTGAGGGTTGTAGATTGTGAACTCTGGTTTTAAGAGCTTTATAAATACCACCTTAATCCTTAAGACAAACAAACAAACAAACAAACAACCCCCCCAAAATACAAACCCTAAAAAGAGGCATTACTATTGTAATGGTAATGGTATGGTAACAGTAGAGAATATCAGGACATTGAGGTGAATAGAGTTAAAATAAATTGCCCAAACTTTCAGAGTTGGTAAACAATAGGAGAGCGTGAGGTCTTCAGGGCTGTGGTCCTCACCACTTGCATGATGTTCCTGCATTTGATGCAGAAGAAGTCCCATATTCTAATTCCTGAATTTGTGAGACAGCAGCCCTTCCTCTTTGCCTCTTCAGTCTCAGGGCACATCCTTGGTTCTCTATAGGAAATCCCTGTGCCAAGGTACCTGCTGTGAGCCCTTCTAAATCTATATTCTTGCCCCAGTCCTTGTCTTCCTTGGGGTTTTCCTGGAGATCCATGTGCTTTCTCTCGTTTCTGTAAGGTTCCGATGCCTTATTATACAGTCCTGAGCACCTTCTGCTTACCTTCTTCGTCTCCTCTTTATCCTTCTGTTCTCTAGTTCCTATGTTTGGATTGTCTCTGGTTGGAATGCATCAAATTTTGCACACCCTCTTAAGTAAAATCCTTATGTAAGCTTAAAAGGAGAAGAGAAGCACATTTCTGCATGCTAGAATTTCAATAAAAGGATTTACAATGGGGTGAAACCAAACAAGGCTGATTCATCTTGATTTCTCCAGGAGGTGTTAAAGTATCTGGCATGAAATAGGTGCTTAATAACTGTTTGTGGAATAAATTAATAGCTGAATGACACCTCTTATTTGATAGTCTTAAAGCATTTCTGAAATTAGGGGAGTATACACTGATTAGAGCAGTGACTGACTGTGAGTACCTGTAATTAAACCTTTGGATGCCCTTAAGAAAGTCCCATCTTCTTTTTCCCCATTCTGTTTATCAGATGACTTCTCATCTACCTTTTATTTTTTTTTCATTTTTAACAAATTTATTGAGGTATAATTGATGTACAAAAACTGCACATATTTAGTGTATACAATTTGATGAGTTCGGACATATGGACATATGCGTACACCCGTGAAACCATCACCGCAATCAAGGAAATAAATGTATCTATTACCTCGAAAGAAAAGAACAGTGGCTGATATTATAGAAAAAACCTGAGGGTAAATTTTTAAAAAAAGAAAAAAGAGAAACACACAAACAAACAAAAAATAGTTATCCGTATTCTTTGTCTTCTGTGTTTGGGTTTGCACAAAGGTTTTTTCCTTTGTGTCTCTTCCAGTTGATTGATAGAGGCTGGTTGGAATGTTGTGTTCATAAAAATGCTTAGGCTAATCCTAGTCCCTGGAGAACAAGTGCTTTGATCAATTAGTGATGTCTGCCATGGGTGCATGATGGTAAAGTGGAGGCACCCATGCAAAATATCTGTTGATCTTTATCTAGAATTTATGTTGCTCTATAAATAAAGGTTTTTATTTTACTAATCAATGAGAAAAACTTTAATTTAATGACAAACTCTATCTGGCCTCTATCTTGGCCTTACTAATTTTCTCAAGTTCAGTTTTCACCCTGCTTATGTCCCTTTATCCACAGGGGATGAGCAAAGCCTTTTACTCCAATTCTAACAGTCCTATATGATGTCTCAATACCTGACATGTGTATTGTCAGTAGCTAAGATTTATTTCAGTGCCTACCTTACTGAAGACAATTTTACTTTGGGCTCATCTTTTCTGGCTCTGGCTCTGGCTCTGGGCTGGGATTCTTTATTTTTCTCTGCTTTTTTTCAGCCCAGACGCAAATTGCTTTTCAAAAGTTTGAGAAGAAACTAGAGCAGTTTTGGATGGGTTAGAAATGGGGAAAATGGCTCTTTTCATGAATAAATATTTGCCTGTGGTTTTCCACTTTGCAGCCTCAAACAGGGATTAAAAGGTAAAGATTGGCAGGAGGGAGTTGAGGAGGCTTTTAGGCAAAAAGTAGCATGGGTGTTATAGCTCCACATACAGAGAATGCAATTTCCCCTTTGTTATAAGTAAAATCAGCTCTAAGTAGCCCTTTGTAGCTGCCATTACACAGGGTCAGTCCAGTGGAAAAAGCACAGGCTTTGAGTCAAAAATATCTGCCTTTGGATCACTTACAAGAGGTGTGAGCTTGGGTAGGTGGTGGCTTAAGGTCAAAGAATGTCAGTTTCCTCATCTGCAAAATGAGGAACAGTACATGTAAAATATGTGCAAAACCTGACATGCAGTAGATGATCATCAGTAAATCGTTGTTCTCTTCAGTTTACCATGAGGAAAAATTAGAAATTGATAGTGTATGACTAATTATAATCCAATGAGAATTATTCAATTGCAGAAGACTAGTTTGAAGCAGCCATCTTAGAGCATTTTATTTGTATAAATGTGTTTGCCATACAAAAACATTACACCACTGCCACCACCGACAGTAACAGCAGTAGCAGCAGCAGCAAAGCCATCAATGGGGAGCTTCCCACAGTATGTACAGTCAGGGAAACAGGTCTTAGCCTTTTTACTAAATGGGTCAAGGAAAGCATGATTTGTGTAGAGAGAAGTTCACACACAGACACAGACACACACACACACAAATAATGAGAACCTTGTGTTTCATAACTACTAGGCTGATATGCTCACTAAAATGCTGGCATACTTTCTGAAGTTGTATAAAGATTTTCATAGAAGAGCAGAAGAAAATTTTGGAGCATCCAAAGATAGTAGGGCTTCCTTGCCAGAAGAGGAAGGAATTATAAATCTATAGATTCTGGGGCTTCCCTGGTGGTGCAGTTGTTAAGAATCCACCTGCCAATGCAGGGGACACGGGTTTGAGCCCTTGTCCCGGAAGATCCCACATGCCGCGGAACAACTAAGTCCGTGCGCCACAACTACTGAGCCTGCGCTCTGGAGCCCGCGAGCCACAACTACTAAGCCCGTGCGCCACAACTACTGAAGCCCGCACACCTATAACCCGTGCTCCACAACAAGAGAAGCCACCGCAATGAGAAGCCCGTGCACTGCAACGAAGAGTAGCCCCTGCTTGCAGAAATAGAGAAAGCCCGCACCCAGCAACGAAGACCCAACGCAGCCAAAAATAAATTAAAAATTAAAAAAAAAGCTTCATTATAAGTAGCACATTGACAATGATTTCAATTACCCTTAACTTCAAACTCACCTTGTTCATAGGAAAGAATTTATCATATCGAGAGGTTAGCCATCATGTTTTTTAAGACACAAGTCTTAGAGGCGAGGCACTTTTCTTGAATGTGTTGGGAAGAAGTCTTTGAAGTAAG
The DNA here is from genome assembly GCF_964165515.1 of Mesoplodon bidens. Taxonomy (NCBI): domain Eukaryota; kingdom Metazoa; phylum Chordata; class Mammalia; order Artiodactyla; family Ziphiidae; genus Mesoplodon; species Mesoplodon bidens. Next base: position 24,521,235 of record NC_138175.1, read on the forward strand.
TGGTCTTCAAGAAATATAGAATGCTACCTCCTTATTGTGGTTTTTTTTTTTTTTTTTACCAATGATTTTTAAGATTTGTCCTCCCCAACTTCCTGTCTCTTGTTTTCTTTTGTTATTTGTACAGACATTATTGAGCATTTACTGTCTGTTTTCTAGACACTGATTGGGGCTGGAGAATCAAAGACAAATAGTGTTCTCTCTGCCCTTAAAGAGCTGCCATCCCAGCATCTCTCTGAAAGTTAACTGCTGTATGAGTGGGAGAAGATAGTAGAATCTCTGAAAAGAATTTAAGTGACTTATCTTAACTCTACAGCAGTGAAAGTTCACTTTTTTTTGTTTTTTGTTTTGAAGCAAATGTTAACCCAAATTCCATGGCCATGTGCTCTTTGTTACAATTCTGGCTTTCTCTATTATGCAGTTTAAGAACCCATTGGTTTCATGTACCATTAGATATTCTGGAAACTGATCTTTATACTGGATATCTGCATTCCGGACTATTTTTTCTCAAGTGGACTAGTATGCATTTTTTAGATATATTTGAATTGTTTGCTGAATGAATCGCCCAATGATGAGAGCAAGTTACCACCAGCTTGGATAACAAGGGATTAAGCTTAAGAACAATTTAGCTGCTCCTACTCTTCTGAATTTGATTTGCAGTTAAGGTCTCCACTAATGTCCATTATGCCATAGTTATATGTGTGCTGTTGTGTTCTTAGTGTAACTCTCACAAAATTACAAACTCTCATTCTCAATGCTGTTTCTATCCTGGAATTTTGGTTGATTCTGTTGGCTAATGCAGAAATAATGGCAGAGTATTGAGAGGTTCACAGAATCAGTGAGAAATCCGTTGAACCTAGCTCAGAGAGCGTATTCAGATCCTGAAATGGTGAAAGCTTGCTAACAGCCCTGGTGCTGCCCCCTCCAACACTCACTCTTAGAAGTCCGGAATCCCCATTCAAATCCACGAGTGATGATGGATTTCCAAGATATCACGAGAAGGATCTTGATATGATGTGCAACCTGAGAGAGAGAGAGAGAGAGCAGATTCACTACAAAATCAATCTAGGCTATTCTTTTTTTTTTTTTTTTTTTGTGGTACGCGGGCCTCTCACTGCTGTGGTCTCTCCCGTTGCGGAGCACAGGCTCTGGACGCACAGGCTCAGCGGCCATGGCTCACGGGCCCAGCCGCTCCGCGCCATGTGGGATCTTCCCAGACTGGGGCACGAACCTGTGTCCCCTGCATCGGCAGGCGGACTCGCAACCACTGCGCCACCAGGGAAGCCCTAGGCTATTCTTAAAATGAACTTTGTAGTATTGAAACATATTTCTGAAGCACAGAGGGCCTATTATGTATATGTTACTGCAGAAATATTTGCAGATTGATTTTCATCCCTGTTTTGCACACTAAGAGTCAGAGAATTTGAGCAAACTCTCCAAGTTTGAACAGCTAATAAAAGACTGAACTAAGTTTTGAATATAGTATATTTCAGTATAACTTTCTCCCTGAGGAGGTTTCCATCAAATCTTAAGTGTAGGATTAACAGTGCAGCCTTAGGAAGCAACTTGGAAAAAGGAGTGCTTTTGTCAGGCACTGCGGTAGACTGATTCTCCTGTCAGTTGATGACGTTTTTATTAGTTCTGATCTACACTCATTAAAAGGAACCTGCAGCCTTTTGAACCCACACTTCAAATCTTCTTTGGCCATTATAACCCAGATATTAACTAGAGCCCCTTCATGTTACCCTCATGCATTCAGTGGAGCTAGGTGGGCACATGGACTTTATAGGAGATGATCTTATTCTTTCATTTACTAGCTTTGTGACCTTTAGGAAATCAGTCTTCTAGAGCTTTATCATTTCCCCTTAAAAGCAGAAATACTACCCTTAAAAGGAAAGCTTTGTAAGTTCAAGGCTAGATCTAACTTTTCTGTCAATGTTGAATACTGTATGAATGAAGAAAATGAATGAATTTTTAATTCACTCATTCATTCAGTTATTTATAATGCCACTATTTATGATATTAAAAGTGTTTTTAAATTTTTCAAGTATCAAACATATAACAAATATTATTTCCATGCTATTGTAGTTGTGCTATTTGATCATCTTCCTTATTTTTATCTCACTTATTATTTTCACCATTAGTGCATCTTACAAATGACCTATTACATGCCATACCCTATGCTTGGCCTATTGCATACACTGGACCTCCTGAGGGAGATGGTCATTACCATTATTTGACAGACAGAAACAAAAAAGCAGAGAGTTCATTTGCCTAGATATTAGATGGAGCTGTAATTTAAGCCCCATCTCTGTGTTCATGGTCAATTGTTTTTTCCTGCTCCACCATTTCATGTCTGACAATAAATGCCACAACAGTATGGATTTTCTGCTTTGGATATCCATAGTCAAAATGCTGAGCAGCCTTTTTTATAGGTAGGAAGATGTTCGCATTTGTTTCTTTTCTTTCTTTCTTTTTTTTTTTTAAATGTCAACGTCACAGAACCTTGATAATCTAAAGGGAGACAAAGAGATTTATGGTTTCTTGAGATTGTCGCCTACTTCTTTAAGAATAAAATGAAATTCTTTATACTGCACTTCAAGGTACTTGACATCTTTTATTATTTTCAGGTCATACACATCTTTCTTCCTATAAAGAGAGTCATCCTACAAGCATTCATTCATTACTCTTAAGGTCATGTCAGAAAGACTCATAGACTTATTGTCAACACACTCAGTATAAAAATATAAAACCATTTTTTGCCCAAAACCTTCCGTATGTTCTTATCAGGAAATCAATGTGCTGATGGGGCACTGAGAACTGGGAGACTTGGAGAAATTCAGTGTACTTTGCCATCTGCCCAAGCAGATGGAATTGGATTGAGCACTCGCACTCTGATCTCAGATCTGCTGGGTATTATCATCTTGGATGTCATAACTTCTAGAATTACTGCCCATGAAAAAGGTACCACTTAAGACATTGAAAAAAACTGCAGAGCATACTTTGCTGTGATATGGCTTCTATATTTTCTATACTGTTTAATGTATTATGTGCTTTGGAAGTTTAAAAAGAATCCTGAGAATATCTACAATTCTCTTTCTTTTGAATCTGCTTTCAGACTTCTTAAAAGCTGTGGTATCAACAATAACAGTGCCACATAATGTTCTGAGTCATTCAAAACTTTCAGAACTGGGTGTCTTGGATTTCCTGGTACTTACTGCACCTTTTCTCACATTAGTTCTTGATTTATGTGAGCCAGCTGTACACTGCATTGCCAGGCTTAACAGAATGAAAAAGATGCTGTTATATATCCAGACCCCTCATCCTTGATACAGGTTGGTACCCACCCCCATTCTCATGCTAATACCAGCCTGGTTCAGAGATGGATGTCTGTATTCACTTAATAAAACACTCCATTATCTAATGGGTGGCTATTGTAAACTCAGTGTATGCCCTCATCCTTTTCCAAAACTCTTTTATTGAAAGCCAAATATATTTTCTCATTTCATGAATTAATTTTTTATATGGTCCTGCTGTTCACAGCCTCTTGAATTATTATGTAGAAGTGTCGGATAGGCCCATTACTAGCTGCATTGGTCAAGTTATTCACTCTCTCTAAATCAGATTGTTTAATGCAAAATGGGACTAATTATGCCTACACCATAAAATTCTTGTGATGGTTAATACATGCAAATTGCTTACTGTATTTTCAGCCCTGGGTTAGTGGTTCAAAACTGATGAGTCTGAGAATTAGGCAGACCTGACAGATAAGGCTAAAGAGGGGCATGGGAACTAATGTTTATTTCAAATATTTGAGATGTGGGCGTTGGATATATGGGGTCCTTTTTTTTTTTTTTTTTGCCATACGCGGGCCTCACTGTTGTGGCCTCTCCCGCTGTGGAGCACAGGCTCCAGACGCGCAGGCTCAGCGGCCATGGCTCACGGGCCCAGCAGCTCCGCGACATGTGGGATCCTCCTGGACCGGGGCACGAACCCGTGTCCCCTGCATCGGCAGGCGGACTCTCAACCACTGCGCCACCAGGGAAGCCCTAAATGGGGTTCTTAATGCACGAACAACTTGAAAAATTGTTAAGTAAGTGTAGAATTGTTGGATATCAATGTACCAATTATAAATCTGAAGGCAATTTAATCTATAACTGGAAACAGAAGCTGTGGGTCTTTTCTTTAAATCATCATTCAGGAATTTATGCCTCTGGGTTTATTTAATTTTCACGACGTCATTTTCATGGACTACACTCCAAGTTTCTTAGCAACCTTAGATTCTCTGTGTTGCTATGCATGTGGCTTTATTGGACCATGGGCTCTGTGGTATGAAGGAGAGGTGGGAAAAGCTCCAGGGAATCACATACATATTATTAAGGACTCTGAATAGTTATATAGTCACTTTTTGGCTTAAGCTGGTGTAGGCAATTTCTGAATCCAGACCCATCTCTATTTACAAAGGCTCATACGATCTCGACTGAACTCCATATCTCTCTCCCCGTCTCATTTCTGCTTTCCTCTCTGAGTGGAAATCTTTTATTTAGACTGCTTCTGCTAGGCACCTGGGTAAGAGGTTCTTGACAGCTACAGGCTTGACTCTTCCTTCCAATTCAAAAGACAATAGAAAAGTGAGGTCCATTTTCACCTAGCACTCTTACGCTATTCCATGGAAAGGTTCTGGTTAGTCTTGGTTGGGTGATGTTTCTGCTCACAGTTCAATCACATTATTATGGCGAGGGATAGTCTGAACATTGTAGGAGCCAGGCCCAATTAAAAAACAGAATCAAACACGCACACACACACACACACACACAAAGTGTTCTCAGAAAAAAAGACATTTTTTCTTGCTAACGGAGTAGAGGAGGCACATACCGGTTCACCTTGGCCTTGCTCTTTTCTCACCAGCCCTCCCATTGCCTTCAGGAATAATGCATGTTGCTTATACTGTCCCACCCCAAACCAAATCAACTACAAAAATAGAAGCTTCTTGCATGATGCTCCTCAGGGAGGTGAACAAGTTTTGTTCATTTTCTTCTTACTTTGATGAACTCCATTCTTCTTGTTTCTTTCTTGGTTTTGGAGATTCTGCATTTATCCAATTGTAGTGTTTCTCATTTTCTGATGCCTTTGATAATCTCTTTTCAATTTCCATTTAGGAAAGGAGACATTCTCTGATATTTTCTGCTTGAATTTCTATTCTCATCCTTCCCTTGAGTTTGGATTTTTCTTAGATCAGTGTGACACGCAAATATGCATCTCTAAACCGGGTCTCTTTTTTAAGTTCCTAAACCACATGGCTAATGGCTCTACCTAGACATCTACATCAGCCCTTTAAACTCAGATTATCATGGTGCAATTACAAATACATGGATTATGGCATTTTATGGACTTGGGTAAAAGTCCAATATTCTAGCTTTAGTAATGAGGTGACCTGGTAGAAAATTAGTGTATATTGTGTAGCATGTTTAGTATGGAGATGATACTACATGTCTTTAAGAAATGTTTTGAAGATCAGAGATACTGCATGTAAAATCATGAGCAGATGCCTGAAACATAGCATTGAAGAAAGTTACTGCTATCATTAGGACCTCAAACTAAAAGAATGGCTTTCTTATCCTTTCAGCACCCACATATCAGTCCTAGGGAAACACCTTAATTGGAAGCTTTGAATCACATAACTATCTCTGGGTCAAAACAGTGTTGTCTTAGAAAATAAACCTATGCCTGATTCATGTTCTTAGAGCTAGGAAGGTACTTCCACATACTAGATTTATGTTTATGCCATTGCACTTGAAGAGGTTGGAACATATAGTAATGGGATCAGGAGTGACATTATATGCATTTTACCCCACCAGTAGTACATAGTGAATCTATTAGATGCTTGGGAAATCTTTTGTTAATTAATGAATGCATTAGAAAACAATTACATATATATATATATATATATATATATATAATGTATAATATATGTAATCTATTGGATTATTGTCTGACACTCATAGAATTAGAGTCTTTTGGACCTGGGAGAGACATCAAATGTTATTCAGTACGTTTTGCAGATAAATCCACATAGGACCTCTCTGCACACTGGATATTTTTTGATAGATTTCAAAATAAAATGTAGGCAATATTTAAGGGACCTGCTGCATGCTAAGACAGACAATAACCCCATTACCAAAACCATTATATGATTACATGACTCATTTAGCAGTGACTCAGAGGGGTAGGTGACTTGAACAAAAGCATACAGCTAGCAAGTGTCAGAGTCTGGATTCAAGCCTATGCTTCTGTGATTTTAATAAGGGAGCACCCTGTGCTATGAAATCTATTCTCCTGAATCACAATTTATGTTTTATCCTACCACATTACACAGACAGAAATACATTTTTAACATTCCAGGGCTTCGAGGGAAGATTCAGTCTACCCGGAAATCCATTCAATGACAGGTCTGCCACTGGAGTTCACTCTTTTTTTTTTTTTTTTTTTTGCTGTATGCGGGCCTCTCACTGTTGTGGCCTCTCCCGTTGCAGAGCACAGGCTCCGGACGCACACGCTCAGCGGCCATGGCTTACAGGCCCAGCTGCTCCACGGCATGTGGGATCTTCCTGGACCGGTGCACGAACCCGCGTCCCCTGCATCGGCAGGCAGACTCTCAACCACTGCGCCACCAGGGAAGCCCTGGAGTTCACTCTTTGTAGTGATTGTCTGTGTTTATGCCTGCTTATATTCCCTAAGTTCTGGGAACTCTCATGTCAGATGCCAATCCTCACTTCATACCGTTCATTCTGCCAAGAGGAAGTCTATTTATTTTGAGTCATTTGTATCATTGTTGCAATTTAAGGGCAAGAAATATGCTCTTAACACATATCAACACAATCACCTTCATTTTTCTTTTTTATTAAATACATAACTGCCTGAGAAGGTTCATTTTGCTCCTTTTTTCTGTGTAAATCCAAACCCTAGCTTGGTGTTTTTCAACAATCTTGGACTCACTTACTTACTTACTTACTTACTTATTTAATTTATTTATTTATGGCTGCATTGGGTCTTGTTGCTGTACGTGGGCTTTCTCTAGTTGCGGTGAGTGAGGTCTACTCTTCGTTGTGGTGCATGGGCTTCTCATTGTGGTGGCTTCTCTTGTTGCAGAGCATGGGCTCTAGGTGCGTGGGCTTCAGTAGTTGTGGCATGCAGACTTCAGTAGTTGTGGCTCACAGGCTCTAGAGCACAGGCTCAGTAGTTGTGGTGCACGGGCTTAGTTGCTCCGCAGCATGTGGGATCTTCCCGGACCAGGGCGTAAACCCATGTCCCCTGCATTGGCAGGCGGATTCTTAACCACTGCGCCACCAGGGAAGCCCAGCAATCTTGGACCATTAACATTCTATCGTGGTCTTTTGCCAAGAACAAGAGGCAATTTGCGGTACAGGGCGACAGGAAGGTGTTCCCCACCCTTTTTTGGAGCAGTGGAAAACTTGTTTTAGATGAGCAGCCTGCACCCTGTCAGATTTCCTGACGCTTTCTCAAGCAGCACTAAAGGAAATGAACTAATGGTAGCTGATGCTTGTGATGGGCAGACTCCCTCCTGCCGCTCAGAATTGGAATGTGAGTGAAACCTGTGGGGCCAGGGCCAACCCTGAGAGAAACAGGTTTTTAACAGCATGAATTTATGAATCCAGTCAAGCAAATGAGAGCTTACTATGCTTGGATTCTAAAAATGATGCCTCATTTATTAAATTAAGCTGCAGAAATTCTACTCCAATAATGTTAAATGAGAGTTTTTAACTCTCAAAGCCAGGCTTTTCTTTTGGTTATTCTCCTTATTTGATAGTGTTATTTTACACTCTCCTTCACATGGAAGGGAGAGTAAAGATTTGTGGATGGAAAGTGCTGTGCTTACAGCCAGATAAAAGTGGGTCGGAGTCACGATTATGCCTTTTACCTGCCCTAGGTCTCACTGCTTTTAAGATAACCTTTATCATCTTTAAAATGGGCATAATTCCCTAAGCTATAAGAGTGTGGTGAATGAGAGTGTAGGAAGGAAGATCATGGCCTATGACTCAATAGTTCAGTGGAAATGAGGAGAGAAAAACTTCAGACACATACGTCAAGATAGGTGTTTTCACAGAGTAGTTTCTGGGGCACATGCAAGAACTCCTATTCACTCTTTTTTTTTTTTTTCCTTGAGCTGATCACAGGAATCTACGTAAAACTATCCTCCAAGGAACTCTTATTCTAGTGAAAGAGCCACTGGCCTTAAAGTCATGTCTCTACTTAAATCCAACTGTGATATAAGTGATATGAAAATTTTAACCCCAGCATGAGATTCTGACTAGGTTACTCATGATCAGTATTAACATGATGGGAGGGAATGTGGTGGTATTGGAAGGAGAAAATGAAAACCTATACACTATTTGAAGTCAACCATATGTGGGATCTTTGGGCATGTCTATCTTTTACTAACTACATGACATGGACTAGTATTTTATCCTTTCTACTACTTGGTTTCCTCCTTTCTAAAGTGAAAATACCCTGTATTTGCATGATTGCTTTGATTGATAAACGAGATAATGCTTGTAATGATCCCAGCACAGAGCTTTGAATGCCGTGGTTGTTTTGGAGTGCCAGTCTTCTACCTACATCCTAAAAATTAATAATTGCTCATTGTTTGTTTCTGCGTTTTGGAACATAATTGACTTAATTTTAATGGTTTGATTCAGTGTATTCTTTAGTATTCTTATTTAGACACAGATTTTATGATGATGATGTTATATAGTTGAATATTTAGGTACATATTACGTGTGTGCGTGTATATGTGTTTGTTATTTTTGTTTCTGAATGACCACACTTTCTTTCTTTTGTGGCCAAATTATATCAGTAGACAAGTTGGTTTGCTCTCAAATTACTCCCACCTCATGTCTGTATGAAAAAAGTATAAGAAGTATGTAAGCTAGAGAACTGCTTTATCCTCTTCTTTTCAAAGCTACATTTTCAAGTGAAGAGGTTCAGCCTAATAAGGCCCTTTGTGTTAAAACCAATGAACATTCATTTTAATTGATAATTCTTCCTGAATTTTGAAATGTGGTTTCTCATCTCAAGAAGCCAATTTTACTAACCTTTTGATAGTGTCCCATTTGTAATCAAGGCATAAGAACAATTAACTGTTAGGATTAGGGTGTAAATAGAAGGATAATTCACAAATAGGCATTCTCCATACCTGTTATGCTAAAGAGCCACTGCAAATGAAAAGAATTAACATACGTTATGGGCCATTTTCATGAAAGTGCCTGCTTGCAAATGAGAACACCTAGGTGGAAATATGCAGTGGCGGTGCTCCCCAAAGGTACACTAGTGCCACCTCTGTCCTTGTTAGCATGTTTTATCAGGAAGGCAGTCAGCTGTAAGAGGACCATATGTGTGTGTGTGTGTGTGTGTGTGTGTGTGTGTGTGTGTGTGTGTGTAAAATTGTTCTTACTTTTGTTCTTTTGCTTTTCTTTTACTTAGAATTAAATTTATTTGGTAGTGGGAGACACGAGTCTCTTTGTGAGGCATCCACTTTGTGTGAGCTCATTTTAGAATTTTTGTTTAGGTTTTTAAGAGCCTGGGTGTATAGAAAATTGGGTAGCTAAATATCGAACTTAGGATACTTTGCTATTATGAACTTTGGGACTCATAAATGTGTCTTTTGTTGGAGACATTTAATAAACATATGTGAAACAACTGTTCTGTGCCAGGTTTTGTGCTGGTGCTGGGTATGCCGTAATTACCATATTGTGGTGATTATAGCCTTTAGGGAAAGGTGATTTGTTTTGTATCTTACCTCCCCTGAGAATGTAAGCACATTAATAAATTAAGCATCAGAATGGGAGGTTGGTTGACAATGAAACAAACAGGGTACAGATAGAAAATAGCAAACAGGTAGGGATGGTCTAGTTTAGATGATGTGGTCTTAAAGGAACCACTTTTGACATTTAATTAGACCATGATGCCCATTTGAGGGAATTTGAACATGCTGTTTCTTATATGTTGAACACTCTTGCCCCCAACCTCAATGCCAAAAGCCATAGAGAAGCAACTGATTGGGGGTGGGGGGTAGGATGTATTTTATACATAAAGAACAGCATGATCAAAGGCCTTGAGGCAGATAGAGGTGGGGAAGAGCTAGATGCATATGAGGAACTAAGATACTTCTGTGTTAGAGGCCAGGTTATGCAGGCCACATTGACCACTGTAGACCACTGTAAGAAATCTGGATTTTATTGCTTTGCTCACAGGAAAGCCATTGAAGGATTTTAAGCAAAAAAGGATGCAAAGTACTTTACATTAAAAAAAAAAATCAATCCACCTTCTACTGAGCAGAGAGGTAGTTATGGAAAGAGAAAGGTAACCAGTAAACCATCTGTAAGGCCTATAGTTAACCCAGGAGAGAGCATGGATGATAGTTTATAGAGAGAGATGTAGGTCATAGATTCCCTGTATATTTTTGGGCAGACCGAGACCCATAAAGAGGCAGTGATTTGCTCAAGGCCACAGACCCACTCGAGGGTTGAGCTAGAACTACAGCCAAGTATCTTTCCCCCTTAAGCCTGTGCTCATTGTAAATAAGTGAGCTTTGAAGGACTTTCCAGGGAGAAATACCCAAGGGTTTAATTGTGTCGCCATTGGCTGCCTCTTGTTTGGTAGAGATAAGCAAGGCAGAAAGGCTTTAAACAAGCTTAAAAGCGCGTTTCTGAGTATTCATTTATATCTGATGTGTTAGAAGATTCTCAATTAAAGAAAACAACAACAAAAAAATCAGCATTACCGGTATATTTGCTTTCTTGAATTTTAGAAATTCTGGGATCTTGGGAAAGGCTTTAGAAAGTGGGTAGTTTTTTAATTTCCCAAGTCATTCCATTTTCCTTTGTCTTTCAGTATTTTTCACAATGGAGAAGAAAGTCTTAGTTTATTGTTAGTCCTTAGCGAGTATTAAAAAGAAAGATTAACACCTACCTGGGCCTGAGGCTCCCCTCCCTCGTTTCTTTTTTAAAAAATTTATTTATGTATTTTTGGCTGCATTGGGTCTTTGTTGCTGTGCATGGGCTTCTTATTGTGGTGGCTTCTCTTTTTGCAGAGCACGGGCTCTAGGCGTGCGGGCTTCAGTATTTGTGTCACGGGCTCTAGAGCACAGGCTCAAGTAGTTGTGGCGCACGGGCTTAGTTGCCCCATGGCATGTGGGATCTTCCTGGACCAGGGCTCAAACCCTCGTCCTCTGAACTGGCAGGCGGGTGGATTCTTAACCACTACACAACCAGGGAAGCCCCCTCCCTCCTTTCTTAGAGACTTTGACAAGCTACAGCATCTAGACAGAATTTAATCACGTTGCTTCATTTCCATTGAATTTATTTGTATTATTACAGTTATTTATGGCATGTGATATGGGTTTTCTGTTATATTTCAAAAAGTTTTCTTTTGAAATAAATTTGAGTAAAAAGTCAACTTAAAGAGAAAAGTAAAAATGTTATAGGGGCTTCCCTGGTGGTGCAGTGGTTGAGAGTCCGCCTGCCGATGCAGGGGACACGGGTTCGTGCCCCGGTCCGGGAAGATCCCACATGCCGTGGAGCGGCTGGGCCCGTGAGCCATGGCCGCTGAGCCTCCGCGTCCGGAACCTGTGCTCCGCAATGGGAGAGGCCACAACAGTGAGAGGCCCGCGTACCGCGAAAAAAAAAAAAAATGTTGTAGATAGTATGGGTATGTAACAAACATAAAGCAGGATTTTGGATCCCTTGTACTGGTCACCTCACTGATGGTCCTGTTGGCGTAGTGGAGACGTGGAGAGGGGTTTGCTAGGGGCCAGTTTTCTGTGTCTGCTCCCCCCCACCCCTCCCACTCCCACTTTGTTTTTCACTCTGTGGGAAGAATCAGTTTCCCATATTCCCATAGTAAGGCAGTGAGTATGAGATACAAAACAGCCCTAATCTTCAGAAACCAACCTCATAATGGAGGTGGGGGTGGGGAGAGAAGAATGAATTTAAGTGTTTATCAAAGGAAACACTTTTTAAGGTAAATTATGCTTTATGTGTACCATGGAATGGTGCAGAGTCACTAAACATACCACATTGACCTAGATACAATGTGGTAACTGATTTCTAAAACAGATTAAATGAAAAAAGGTCAGAAGATGCTGCAAATTTGTGCTTTATTTCTCCCATTTTTATAAAGAAAGTAAATGCTGCATGCATGCTAATGTAGATGAAGATAGAAAACGTCTGAAAATACGCACTTGGGGAAGTTATCACATATTGCTTCAGTCAGGGTTGGGAGGTAGACTTGGGAAAAGGCTTACGTTTATTTTATACAGTTTTATACCAATGTTCCGTTTTGTCGAGTTATGCCATACTTTTCTCACAAAAACAGAAGGGACAGCACACATTTAGTTTTTGAAGGAAAGGAATGAATACCAATTTTTAAGTCAGAGCCCATTCAGTTCAACAGTATTAGAAGCAAGGCTTTAGGCCAGCAGCCCAAGACTAACTGGGCTTAAGGCAGACATGCCCAGCACTTTCCTCAAACAGCAGATCCACGGGGTCACATGATGGTAACCGGAGATGCTGTGGGTGGCACAGTCGTGGTGACATCCTCCTCGTGCCTGCTCCCTTCCCCACCCCACGCCTAGTGAGGATTCAGGACTAATGTCACTCTCACGGAGACACGTTTACTTAGCATTTGTACTTTTCCCACTTTTAACAACTTTCACAAAGATTTACTGAGCATCTGCTCTTTGCTAGGCATTGTTCTTGGTATAGAGATGCAGAAGTGCAGAAGACAGTCTTACCTAACATGATTTTGGTGTGAAGCCGTTAATTTACCTTGGAAGGGAAGAGAACTATACTTACTTATGTAAGTGCTATGTATAAGGCAGGGATAAGAGATAGACAGTAATGCAGGTAGGGATTTCCTCTGTGCAGTGGTAACATCAGAGCAGAAGCTGGAAGGAAAGCGCTGTAAAAACTCTTTCCCTGGAATGGGGAGGAGCTGGTCAGGTATAAGGAAAGAAAGAGAACATTGTGGCGTCATCATCATCGTCCTGAGTGAGGCAGAGAAGAGAGACGGGCAGGGAGGCTGTGGAGGTGGACAGGGATGCGACCGAGAAATATGTGATGGAGATTTGCGGCCACTGGAGACTTTGAGTGGGACAGTAATGCGATCCGATACGTGCTTTTTAAGAGCTTCTGTCTTCAAGCCCGGAGTAGAAGCAGGAGCTCATTTGGTATGCTATTCTGATTTTCTTAGAACTTTCATCTTAGAACTTTAAGGAATGCAAATCCTCAGAGAATGTGGATGAAAGAAAGTAAAAGTGACGTGAACGCTCTTAAAACTATCAGAGAGAGCTCCAACAATAGTTTTTAAAAGTATGAAGTATACTGCTCAGCTTGACCACAAGGATCCAGCCAGTCAAGACAGTGTCGGTGATGGATGATTAAGGAGGAAGGAAAGAAGGATGGGATGGAAACAGGCATGCGGACTGAATAAAGAAGGGGCAACAGCTCTGAAGTACCAGAAATTCACCCATTGTTTCTGTTTGCATGCTGCATTTCTTTCAACATTAGAGTATTTGTGAGTATTAGGCTATGGATTCCATATGTCACGCTGCACTATTCAGAAACATCTTCAGTAAACATGTATTGAGTGCTCCACTGTGATAGGCTCTGTGCTGAAGACAGAAAAAAAATAGTCCATGTGGTGATTATGCCCTAAAGACTCAGCTTCTGGAGAGAAAGGGCTGGTCTCTTGTGCATAAAATCTGTGGAGTCACACAGGCCTCTGCTGCTCAGAAGGGCCCCCATGCCTGGATTCATTCCCTGCTGACACTCTTGTGACTGAAGTCTGATGAGAGAAAGGAGCCTGCACATAAGCAGAAGAGCTATGTGCAAGAAAGGAAAGTATTTCATATTTTAGTACCTGTTTTCTCTGCCTTTTCATTTTGTACTGGGCATCATGAATTATGTAGCTGGTTTGCAGCCAGACATGTAGATATTTAAACCAGTCATTACAGTAGACCCTGGCTTTTCCTAGGTGAGAAGTGCCCCGTGCACAAGTGTAGGGTTAGATAGAGGCACTGAAGTCAGACAGAGGTGGGAGATGCAGAGGGTCAAAGAAGGCTTTCAGGAACAAGTGAGAATCCAGTTGACTTTTGAAGGAAAATCAGGAGTTGGACAAATGAGAGAAAGGACTTCAGGCAGAGAGAGCAAACAGTATATGTGACTGTGAGATGGTGTAAGGAGTTGTGCCTGGGCCTTTAACACTGTCCTTGAGGCTTTAGTTCAGGGAATGGCTTGGGGTTCTATTGATGGGAGATGGACCTGGAGAGAAATGGTCAGGCTCAGATCAGGGAGAGCCTTCTGTGTCACACTGTTGAGTAGAGAAGCAAATTGTCTCTGAAGTACTACTTTTAGTAAATAACCTCAGATGTGCAGGTAGTAAGGAAGGTGTTCAGGAGAGTGACGATTGTTTTTATTAAGTATTACATGACGCTCCTTGTGCAAATCTTCTCATGTGCATCACTTTGCTTCATAAGGCTTTGAAGATTCCTATTCATCCCTACCCTGGAGCATGGATGAAGGAACTGAGGTTGAGCCTATGACTCTCGAAACAGGTGGCCTTAGAGAAAGTGGGAAACTGAGATTCATGTCAAGTATTTTGACTTCAGAGCCCATGCTCTTGACTTCCACTTTTTTTTTTTGGCATCCCTCCAGAATGGTAGGCCAACAGCCATGGTGGGAAAAGGCTTTGACACATTGATAAGGCTTGATCTAAATTATAAGGGTTGTAGAACTTTACTGTGTTACTGTTATAGATCAATGTGACAATATTGCTTTCTTCCATTGATATAACTCTACTTTGTTTAGCTATTCTCCCACATACCACCACACTCATATAGATTAATTCAACTTTCAAATAGATCAAAGAACTCTCATAACTTCAGGCTTGCATACATACTTTTTCTTTTGACTGGAGAGCAGTTCCAAGCACTCTTTTATTTTGCTCAGTCTGTAGAAACCCACCTAAGCTATCACTGACCTCTGGAATTTTCCTTGCCTCCTGCAGACTGGCTTGGCTTCCCTTTTCCAAAGTTCCTTAATCCTCTGTGCTTTCTTATCTCTTGAGATAAGTGTACTTATCTCCTCTCTCACTGGACAGGAGGTTCTTGAGGACAGGCACATGTTTTATTTCTGCATTTCTGCACCATTTTATTCTGATATACTCAGTCTCTAAAACAATTGGGAATATAGTCAGTGTACAATTGTATTCCAGCGTGTGTAACCATCCATTGTCCTAGTAGAATCTGTTTAATGGAGTGCCTGACATTAACAGAAAATTCTTTTGAGTGCCTAGTGTAAGGCAGACACTGTGCTGGGTTCTGGGACTATAAAGATGAAGGAAAAGACATGTTAAAGATGAATGGGAGAAGGGGGAAGAAACAATTTTAAATATGGTGCTCAGCAGAGGTGGGGTTATATTCAGGCTGTAACCTGAAGGGTGAGAAACCAGCTATGTAAAGATTCATGTGGAAAGTATTTCATCCATTGAGAAAATACCAAATTCAAAGGATCTGTGTTGCAAGAAAATTTGTCATGTTCAGATAGCCTGTGTGGCTGGACCAGAGCATATGAATGTGTGTGCCTGAGTGTATATGTGTTTGTGTTCGTACATCTTTATGTGGTTGTTCATATATTTTTCAGTCCTTTTACTTCCATCCTTAAATCCTACACTCTACTTTTTTGTACCTGAGCTGAATGGCTACTCAACTAGTTGGAGTCTCTTGAAGTCACATTAACTGGTGTTCTGTTTCACAGAAACGGTGAACCTGGAAGATAGGGAGGGTTTCCAGTGTGTTCGTTTTAAAGGACACTTAGCTGCTGCTCCTGGCTCTTAAATTGACATTCTTTCTGGATTCCTTGAAGGGAACAATCAGATAGACTGTAGGTGGTCTTGCTTAACATTTGAAGCTTTATTCTTAGACAAATACTGCCAGGATATGCTTTGATTCCTGAGAGCAGCTAGAACCTTTCATGGTGTGTGTGTGTGTGTGTGTGTGTGTATGTGTATGTGTATCTATATGTCTAAGGGGAGGAGAAAGGACTAGTAACTTTGATCTCTTGAGTCTCTGATTGTGTAATTAAGAATTAATTGGCCAAAACCTAATTTTGAATGTATAGCCACTTCCACTAACTTGCTTCTGCTGAAATGATTTGCCAAGCAATATTACATTAACCCCTGATCTACTCTGAATCCACTTGTTTCTATGAATGTCAATATTCTGCAGCGGAGGATAGCATGGTCTTCATTAGATGGAATTCCATTTCTTTTTTGTTCGTTTTTGTTTGTTTGTTTGTTTATTTGTTTTTTGGAATTCCATTTCTTAAACACTTACTGGGTCTATGGCCTTGGTTAAATAGTTTTCCCAACTCATCTGTGAAACAGAGCCAATACCTACTTTAGAAGATTACCTTTGAAATATGGTGTTAGTGGTAGTTCATTATGTGTTCACTTTTAAGATCGTTACTACCAAGCAGAGTTTATAATTACAGAATTATTATTTAGTTGTCTCACTTTTCCCATAAAAATTGGGAGTCAGTTTTCAAAAATCGAATAATTATGTGCACTTGAACTGATTCTCAAAAGAATTTTTGTTCTGCAAATATGTTTAGAGTATTTATCATGGTTCAAGTTTAGTCCCAGGTGCTAGGAATATAGAGATGTGTAAAGCCTGTTCCTCGTCATTCTAGACAGCATCATATTAAAATCACTGTCGAGACTGGTACTGAACATGAAATCCTGAGTAGGGGAGAGGATGTGAAACCAAGAGGGACAAACACCATATCTAGTTTTTTATATCTCCTTTCTCCATAGCAGATAGATGAGAGGTGGTCAGTTGACTTAGAAACGTGTCCTCCTGAGATACAGGAAACCCTGCCATGAAAAGATTTCAACTGAGTGGAAGACTCCACCCATCAGTCTAAATAGGGGAAACATACGTTCCAAACATGCTATATAAATTGAGATGATTTTATAAAGTTGACCAGTATAACTTGAAAGAAAATTGAATCTTTTGGTAGCAGTTATTCTTTGTTTAGTCCTCAGTCCTTTGATATTTGAAAGGGAATGTTTCCACATAGTCATAGCATGTCGTTCACTCATAATACTTAACCAGTATCTGTTTTCTAAGTGAAACACAATGGGTCTTGTGCTCAGAGATTTTGGGAGACAAGAGCTAGTATTTATAATACTAGTTTCCCACTAATAACAATATGATACATTATTTTTAAATACATTTGCACAAAGAACAACAAATAAAATTAATAGTATTCTGGTATAGAAAAAAAATCAAGTAGATGGAAGGGAAAAAAGCAAAAATATGGAAGTAGTGTGGTGCTTTGTGAAGATTTTACATTCTAAATATGTGGAGTCCCTCCACCTACCAGTCTTTCCTTTTCTACCCTTGAGGTCCAAATGATCAACTACTTTCATGATTTATTGAAAAGATATCCCAGGTGATTTCCTTGCATCCATTTACTCCCCTTCCCAATTTGCACTCTACACTTAATCATAGAGGTGATACAATTTGATGTGCATTTTGAAAAGATCATGTGAGATACTACACATTTATCGTTTTTCTTTACATATAGGAGATAAAATCTTGAGGATCTCTAATAGACATCACATGACTTGCCCCTGCCTTTCTATTCAACCTTCTGCAGACCATGCATCCTCTTCAACATAATCTGTGCTCCCCGCATCCTGGCCTCCTTCCATTTCTTGATGTTTACATGGGTTATTTTCCTCTGGGTTTTTCATAGGCTCTTTCTTCTATCTTGAATTCACCTCCCATGCCATCCCAACTCCACATTAACTCCTAACCTTTCTGAAAAATCTCAGTTAAATATTTATTTCATTTGAGAAGCCTTCCCTGACACCCCTTCATGGAGTCAAATCTCTTCCTTCATTTTCACATGATACCCAATACTTATCTTCTATAACACTTGGCAACACACATACCAAAAGTAAACACAAAACATAAAGAAAACTATAAGTCTGTCCCCCAAGTCAAACTATACATTATTATTGGTGTTAACCATTATAGTCTCAGCACCTAACACAGTAAAGGAGCTCAAAATATATTTATGTTTGAATTAATTGTTGAATGGAATTCCCTCATGGTATTCTTCAACTGTGGTACTGGTATTTTGTTTCTATGTAATAAACTCATGCAGGAAATTAGAGTTTACTGGCTTATTTTAACTCATATTAATAATAAAAGTAATTTTCACAAATTTCAAAAAAGAATTTATTTCATCAGGCAATTATTAAACATCAGGTCTAAAGAACTCTACTTTGGAAGATACACTGATGAACAAGAAGACATGGGCACTGCCTTTAGGATGCCTAATAATATTCAGTAACTGATTTAAGGTTTATTCTATTTCTTTCTACATCAAAGGTTTCTACTAACTTATGCAATGAATGAATTCCATCCAGCAAAGTTGGCAAATTCCTGTGAAGCAAATCCTATTTTCCCATCGACTTGCATTATGATATTGAAAATGCATTTCCTCTTGGTGAGGGGACCTGCAGTATTCAATTGCTTAACATGGTGGATGCCTGGGAAATCATATCCCTTTAAATGAGTAAAGAGAAACAAAGGAGGAGCCATAGGTGTTATAGGAATTGCTAATGTCCTATAAAGGTGCTGCAGTTAAAGGTTCGTGGTGGCCTAGAAATTATTTCTGGCTTTTACCTTCAGTAGAGTAAATATGAGACTCAGTAGTGAAGGCAAGCAGAGCCTTTTGGTTTTGAATCCCAGTTTTTCCCCACTAGTGGAATGACCTAGGGCAATTTACTCAACTTCTTTGAGTTCCATATTTTTCAAATGTGAAAGTAAGATAATATGGGATTTTTCATAGGTGTATTGAGAGGACTAAACAAATTATATATGTATTGCTTAGCATAATGTCTGATACAAAGGAAGCACTCATTTAAATATATCTATGTTTATTATTATTACTATTATTAGTAGTATTACTCTTAGCCAAAGACTGGAGTGTGAAGTGTTAGTGGCATAAAGACGTAAAGAATTAGAAATAATAGTTGACCTGGTGTTGGGGAGGAAAATAAGAAAATATCACATCTTGAGGTTTTTTTTTAATATTATCATTTTCGGCACTAAGCCATTTGATCAAAAGCAATAGGGGGGATCGACACCCAGTTACATTCCCCATGGTGCTCTGCACTCATGTCATTTAATCTTTTCAACATTGATTCACTCAACAGACAAGTATTGAAATCCTATGCACATTTGCTAAATAGATTAAAATCTAGCACCTTCCTGCAATATTTCCCTAAAGGTGTCTCTTTAGAAGAGCTGCTTCTCAGTTAAAAATATCCTACTCTCTGTCTAATCTCTAGTACCTTCTCTCAACACATAAGTCAGAGAGGGGAAAAAAAATCTATTTGGGATCAAAAGGTCTTGCCTTCTGTATTACAACCTGTACCACTTACCAGAGAGTGTGCTGGGCTCATCCTTTACAGACAGAAAGGGCTTTATCAATAATTTTGCTGTACCACATCATTTACAGGTCCCTGGCTGTCTTGATTTCAGGCTTATTCAGGCTACACATGCTGTAAAAAATCAGGGCACAGGAAACACAAGTGTGATGCTGTGGTTCATGGAGCTTAAGATGTCTTAACTCTAACATTTACTCAAGTGCATCCTGTGAGGTATTAATAGATATCACATGAACCAACGTTTCCCAGTGTTCACCACAAAACCTGCAAGTTTGTCATATTAACATGTTTCTTTGCTGCAGGAGTAATCAGACTTTTTTTTTTTTTTTTTTGCGTTACGTGGGCCTCTCACGGGCCTCTCACTGTTGTGGCCTCTCCCGTTGCGGAGCACAGGCTCCGGACGCGCAGACTCAGCGGCCATGGCTCACGGGCCCAGCCGCTCCACGGCATGTGGGATCTTCCCGGACCGGGGCACGAACCCGTGTCCCCTGCATCGGCAGGCGGACTCTGAACCACTGTGCCACCAGGGAAGCCCCAGACTTTTTTTTTTTTTTTTAACATCTTTATTGGAGTATAATTGCTTTACAATGGTGTGCTAGTTTCTGCGTTATAACAAAGTGAATCAGCTATATGTATACATATATCCCCGTATCTCCTCCCTTTTGCATCTCCCTCCCACCCTCCCTATCCCCCCCCTCTAGGTGGACACAAAGCACTGAGCTGATCTCCCTGTGCTGTGCGGCTGCTTCCCACTAGCTATCTATTTTGGTAATCAGACTTTTAATTTGCCGACCTGTTTTGTGTGTCTCCACATCAGTGATATAGCATAAAGTCAACACAGCACATAAGTTCCCCAAAATATATTTGATCACTTTGGGTGCATAAGATTATTTTAAGAAATATTCACCCCCTCTGCTACTTCCATCATCAGAGGAGTATGTTTCCCTGCCCCAATTTTATCAAAAGTATTGAGAGAAGAAAGATAATTTTCTAATAAAAAGATACTGTACTGAACAATTAGCACATGCTCTTGTCTTTAGCATATTCTTGAGAGGGATTAAAGATATGCATTTAACATCTATTGTTGGACTGCTGCTTCTTTCAGTCAGCACTGGGCAGGTTCTATGCCACTTGGGGCCCCAGTTGTATTCTGGTTACATATTGGTAATATTTGGTGAATAATGAATGAGTAGCGTGTCTGCTATTGGAGAGACACTGTGCTAGATGTTAAGTGTTGACTGTGTTCTAAGCCCCTTTTGGATGTTTCTTCCAATTTCATGAATTTTTGAAACCTAAACTTACGTTATCAGATTCAAATCAGAAAAGCAAGAGATCAGAAATACTCAGAAGCTAATTCTTACAGTCAGGCTTAAGTTAACCCTTTGATAGATATCTTAATGTCTTTCTGTTTTATTATGTTATTCTTTACAGTGTCAGCACCACCTAAACATCTTCTCAGATCTTGTCCCAATTTGGTGTCATAAATGAAGTTCAGTTGGTAATTACCAACTAATTGATTTACATGTGGTTTTTCTCATTGTGTTGCCATTATCAAAGTGGGATTCTTTTTAAAATTTATTTATTTATTTATTTATTATTTATTTTTGGCTGCGTTGGATCTTCGTTGCTGCCCGCAGGCTTTCTCTAGTTGCAGCGAGCAGGGGCTATGCTTCGTTGCAGTGCGTGGGCTTCTCATTGCAGTGGCTTCTCTTGCTGCAGAGCATGGGCTCTAGGAGTGCAGGCTTCAGTAGTTGTGGCACACGGGCTTAGTTGCTCTGTGGGATCTTCCTGGACTAGGACTCAAACCCGTGTCCCCTGCATTGGCAGGTGAATTCTTAACCACTGTGCCACCTGGGAAGTCCCCAAAGTGGGATTCCTAATGGCTAGATAACTAGGACAGAAGTATGGACAGGGAAGATATGCTGGTTAACTATTCATGATCAGGAGTCCCTGTGCTCTCAACCACATAGTTTGCCTGACTGTCTCACTGTAATATGAACTCCATCAAATGCACATGTCCTTGGATTATTTTCATTTCCTAGTGTCATCTATTATTTGAGAACGGAGCCACAACAGCCTTGTAAGTTGGCCAATAGCAATTCCATGCTGAAATTTAAATACACTTTTAACCCTGTTTGACATTTATTTTAATCTTAGACATAATTTACAATACTCTAGAGTAATGAATGAAGCTTTTCTAAGAAAGAACTGAAATAAATATGTAGAATGAAGGGAAAAAAGCATATTCATATATTAAGTCTGAAAAGGAGTGTTACTTCATTTAGAGAAAAAAATGTAGTATAATTTCTCTCAGATTTATACTACCCGAAACATGAACTCTATTCCATTTTTGTTTTCCATTGACTCATATATTCCAGGAGGAGAGAATTCAACCTAGAATGAGAATTTCTTGAAGGAAGGGGTCACATTTTATTCATCATCTCTGTGTGTAACTCCTCTGGAAAATAATAGGGACTCAAGATATGTTTGTATGACTTTTTATGACTGAAAAGTATGAAAGATTGAATGGTACAGTTACAAAAATACGTTTTTTGGGAATGATCAGCCTTTTCTTTGACACATTTAATATAATTTTTATTCAAACTGTTTAGATATTTAAAAAAACTCAGTACCTTACAGAAAAGTCATATTTGCCTTATTTCCTCATAATCATTGTAATAATAATCATACCCAAACCTAAAGTGAAATATACTTCAATATAGAAATAAGATCTACAATAGCATTCATGTGTGGGAAATAAATAATGATTTGGAGTTGCTTTGATAATGTTTGTGATACTGTTTTTGAGCAATCTTGAAATTCTTGGGTTTAAAAAATAAAGACCTGTTTCAAGCCCATCAGCAAGAGAATACTTGGTAAATTAGTAGAGACACTGCTTCAATCACTGTGGAATATTCCACTCAGTAAATAGGAGAATTGACCTCTTACCTGGGAACCAGATAACCAGATTTGGTCAATTTTAGTTACCAGTCTGATTCCAGATCCTCAATTACTAGATCCTCAGTTACTTCTCTTCTCCTCTCTGAATTCTTTACATAACATTGTTTTTTGAGATTTCCCTGGTGGTCCAGTGGTTGAGGATCTGCCTTCCAATGCAGGGGACATGGGTTCGATCCCTCGTTGGGCAACTAAGATCCCACATGCCTCGTGAGGCAACTAAGCCCTGCAAATACTGAACCCATATGCCACAGCTATGACCCGACACAGCCAAAAATAAAAATAAATATTTTTTTACAAAAAGATTGTTTTCCACCAGTCAAGAGAAGAAGAAAAACACTGTCGTTCAGCTTAGCAAATATTTATTAAGAGGCCAAAAGGTGGAGATCTAGAATCTGCAGGTATTTATTTATGAGCTGTGCCTCCTTGGACAAGTTATTCAGTGGCATTGAACTTCAGAATAATCTTTGTTCTTTCTAAATTCCATCTTGTTTTCAGGGTCAAGAGGGTTAACATGTACAAGGGGAAAAGGTGGAAGAAAACTATATGTCCTGCACAATTACTGTATACCAAATAGTGTACCTTTCAAACCTCAGCTTCCTAATTTACTAAATAAATGTGTTCATACCTACCTACTTCAAAGGAGAAAATAGAAGTTTGATCAGGCACCAGCTGTCGGAAATTGAACTGAAGTCCTAACATGCCTGATTCTAAAATTTAGGTTTTTTTTTTTTTTCTAAATATCCTCTCCAGAAACACTGTATATAAAGGTATTAAAAGCAATGCTTTCTTTAGAATTTTGCTAGGCACCATGCAGTACACGATCTTCAATTCTTATGGTTTCCACAATTTCCTATAGATATACTTTTCACTTAGAAATAAAAAAGAGGGGGACCTTCTAGATGGTGGAGGAGTAAGACGTGGAGATCACCTTCCTCCCCACAAATACATCAAAAATACATCTACATGTAGAACAACTCCTACAGAACACCTACTGAATGCTGGCAGAAGACCTCAGACTTCCCAAAAGGCAAGAAACTTGCCACATACTTGGATAGGGCAAAAGAAAAGACAGAGACAAAACAATAGGGAGGGTACCTGCACCTCTGGGAGGGAGCTGTGAAGGAAGAAAAGTTTCCACACACTAGGAAGCCCCTTCACTGGTGCCCAGTGGGTGCAGGGGGGAAGCTTCGGAGCCACGGAGGAGAGTGCAGCAACGGGTGCAGAGGGCAAACCTGAGAGGCTTGTCTGCTCACCCACTGGGGCGGGCGGGGGCTGGGAGCTGAGGCTCGGGCTTCAGAGGTCAGATCCCAGGGAGAGGATGGGTTGGCTTCATGAACACAGCCTGAAGGGGACTAGTGTGCTACAGCTAGCAGCGAGGGAGTCTGGGAAAAAGTCTGGAGCTGCCTGTGGGGCAAGAGACCATTGTTTCAGGGTGCAGGAGGAGAGGGGATTCAGAGCACTGCCTAAGTGAGCTCCAGAGACGGGCGTGAGCCACGGCTATCAGCTCAGACCCCAGATACAGACATGAAATGCTAACACTAAGAAATAAAGGAATCCAAATCGGAAAAGAAGAAGTAAGACTGTCACTGTTTGCAGATGACATGATACTATACATAGAGAATCCTAAAGACACTACCAGAAAACTACAAGAGCCAATCAATGAATTTGGTAAAGTAGCAGGATACAAAATGAATGCACAGAAATCTCTTGCATTTCTATACACTAATGATGAAAAATCTGAAAGAAATTAAGGAAACACTACCACTTACCATTGCAACAAAAAGAATAAAATACCTAGGAATAAATCTACCTAAGGAGAAAAAAGACCAGTATGCAGAAAACTGTAAGACGCTGATGAAGGAAATTAAAGTTGATACAAAGAGATGGAGAGATATACCACGTTCTTGGATTGGAAGAATCAACATTGTGAAAATGACTATAGTACAAGCAATCTACAGATTCAGTGCAATCCCTATCAATCTACCACTTGCATTTTTCACAGAAGTAGAACAAAAAATTTCACAATTTGTATGGAAATAGAAAAGATCCCAAATAGCCAAAGCAATGTTGAGAAAGAAAAATGGAGCTGGAGGAATCAGGCTCCCAGATTTCAGACTATACTACAAAGCTACAGTAATCAAGATAGTATGGTACTGGCACAAAAAGAGAAATCTAGATCAAGGGAACAGGATAGAAAGTCCAGAGATAAACCCATGCACATATGGTCACCTTATCTTTGATAAAGGAGGCAAGAATATACAATGGGGAAAAGACAGGCTTTTCAGTAAGTGGTGATGGGAAAACTGGACAGCTACATGTAAAAGAAGGGTATTAGAACACTCCCTAATACAATACACAAAAATAAACTCAAAATGGATTAAAGACCTAAGTGTAAGGCCAGACACTATAAAACTCTTACAGGAAAACATAGGCAGAACACTCCATGGCATAAATCACAGCAAGATCCTTTTTGACCACCTCCTAGAGAAATGGAAATAAAAACAAAAATAAACAAATGAGACCTAATGAAACTTAAAAGCTTTTGCACAGCAAAGGAAACCATAAACAAGACAAAAAGACAACCCTCAGAATGGGAGAAAATATTTGCAAATGAAGTAACTGACAAAGGATTAATCTCCAAAATATACAACGAGCTCATGCAGCTCAATATCAAAAAAACAAACAACCCAATCCAAAAATGGGCAGAAGACCTTAATAGCATTTCTCCAAAGAAGATATACAGATTGCCAGCAAACACATGAAAGGATGCTCAATATCACTAATCATTAGAGAAATGCAAATCAAAACAACAATGAGGTATCACATCACACCAGTCAGAATGGCCATCATCAAAAAATCTACAAACAATAAATGCTGGAGAGGGTGTGGAGAAGAGGGAACCCTCTTGAACTGTTGGTGGATATGTAAATTGATATAGCCACTATGGAGAACAATATGGAGGTTCCTTAAAAAACTAAAAGTAGAACTACCATACGACCTAGCAGTCCCACTACTGGGCATATACCCTGAGAAAACCATAATTCAAAAAGAGTCATGTACCACAATGTTCATTGCAGCTCTATTTACATTATCCAGGACATGGAAGCAACGTAAGTGTCCATCGACAGATGAATGGGTAAAGAAGATGTGGCACGTATACACAATGGAATATTAGTCAGCCATAAAAAGAAACGAAATCGAGTTATTTGTAGTGAGGTGGATGGACCTAGAGATTGTCATACAGAATGAAGTAATTCAGAAAGAGAAAAATACCATATGCTAACACATATATATGGAATCTAAAAAAAACCAAAGGTTCTGAAGAACCTAGGGGCAGGACAGGAATAGGGACGCAGACCTAGAAAATGGACTTGAGGACATGGGGAGGGGGAAGGGAAAGCTGGGACGAAGGGAGAGAGTGGCATGGACATGTATACACTATCAAATGTAAAATAAATAGCTAGTGGGAAGCAGCTGCATAGCACTGGGAGATTAGCTAGGTTCTTTGTGTCCACCTAGCCAGGTGGGATAAGGAGGGTGGGAGGGAGACAGAAGAGGGAGGGGATATGGGGATATATGTATACGTATAGCTGATTCACTTTGTTAAAGAGCAGAAACTAAAACACCATTGTAAAGCAATTATACTCCAATAAAGATGTTTAAAAAAAAAAGAAATAGAAGAGTTTCCAGTCTTGTTCAGACTTTTTGTGCGGCTGTTCATTTTTTGGATAAATCTTAAGAAGCAAAAGTACCACTAGCAAGAAAGCCTTGTAATCTCCACAACATTGGATCAGGTCTTAGTGCAGGAGGATGTTTCAGTTTCCGTGTGTTTTTTGTGTGTGTGTGTGTGTGTGTTTGTGTACGTGTGGGATCTTAGGGGTTCACAGTGGGTGGTAGAAGCTTTAAAGTAGGGTCGTGGGCTCAAATTTTTTGAGAGTCCTTTTAACAGGTACTCTGATTTTGAAGATGTTAAAATCCATTCTGCCTGTGATTTATTAAAATGAAGGGAAATCACAAAACATCCTTTGATTCAGCCACGCTTCTTTTCACATTTTACAGCCATTCATTCTACAGTTTTCCAAAGGATTTTTTTAAAAATAGGAGGAAATAATGAAACACCCCCCCAACACACACACACATACACACACACACACATAAAATCACCATGCCTGAGAAAGCTGTTAGAAAGTCTAGTTCTCTCTAAGCAGCTGGCTCCACCACCTTTTTGCAACATATTTCTCTTGATTCACTCCAGCTGGTTGTTTCTAATTTCTCCTCAGTGTCTTGGAATAGCTATTTTCCTTGAAGCTAATCTCTCAGCCTTTGCCGATGACTCCCTGAGTTTGGAATTCCTACAGAAGGTATTATTCCTCTTCAAGTTTCTGCTCTTAACTCTTAAATAAACTTCGCCTTCACAGCTGACCTTTGAGTAAGGATGATCCCAGAGATTCACATCACTTACGAGTTTAGGTAAGCTTTAGGGGTAAGAGTGGTGACATATCCGCATGGATAAACTTGAATCCCTGTTTTTTTATCATGCATCTAGGTTCAAAATGAAATTGACTTTTTGGCAGGACTGATTGAGGTGTGAGCATCATGACACCTACCACCCCTCTCTGGGCAGTGATAGTAATTCTAATGGAGAAACAGACTTTTGACCATCTAGATGCAAATTCTGTTAAAAAGATAGAGCACATTTCTCATGTACTATTGTAGTTAATCTTCACAACCATCTTGAACAGTGGGTATTTTCACATCTTCTTTAAAAATCATTTAAAGGAGGCTCAGAGAGCTTAAGCATGTGCTAATATCACATAGCTCATAGGAATAAAACCTCAGTTCAGACCCAGATTGTGAAACTCAAAAGCCAAATTTTCTTCCTAATGGATCACAGTATCTAGTCCTCCACTGCAATAAATCTGATAAGCTTGCTTTTCTTTGAACCTATTTTCTTAGGTTTTGGACCATGTTTTCTTTTGTCTTTCTTTTAACATTGGTAGGACTTTAATTATGTGTGTATGTGTGTGTGTGTGTGTGTATATGTGTGTGTGTGTGTATATATATATATATATACACACACATATATATATATATAAACATTTTACTTTTATTTCTGTTTTTATATTATTGACAGACTCTTTAAATTGGAGAAGCCTTGGGCTTCCCTGGTGGCGCAGTGGTTGAGAGTCCGCCTGCCGATGCAGGGGATATGGGTTCGTGCCCCGGTCCGGGAAGATCCCACATGCCGCGGAGCGGCTGGGCCCGTGAGCCATGGCTGCTGAGCCTGCGCATCCGGAGCCTGTGCTCCGCAGCGGGAGAGGCCACAACAGTGAGAGGCCCACGTACCAAAAAAAAAAAAAAAAAAAAAATTGGAGAAGCCTTGTCTGGGAAATGAGGAAATCAGAACCATACCTGGAACATTGCTTCTATCGATTGTGTATATGTAGATATCAATATCTTTTAAACTATACACGCTTTACATACATCTGATACATTAAGTCTTCAGAACAACTTAATAAATCAGACACCAACATTATTCCTGTTTTAAAAGGAGAAGGAGTGAAAGCTTAAATAATTTGGAAAAGGTGACACAGCCAATAAGGCAATACTCAAACTGCTATACTGAGTATCAAATGGACAGTGGCACTTCCTCCAGCAGTGTTTAGGAAGAAACAACTGAGAACTCTTAGAGTAGAGGTTTATTTTTGTGTTACAAGTGTCTTAGTCCAAAGCTAACAAGAATTATAGATTCTGTGCTAATCAACATTCAACTAATTTCTTGTTGCTCTATGCCTTTCAGTTGAGTGTTGCAAACACTTACCGGACACTCAAGTGCTAGGGAATGTGGCATTACATGCTTTATACTTATTGTCTCATTCCAACCTCACAACGCTCCTCTGAGGGAATGAGCAATGTTCTCAAAGCCTTCATTGTTCTCATCTATAGAAGGACAAAATAAGTAACTTCCCCAAAGAGGCTCACATATTCACATATATATATATATATATATATATATATATATATATATATATATATATATATATGTATGTATGTATGTATATGTATAGGGTAAACCGGGAATGCAAATCCAGTTCTGCCTGATCTTAGAGAATCTGCTCTTTACCATTATGCTATGCTGTGTATGTCCTGTGTCTACCTATCTCTATTTAGATTTTTCCTCCACAGGCTTTGGTAACTTACCTCTCTTCTTTGGTTGACACTAACCCTGATTCCATTTTTCTTGGTTCTCATTTAACCCTATATTGCTTTGAGAATGAGATAAGGCATTCACTTATACAAAAGAAATCTTCTGTGGTCAGCCTCTGGGCTCCATAATATAATTTCACTTTCTATTTATTGTTTTACCACTCCTATTAAATTATGAGATCTGAGAAGAGGGGTTATGTCTCAAGTATATTTATACTTTTCAAACAAACAGTACATGGAAAATAGAATAAACAGTCATTCAACAAACTTCTGTTGAGTGTCTTATATATCTGAATAAATCCAGTTCTCACCCAGATGTAGTGAGGGATTATTTGGTCAATGTATGCAGCTAGGTTTTGACTAAGAGTAGAATGGCCACTCTGTCAAAAGCTCAGTACCATCTTGGCATGAAACTGAGCTGCAAACAGCTATTCTGAATCCCAAGCTAATCTAGAGGACAGTAGACATCCTCCAAATTTTATCTCTCTTAAGTGTCTACAATTTAGGCGATGGAAATCCATTTTACTACCGCTGTGTTTGTCTCCATTCATTTGTTCTTTTATTCAGCAATCTGTTACACAGCACTTTATATTGGAGAGACACTCTCCCAGCCACCAACGTACAAACTAGCTAGATAGGTAAATCGTCTACTCTCATGAAGCTCACGTTCTACTATTTGAGATTGGAGAGTAAGAACATAAGATGAAACAGAGTCACGTAATGTAGAATGACTGGATAACTAGTTTGGTTTGTCTGGAAAATCTTTTCTGAATTAGTGATTTTTTTTAAAGCTAAGATGTGAATGACAAGAAGTATCCATCCATGGATAGAAAAGAGGAATTAGTGCAAATGCCTTTAGCAGGGAACAAGATGAACTTGTAGGGTTCAGAAAGTAATGTAGGGTGGCTGAGGAGTGGTGAGGTAGGAGTACAGTATTATGAGATCAAGTTGGAGTGCAAGATCAAGGTCAGTTAATAGGTTCTCATGGATCGAGATAAGATGTTTAGCTTATTTTCTAAATGTGTTCTAAATGTGTTAGGTGAGTATTGAAGAGTTTTAGACTAGGGACAACAACATGTTTTATATACATATTTTGAAATATATATATATTTCAAAATAATCACTCAGGCAATGATATGTAGATAGGGTTTTAGGGAGATAAAAGTGGAAGACGGGAGACCATTTAGGTGACCCTTATGTGGGCCAATCAAGGGATGATATTTCACTGGTCTGAGGATGTGGGTAACAGTGGAGATGAGGAAACAGGACAGTTTAGGGATATTGTTTAGAGGATGTGGCAACACTTCATTTGGATGTAGGACTTACGAGGAGAGAAGGGACCAGGAGGACTTCTAGGTTTTTGCTTTGAACAACTGGGTAGATGGTGTTGCTACTTCCTGAAATGAGGAGTGGGTTGTGGGTAAAGGAGAGTTCAAGGGATTGAGGGTTCTCCTTGGGTCATGGTGACACTGAGATTTCTTTGGAGTATGTATGTGGGAATGTCAAGCACAGTGTTGGGTATATGAGTCTGGGGTCTAGAGGCAGGTCTTTCACAGAACATGCACATTTTGAGGCTATTGCCATTGAAATAAATGCAGAAGATAGGATGAGATCCCCTAAGTAGAGTGTGTAAATAGACAAGATTGAGGACAGGACTTCAGGAGGGAACTCCAAGCCTTCTGAGTTCTGGAAAAGGAGGGTGCATCTGTGGAGGAGAGGAAGAGTATAAGCCTGGAAAGTGAAATGTTTTGGACATCAAGAAAAAGAAAGTGTTTCAAGGAGAATATGACTGTTTTACTTGCTGTTACCTTTATTTTAATGAAAATCATTTGGAGTCAAAACAGGAGCTATTTGAAGAGTGCTTTGAAGAAATCTTAACTTCCCAAAAAGGAAAAAGAAAATAATCAAAGGTATTGGCCGCATTTCTAGGTCACCTCTGGAAATTTCACCGTACAACCAAGACTGTCTTTTAAGGCTGCTCATGAATAAAATGAGAACCAAAGATAAATGCAGTCGGCCTCAATTGCTTATTTTTCTTATGGATTATGTTATAACTCTTTGAAAAACAGTGTTGCATTACTGTAAAATTACTGTGTATTTTTCTTTGTCAAGTTTAACCTGATGGAGTTCTGTGGGCCTTTCAAACGGTACAAGATGAATATGCTCGCTTGTGACTCCCTGATTTGCCAACATTTTCTCACTATTAGTTTATCATTATTACCATTTTTATTATCATTATTATACATGTGTTTCTCTTGTCCTTAAGATCTGAGACTCCTAAAAACTTAAATTTGTAATTCTTGAAAGATAGAAAAGACAGGGAAGAGGGCATCGCTTGGGGTGTTCTATATGGCATCTTCTTGCCAAGAAGTTGCTGTTGAATCAGCCGTGGTTACATCAGACCCAGAGAGACATTAGCGATTCCAGCAGCCTCTGTTCTGGGCCTTTTTTTTTTTTTGAAGATAAAACAACCCATTAGCATAGCTCTCTCCAACAAGGCTGTAAACTCTGGCCCTGGTGAAGAGCACACATATTCAGAAACCAATTCAGGCTAGTAATGAGATCTTTTTTTTTTTTTACGGTACGCGGGCCTCTCACTGTTGTGGCCTCTCCCGTTGCAGAGCACAGGCTCCGGATGCGCAGGCTCAGCAGCCATGGCTCGGGCCCAGCCGCTCCGCGGCATGTGGGATCTTCCCGTACCGGGGCACGAACCCGTGTCCCCTGCATCGGCAGGCGGACTCTCAACCACTGTGCCACCAGGGAAGCCCTAGTAATGAGATCTTTAATGTGCAAATAAATATTAGATGGGGCAAGGAACACAGTAAGATCCGATCCTGTGGTGACTCATTTATGTTGATGTTCACCATTTGACGTTAGAAAGATGGAAAGGAGATAAAGGGTAGATTTATTATTTTTAATATGTTCTTCATTTATGTAACAGCAATCTATGAACTATCCAAGAAATATAACTCAAGGACTGACTTTTAGTTTCTCTTTGATGTTTATTATTTGTGATGTGGTGAATTAATAAAATTAATAAAAAATTGGTGAATTAATAAAGAGCTATGCTAAGCAAGGGAATTCACCTCTTTTATGGGGGTTGCAAGAGAAATGTTGGGAGGAGGAGGATGTTTTATGAGCCAGACATTTCAGGTTTGAATCCCTGTCCCATCATTTAAAGTCAGTGTTCTCTTGCACAAGTTTCTTAAACTCTTGGAGTCTCAGCTTCTTATTTATGCAACGTGACACTTATATTCCTGAAAATGACAGATATTCAGTTAGTTACAGTTACTTACAATGTTGTTTCACATCTTTCTCCAAATTGCTAAACCTTTAGCCTTTTTCTCTAACTTTATAAGTAGCAGGAGAGGCAGATCTGTTTGCATAGCCCATCATTTTCACATTATGGTAGGGCTTAGTATTTAGCTTTTTGGTATTAAAGTCAATTACCAATGATTTATTAGCTACTAGGAAGGTATAGTATAAATAATAAACTTGAAGGTTATAGACAAATTATGTTTTTAACTGGAATGCTAATAAATTATGTCATGTTATGAAATAAGTAGCTGTATTCTTCAAACATCAGAGTAAAAGTTACCTGATGAAAATTTTCCCAATGATGGCACAAATTAAACTTAGCTGTCAGAATAAAATCTGCAAAGGAGGAAAAATAATGATTCCCCATCTCCAAATATAGTTTATTTGAATTTAGAATTATTTCTACAAATCTATACCATAATAGATCACCTAATCAGAAAGATTAGGTGGTAATAAACTTTTCCCCAAAAACTTTTTTCTCCTTTAGATAGGAAAGCCATATTTTGTTTGCAGATATTCCCTGAAT
This sequence comes from Mesoplodon bidens, assembly GCF_964165515.1. Classification (NCBI taxonomy): domain Eukaryota; kingdom Metazoa; phylum Chordata; class Mammalia; order Artiodactyla; family Ziphiidae; genus Mesoplodon; species Mesoplodon bidens. The sequence goes on from NC_138175.1 coordinate 24,553,786, forward strand.
TGAAATCTGTGCCTTAATTCTTTATTTTATTTTATTTATTTATTTTTGGTTGCATTGGGTCTTTATGGGCTTTCTCTTGTTGCGGCGAACAGGGACTACTCTTCGATGTGGTGCACGGGCTTCTCGTTGCAGTGGCTTCTCTTGTTGCGGAGCACAGGCTCTAGGCGTGTGGGCTTCAGTAGTTGTGGCTTGCGGGCTCTAGAGTGCAGGCTCAGTAGCTGTGGTGCATGGGTTTAGTTGCTTCATGGCATCTGGGATCCTCCCGGACCAGGGCTCGAACCCATGTCCCCTGCACTGGCAGGCGGATTCCCAACCACTGCACCACCAGGGAAGCCCTGTGCCTTAATTCTTATTGGGAACAAGTTGAATTGTTATGATAAGTGGAAGCATCTTTTCATACCTCTTCAATTTTCTGGCTTCAGTACCAACATCGTATTGAAGCACAGTTCTAAAGAGTGTTCAGTATTTGACAAATAGCATCACCTCTAGGGATTGAGAAACTCAGAATCTGAAGAAGGGATTAGTGCCTTATCCTACATGAGGTCTTTGTTGAGTTCTTCATCTTCTTGGCTATCTTCTTTCTGAGTGACAGAAGGAAATGTTTACACAGTACAACTGCATGTAATAGTATAATGACTATTATTTATTAAATGCTTACTAAGTAGCTGGCACAATGCTAAATATTTTACATGTATTATCTCATTCAGTCTTCACAAACAATGCTAGGAGATCTGAACTAGCCTCATCTCGATTTCAGAGGAGCAAATTGCTGAAGGTCATGCAGTATACAGATATTATTAGAGCTGAAAACACAAGCAGTCTACAGCATGTTAACCTCAATTCAGTACTGCCTCTTTTTTTTTTTTTTTTTTAATCTTGCGGTATGTGGGCCTCACCGTTTTACAGGCTCCGGACGCACAGGCTCAGCAGCCATGGCTCACGGGCCCAGCCGCTCCGCGGCATGTGGGATCCTCCCGGAACGGGGCACGAACCCATGTCCCCCGCATCGGCAGGCGGACACTCAACCACTGCGCCACCAGGGAAGCCCAGTACTGCCTCTTTTCTACAAAAACCCATTGGGAAGGAAAATCCCGTAGAGATAATGATCTTTGGACATTTGAGTGATTTTGCTTACCTGTGATTTTCAAAGAGGTTACCAGATGGATGTGTGTCATGTTTCTTTTCCCAGCTTAACTGTTTGCTATTACCTTACATTTTAACATTACTCCTGGTACGAATGATTTACTAACACTAACATTTAGGAGGTATATTTGCATATTGCAGAGATGTGGCCAAAGAACAGGGCCTCTGGTCCTGTATTATTCAGAGGAAAAAAGAAAACAGGCATATATATCTCCTTCAGTCAGAGAGACAAGCCAGCAGGAGTGGGAGTAGGGCGGGGCTCCTCATTAATATCTAACTGCGAGGAATGGTTACTTCCAATTTTATGGTATTCTCCCTGAATGAACTATTGCAGGTCCGAATGACTGGTAAGAACATGGAAATCATGTATATTGTAAAATAAGTGTCATTTGGGATAACTGAGTAATTAATTCGCTCCTTATCAACTCATCTACAGCCACTGATGTATTACATAGATCTGGGCTTCATTAGGAAGTGGTGAAATATATACTGAATGAAATCATTTTATGTATGATTTGGGGAATTTAAAAAAAATCTCCATTACTTTATCTCAATGACTCAACATGAGGTGTTGTAATTTTCCAGGACACCAATGAAATATTGAATTGTGCCATTAGTCTATTTTAAAGGAATTTAATTCCATTAAATTCAATAATATTTAGTACTTATAGAGTACCATCTCCTTTGAAATGGAAACATTAACTGCTATAATTAATCCTCCTAGAACTTCTCCAGGCTAAAAATATAAATAGAAATAAAGAAAGCAATTAGGAACTGGTGTGCCCTTGATAAAAGAAGGAAACACAATTAGATGTTCAGCCTCTGACTCAGGACTCCTGGGTTCAGATAATGCCCGGAGAAGGTTTTTTTCTTTGAGGGGGGAGCAGTTCACTTCCTAGGAATTGCGGGTTATACCTAAAGCTTGGTTAGTTGGGAGAAGATATCTAGGTCCCTTTACAGACATTGTAAATAAAGCTCTTATCATTAGCAAAGGTTTGAAAATAGTTGACACTATGGGCACCTCTTCACACTGAAATGCTGTAATTTTTTCACTCCGTGAAAAATTTGACTATCATTTGTCTACTGTTCACTTCTCTGGCTTATGCCACTTTTTCAGGGTCTGAGAAAAGGTGTGTGTATGGGGTGGGGGATATGGAAGTAACAGATAGTAAGCAGAAAGATTGTTTCTTTGGTCACTGGTGTCCACTGTAAGACACATCATCTCTCAATCGAACTGTATCTCAAATTGATCAGTTTGATTATTTCTAAAACACGCATCTGAGCATTCCCAAGTGTCCTTCAGTTGTTTCCTTCTGTCTTCAAGATCAAATCCACGCTCCTTTCCATGGCACAAAACATGTCATCATAAACAGCCTATTCCTGTTCTTCATCTCCCAGTCTTTGAGGACTATAAGCCCAGAACCATGTTTTAAAGTTTCATGTGTGTACATATGCTGGTTAAAAAATCCGATTGCATTAGTGGGAAACCACCCACTAATTACACTTGGAAAAGCTATGTTCCACACAGGAGCAGCATAACAGTGGTTTTCAATCCAAGTAAACATTATAATTACCTGGGAGGCTATAAAAAATACCAATTCCTGAGTCCCGCCTCAATCTATGAATTCAGAATTTAAGGAAATGGTACCTGGGCATTGGTATTTTTACAAAATCCCCCAGAGGTTCGTGGTTTCCGTTTGCATCCAAATTTTAAAACCACTTCAAGATAATACAATAATGTAATAAAAGGAATATTGTCTAGCAGTTAAGAATAAGGGCTATGGAATTAGACAACCCTGAAGTTCTTAATGTGTTCTTTTTTTAATTAATTTTTTATTGGAGTATAGTTGATTTACAATGTTGTGTTTGTGCTGTACAGCAAAGTGAATCAGTTATACATATACATATTTCCACTCTTTTTTAGATTCTATTCCCGTATAGTTCATTACAGAGTACTGAGTAGAGTTTCTTGTGCTATACAGTAGGTTCTTATTAGTTACCTATGTTATATATAGTAGTGTGTATATGTCAATTCCAATCTCCCAATTTATCCCCACCTTGATAACCATAAGCTTGTTTTCTACATCTGTGAGTCTATTTGTTTTGTAAATAGGTTCATTTGTACCATTTTTTAGATTCTACATATGAGCGATATAATATGACATTTGTCTTTCTCTGTCTGACTTAATGTATTCCTTAAATGAATTTTTAATTCAATATTTATTTAGAGCCATAGCAGGACATTGCAAATGCTCAGAAAAGTAGGACCCCTGGTGGCAGTCCTCAGATTTGTCTCTTCTGCTCTGAGCAATTAAGCTCTGGATCTCCATACTCATATCCCACTCAGCAAGACAAAAGCCTTCTGATGAACTAGACCTAGCTCCCTTAGATACGGGAAGAGTGATAATCCATTAACACTTGAACATGCCTCTTTGGGAGGGAGGTCAGGTTCCCACTTCAAGTAACTTCTCACATTACTCTTTCTAGCCACATACATCATCTCCCTGAAGGGATTGTGATAAATCTAGTGTTTCTCCATCTTGTTAGAAAGCCAGTGGTATTTTGGCAATCTTTATCTACTAGCCTTCGATGTGAGGATTAAATTAAGCAGCAGTAATACAGCATAGTATTTGACAGTGTTAAATGTTCAATACACATTGACTGTTATTATTTTCATTTCTAGCACTCTGTTTACCTGAATGCCTCATAACTCTGTGATTCTCTCATTATTCATTATTTCTGAAATGACATTTTCTTCTCTTTCAAGGGAAACATAAAAAGTGAGAGCATGTATGTAAATACTTACGTATTTAAATACTTAAACATGTATGTAAATACTTAAAAAGTGTGTCAATACTTAAATATACTTTAAGTATTTACAATGTAATGGGCACTGTTTTAAGACATTTATATATATATTTAGCTTATTTAATTCTTATACCTATGGATGATTCTTACTATTACCCCCATTTTAGAGATAAAGACACTGAGTCACTAAGAGGTTATGTAGATTTCTGAAGGATGCGCGTAGTATGTGGTGGGTCTAGGATTTGAACTCAGGAAGTCTGATTCCAGATCTTGTGCTATGAATCTTCACAACACCTACTGTCTCATCCTCCTAAGATCCAGCTCTCAAGTATCATGACTATGTGAATCTGTCATAGACACCTGCCTCCTCTAAAGAACATGATCCATTTTCTCCACTGTTTCCTATACAGACTAAAAATATATCTATGATGCTATACCGCATGCATTTTTTTTTTCTCAAGGAAAATATAGTCCATTCGAGGAGCACACGTGTCTTATTTATTTATGTGTCTTTAGTTCATAGTAAAATGTCTGATGTATTCTAGATGCTCCACAAATATTAATAATAGAACCAAAGAGAAAAATGGATAAGGAACTCACAGGAAAAAAATGTCGAAGGAAAATTATATCCATGTCTAAGAAATATGAGGTTACTTCCTTCCTTTCCCATCAAAGGTATACAAGTATGAGCTTGTGGTCAGGATGGGGAAAGAGGTGAGGACATTTAAATGTATATTTCCATTCTTCATGCTGCAGGAACAGTTCTCATACATATTTTCAATTATATACCACTGCCATTCATCACTTCTAAATCCCTCCATTCAGAATTTGTCTACATAAAGCTGTATTTGGGCCTAATGGAAATTTAATAAAAATGTGTAGCATGATTCATATGAAATAATATGATGACTGTATTTTTCTAGTTATGTACGTACATAAATATCTTAAAGCTTATTGATGCATTCAAAACAGGATAGCTATATCCTACTTTGACATTTATTGTGTTTGTTTAAAGCATGTAGACTGCAACTGCTCCACTTCTGACTCTTCCAAGGTTAGCCTGCAGGATGTTGGTGAATTTTCATCAATAATGTCATCTAATGCTCAATCCATATATCATCATCTCCTCCCCTCTGATGTAAGGGTGGCATTCCCTGTGGCCATGGGTTTTAATGCAAAACATGACTGGTTAGTTGATATTAGTGTTAACAAATTAAAAATATTTCCTGCAGACAATCCTTTCAGCAGTTTTCTATCTGGGCTGCTTATTTTGGACTTGGCATGGGATCTAACTTAGGAGTCAAGTCTCGAGGTTGCAATTATTGCCCGAGAAGCTGAAGCTCACATTTTTATCCTTGAAAAGCTTCAGGTGACAAGCAGACTTAAATTCTCTGGTGATTTTAGTTCTTGTGATCATCTGATAATTCTACAAGCATGTCTTGAATACCAACAATACGCTAAGTCGTTTGCTCACTGCCAAGGATACAAAGATGAGTGGGATGCAATCAGGAGTTCAGATCCATCTGGGAGGAGGGAAAGAGTCCTGGTACCCATAATGAAATAATAATGGCTGCAGCTTCCACTGATGAATTGGTATATACCAGATATTTACCTCTCAGAGTTCCATTATTTGACATCATATTTCTCCATCTGAATAATTGCCGTAGAGAGAAGTAAATGATTTTAAGATTAAATAAATAACATATGCACGAAATCACACAAAGGTGATCCACAACCCATATCCTTAACTGATAATATAGAAAAGAGTATAGTATTCTTCCTGAATTCTAATATTAAGTTTTCCCTTGTTTTTATCCCTCAATTTATACTAACTAGTACAGAGTTACCACTTACTCAGTCGATCAAGAAAGCCTTTTGCAGTAAGCTGTGAGTGAGGGCTTGACGGATAGCTGGGAGTTTGTTCAGATTCCCAGATACATCCTGTATATCCCTTCTAAACTCTCTGAACCATGTCGCTCCCCACCTCCACTGGTGTGCCTGGGGTGTCCACGAGGCAGGACCTCAGTGTTCTAGATACTGAGAATACTAAACACAAAACCTGTTTGGTTTTGGCTCAGTCTGGGCACCACTCAGTGCTTCTGGAAAGTGTGAGCTGAAGCAGCTTCATTCATTCAGGTGTTATCTTATTTTGTGCTGTATGCCAGCACCATCCAAACACACATCTGCCACTGATCCAATCTAAGTATGGTAGATGATTTCTGCCTTGAGTTAAGCAGTATTATCTTTACAATCACAGGTTTTAATGTGTTAGTTGCCCTCTCCATTCAGAGAAAAATAAATCGGCACATTTTAAAATTGTCCTCTCTGTACCACTTAAAATTAATTTGTGTATCTCTCTTTGGCAAACACAGAGCTAATGCAAAATATGCTAGACCGTATGAGATCTTAAAGGAGGAGAAGATGTACTGGAGCTCTGTCCTTTTTGCCACATGTAAAAGTTACAAAAGAAATAAAAAAAACCCGGGCATGGAGCATTAATTAATACCCCCACTGATATTTTATCCCAATAAATATTTCTTAAATTTCATCATGCCTTTCCATTTTTCCTGTTACTACCCTAAGCCACATTTCCATCCTTGCTTGCCTGATTTATTTCACTATGTATTTTCTAAAATTTGGTTTCTAAAAATTTCTTTCCTGAGTTCAAGATCACACTCTTTCAATTTTCCACATTGCAGTGTGAGTGATATTTTAAAAATACCTGTCTGGATATGTTATTGTCCTGATCTAAATCCTTCATTAATTTCTCCGAACTCCTTTGGGTAAAAGTCTAATATCCTTTATGTCTCTATAAGATGCCCCCAAACATAATACCACCGCCTATGATTTCAGCCTCTTCTCTTGTCACTTTTCTCATTACCTCTGCTTTCGTCACTCTCATTATCCTCATTATCCTCTCTGTCCTCTGGATTTATTCTGATTTCTTGAAACTATTCCACTAATATTGATCCTCTTAGTTTGGTATACAATGTGGTTGATTGCAAAGAGAAAGAGCTTTGGACCTGGATTCAAATTTCTCTTTAGATTCAATTTCTCTTTGTCTATGTTGCTGTTTATTTCAAACAGATGAGGAGGTCTCACTCTCAGGATTATTATGAATAAGAAAGAAGACAACAACCACCTTAGTAAATGTAACTTATTTCTTATAAGAGTAATTACTCATCATTTTCACCTTCCAAAGAACGGATTCTGCCTTGCTATTCAAAGTGGGTCTCCTGGGCTCCTCAGTGTCTCCTGGGGGCTTTTTAGAAATGCAGAGCCTCAGACTGTATGATAGACCTGCTGAATCAAAATCTGTATTTTAACAAGATTCCCCAGATAATATAGGTACGCACTGGGATCTTACATCCTAACAGCTGGTGATATTTCATAACTGCTGTTGCTTTCTTTTGTAGATTTCACATCAAGCCATCATGTCCAATAGGATGTATGCCACTGAGGGCAGGGAGTATCTCTGACTTATTCATTGTTATATCCCCAGGGTTTAGAACAGTGCATTCAATACAGTTAAAAAAATTAGCAGTAGGTCCCAGAAAATAAGTTGGGACACAATTTTCACCACCCAGAACTTACTGTTATATCCTAATCCTGATCACTCTAAGTCATTATATAAGCGTGGCATGATATTCAAGGACACTGTATATATCAAAATTCAAATGACTCCAGATTTATTTTTCCCCAGAGCATAAAAAGAGACTATTTGGAGAAGCACATACACATACTCCAAATATATTTTTGGAGCACATAAATCCAAACCTCTGAATTGCATTGTTTTCTTAATAATGCTTTACTTTTTGTTTTTAGCATTATCTCTAATAAATTCCACAGTGCTCTCTTCTAAATTAATATGTCATGGAGATGTTTTATACTTTTTCATTATATTTTATAACATCTCCCTTCTAATCCAGTTTTCGATTAAATGTGTGTATGTGTGTTAATCCAGTTATTGAATAGTTGTGTGTGTGGGTGTGTGTGTGTTTTCAGCACAAATCCCAGGACCACACGTTTAATACCATTGATTTTGTAAAAGTATATCTTACAGTTGTAGATTACGTTTTTATGCTCTTTTTGTTTCACACTTTCCACTATTACAGTAAGCAAATCCCTCATGAACTTTCTGATGGACACAAATGACATTGTGGTTCACAGTTACTGACAGTGGCATGTGGATGTTTCTAGCATCCCGAAAAAGTGGCACAGCCCTGTGATAAGAGACTAACATAGCTTACATTTCACTTAGCATGTCCTGAAGCCAGGTGATTCCTAATGAATGTTAAAAGAAGTCCTCATTATTTCAACATTTTCATTTTTAACTGAGGCATTATTAATATATATTTATATCTCACGATTTTAAATTGGTGGAATCAAATACAGAGAAAATGCTGCGATAAGTACAATCTTTGATGTGATGTCCTGGCAATTTTGTAATTTGAGGGGGTGGTTAGATATGCATTGAACTAGTCGGAGCAGCAGGTAGTGGCAAATCAGGCTCCTTTGAAAGCTGCATTTTGTTCCTTGGACAAAGGAACAAATCTCAAGCCAAGTAATGTAGAGTAACATCAGACATTTCATTGAAGGTGACGTTTAAGACCTTTTGTTTGGTTTGGTTGCAGTCAAATACCTAGAGACCACTTTTCTTAACTAAGCAAAATTGTATCTAGAAAATCCTTAATGGTCCGTGGAGAAAGGAATGATATAGAACAAACTCTTACTTTAGTTGTTATTTTATATCTGGACATGATTTTTTTTTTTTTTAAAGAAGATGTTGGGGGTAGGAGTTTATTAATTAATTAATTTATCTTTGGCTGTGTTGGGTCTTCATTTCTGTACGAGGGCTTTCTCTAGTTGTGGCGAGCTGGGGCCACTCTTCATCGCGGTGCGCGGGCCTCTCACTGTCGTGGCCTCTCTTGTTGCGGAGCACAGGCTCCAGACGCGCAGGCTCAGTAGTTGTGGCTCACGGGCCTAGTTGCTCCGCGGCATGTGGGATCCTCCCAGACCAGGGCTCGAACCCGTGTCCCCTGCATTAGCAGGCAGATTCTCAACCACTGCGCCACCAGGGAAGCCCCTGGACATGATTGTTACCAGGATCAGGAAAGAGTTTATGGTTTATTTTTATGGAACGAAAGGTCCACACAGTTCATAATGCACATTCTAAGCCCAAAGCAAGTGTCTCCTAAGGTTTGTGAGTGATGAATCCAGAATTCCAAAGGTCAATGCAGGGCTGTAAACTTACATTCCCTTTGGTATAAAAGAAATAAGCTAGTCTCGAACCCTTTTCAAAGGCGTGTTGACAAATAGGCAATCTAATTGTAGTGTAAGCAAGGGTCAGTGACTTAATGTGCTAATTATGAAGCATTTTTATCCTGTTCTCACATTGAGGTGTGTCCCAGCAACAGCTGGTTAACTTGCATTTAAAGATTATATACATTTGAATGTAATAAAATTGTATTTCTCATTTAAAAATATATATTTATATGTGTGCATATGTATGTGTGTGTATTTCTCTAATTTTTAGCTAATTTAAACAGGACTCTCCTGGGCAATTGATTTACATTAATACGGTTCTTGTACTATTCACACTTTCTCCCCACTTTAAACATTTCCCTTTGCTCTTAGTTCTGCATAAGACAAATTTAAGTATGCGGTTGTTCTCAAGCAATCATTTGTAACCACCAATGTGATTACAAAATGATTAATGATCACCTTTCTGTTTAATATTTATTTATTTATTATTTTATTTATTTTGGCTGCACCAGGTCTTAGTTGCAGCCTGTGGACTTCTTAGTTGCGGCATGCATGTGGGATCTAGTTCCCCAACCTGGGGTGGAACTTGGTCCCCCTGCATTGGGAGTGTGGAGTCTTACCCACCGGGCCACCAGGCAAGTCCCCACCCTGCTGTTTAAGTACTATCCCTGGCATATATTTGTTATGCAGCAGAATCATAGAAGAAAGGGCCTTACAGATATTAAACTGACTTATGATTTGCATTTTGACTTTTGGCTGATCAATGGAATTGATAACCTATTGATTGATTAACTGATTCTTTTCTCATTAAAAAAGAAGGCATTTGTAAAGAATCTTTCCATTTGTGAACTTATTAGAAATCCTTACTGCCAATCTCAGTACACTAGGATTCTTCCCAAGAATCTCAGATCCATATGGATGAACAACCAGCTCCTGGTAAGATAGTTGAGAGTGAAATCACCAGGCTCAGAAAATTTTTGTTGTGGTCACGTGGTTAAGAGCAGGAGTCCTGAAGTCAGGGTGACTTCAATGATAGCAAGGCAACTAGATGTGTAACCTTAGCCCCACTGCACACATTAGAAGACCAAGGCTCAAGATACTTATATGAGTTAATTCAGAAAGAGTCATGTACCACAATGTTCATTGCAGCTCTATTTACAATAGCCAGGACATGGAAGCAACCTAAGTGTCCATCAACAGATGAATGGATAAAGAAGATGTGGCACATATATACAATGGAATATTACTCAGCAATAAAAAAGAAATGAAATTGAGTTATTTGTAGTGAGGTGGATGGACCTAGAGTCTGTCATACAGAGCGAAGTAAGTCAGAAAGAAAAACAAATACCATATGCTAACACATATATACGGAATCTAAAAAAAAATGGTTATGAAGAACCTAGGGGCAGGACAGGAATAAAGACGTGACGTAGATAATGGACTTGAAGACATGGGGAGGGGGAAGGGTAAGCTGGGATGAAGTGAGAGAGTGGCATGGACTTATATACACTACCAAATGTAAAATAGATAGCTAGTGGGAAGCAGCCACATAGCACAGGGAGATCAGCTCAGTCCCTTGTGTCCACCTAGAGGGGTGGGATAGGGAGGGTGGGAGGGAGACGCAAGAGGGAGGAGATGTGGGGATATATGTAAATGTATAGCTGATTCACTTTGTTATAAAGCAGAAACTAACACACCATTGTAAAGCAATTATACTCCAATAAAGATGTTAAAAAAAAGATGCTTTTATAAGTTTGTACATAGAAAGTAGGTAGTACAGTTCCTGACAACAGGTAAAACAAACAAAACCTGTAGCCTCCATTAAAGAGCTATCTAATGTACGTAGTTCAACAAACTGTTCTGCTTCTATGCCCTTTTCTAAATGTACTAGGGGCCATATTAGCTCCAAATATGTTGGCCTACTAGAATATAGACAGAGAAGGATAGTTTGGCAAAGTGCCTTGTTCAGCAGCACCTGGACCTTGAACACCTTCAAAAAAGTCCTCATACCATTCACTTTCATAGGGTCTCTAAAATATAGTGCTATTTCCATTTGCTCATTTAAAAGGATGCTAAACGTCTCCTACTGACTGTTAATAGGTTCCTTAATATAGGGGCCACTGTTGGAATCAGGGAGTGAGGCCACTCATTGGCTGGTGTGCAGTCTTTTTCTCCATTAAAATTGAACAAGAGATAACAGGAAATAATGGAGGAGAGGAAGAGGCCCACAATAGATGCAGTTACCCAGAACACTAAAGAGTCATAGTAAGTGCAAGATTTCTTTTTTTTTTTAAATAAATTTTAATTAATTAATTTTATTTTTGGCTGCGTTGGGTCTTTGCTGCGCGTGGGCTTTCTCTAGTTGTGGCGAGCGGGGGCTGCTCTTCCTTGCGGTGTATGGGCTTCTCATTGCTGTGTCTTCTCGTTGTGGAGCATGGGCTCTAGGCATGCAGGCTTCAGTAGTTGTGGCATGCGGGCTTCAGTGGTTGTGGCTCGTGGGCTCTAGAGCGCAGGCTCAGTAGTCGTGGCGCACGGGCTTAGCTGCTCCACGTGCTGATCTTCCTGGACCAGGGCTCGAACCTGTGTCTCCTGCATTGGCAGGCAGATTCTTAACCACTGTGCCACCAGGAAAGCCTGTGAACCAGATTTCTTGATGGAAGAGGTAGAATTATAAATAGAACATTTGTAATGTGCTATTAGCATATGCATATGGTGGGCATGAGTTTGAATATCTCAAAAGTTAAGTTTACTATATTTATCTCAGCATATTAAACCTTACCATGGAGGAAAATATTTTTAAGAATAAAACCAAAACATAACACAAAAACAATGACAGGACTATGTAAACTGGTAATACTTGAGAACAAAGTTATGAAAATCAGAAATAAATAGTAGCAAAAGGGCACAGTTAAATTAACTAATATACTCAATTGCATGATAGAATTCCTATAAATGTGTTATTGGTGGGGCCACCATTTTGGCTCTCAGTTTACCTAGTATTCATTGTGAAGTATAAAAGCTGATTACTAGTACTAATCAGAGTATCCATGAGATAAACAAATTAATCTCAAGAAATTTTGTTAGTATCTTAGTATTGGGAACAGTTATTTTCACCTAAGCATTTTCTGCCTGTAGTACACTAGGCAGGGTAATGAGCAACTCTTCGACTCTAGCCCTATAATATCACAGTGAGGTGTTTCACAGGGCTTTTAATTTCTATCATTCCTTAATGTAGGTCACAGAAAGTGCAACTATTGCATGTAAAGTGCAATTCAGTGGAACTACCCTTACTAACTCAACTGAAAAGGACTTCTTGTACAAATGACATTGCATTTGGAGCTCTCAAGTATTCCTGTGTAGTTTAGTCATAGGTATTAGAATATTCAGAGCAATGATTTTCAGATATTTTTAAATAGCCTAACCCTCTTGTCAAACAATGCTTTACACAGAAACATTTGAAGTTGATACATTTGAGGGTTCAGCATTATGCTGTGGGCCGTGGAGGTCCACATGCCCCGTCACGCTTCATCTTCTGAGGCATCGCTGCAGATTCTGCCCTGGCACAGAGTTGTGCCATATGCTTTTGTATATATAATGCCTATGATTTAACATGTATGTGTGTGTGTTTAATGAAAGATATATACAAGTAGAAAAAAATCGTATTTGGTGAATCAAGACCTATACCTACACCTTACACACCTATTGCCAGTTAACAGACTTCTATTTAATGTAAATCTCACACTGACTCTTTGAGGTATTCTTATTCCTTTGGTGACATAGAAACTGAAGGTAAGAAAAGTAAAACGATTTGTTGAAAGTCACATGATGTTTAAATCACAAAGCCAGTGTTGGTGTTGAGGACTCAGTGGCTTCAAAATCCATATTCTTTCTGCTATACCATGGTGTTAAATTACATGGCAAGGCTAACCAGTGAGGCACTCAGACCACAGGTGATAGCTCATGCAAGGCCTGTTGTTTTCTACTCTTTATCCTTGAAATTGTCATAAAAGGTATTAACAGCAGAGTTCAATGGCAGTAATTAGCCACATGAAATAAAAAGTGCATAACATCTTAAATGAGACCTTTTGTATCCTCCCAAACCTCACCATTAACTCAGCACACCCTAGATGCCAGTCTCCAGTGTGTGTCTACGTATAATTGCTGTTACTATTAATAAGGCTTATGTAGTCTCACAAAAGAAATAATAGGAACTATTGAATCAAAATTATGAATCGTTTAATAGTTCTTTATTGTGAATGAGCACACTGTATCCTGGTGACTCCTGTTGCATAGCCAACAGTTGTTTAAATGCTGGGTTACTTGTGGGCATATGCTCCATCTGTCAGGTGTCACAGAAACCTGAGGACGTAAAAAAGTCCTTCTACCACCTAATGGTTTTCATCTGTTTGGTGAATTCAAGAGTTGACCCTTTAGAAGAAATAGCTAACAAGGACATAGATCAAGGTGTTAATTTGGAAAGTATTACAAAGAGAGGAAGCAAAACTCTCTATAAATATATCAGAAGACTTTGGAAAGGGATATGAGGTATTAGAAATCAATGGGCTGCTGTCAGGCACACTTGAGTTCAAATATCTGTTCTTCTATTTGTTGTCCTGTGATTTAAATCATCTTTCAAAGGATCAGTGTTCAACAAGCATTAGTTCTTTTTCCTTCTTTCCATATTTAGAGCATAGATTTTTTTTCTTTTTCTATTTCCAAGGAGGCACCGACAGAATTCAGGAGAAAAAAATAGAATAATTATTTATTTGGAATGGAGGAAAAGAATGATTGTAAACAAATGTGTTTATGCATACACAAGCATGCATACCTTTGGATTCCAAGACCAAAGTCCATGGTTTTGATTCTTACTAGTTTGTATGTCCTGTAGCAGGTTGTTTACTCTGTGTCTCAGATTTTTCATCTGTAAAATGAGAATAATAAAAACTGTCTTGGGTGTGAGGATGACATAATGCATGTTAATCAGTTAGAACAATGCATGGCATATAGTAGGTTCTGTATATTTCCAGGTTTCTTCCTCTTCCATCTCTTCCTCTTTCTCATTCAACTTATCCTGCCACCTCCTGACCCAACCGTGGTAAGAGTCATCTTTGAAATAATGTTAGAGATTTTTTTTTTGCTTTTTTTAAAAAATACATCTTTAATGGAGTATAACTTTGTTCCCCCACCCCCGACTAAGAAGAACACTTTGGAAGTCAAATCATTTATGGAGTAAACAGTTACGTACTGTGAATCTTGATTTTAACATTTGATGGTATGCACTTTCTCTAAGGAACAGTATATTACGCTTTTGCAGAAAAATGACCCTACTTTAAAATCCTCTTAAAATTCATATTGCATGAAGCTTTGAAATACATGTGGGGTGATTCTTCTTTAATTACACATCATGCATTAATTATTTCCTAATGAGTTCAAATGGAGAAAAATAAAAATAGCACCAAAGAAATGTAATATGAAATTATTTTCTTTCTCTACCTAAAACCAACAAACAAGTAGACATAAGTTTTCTCCTCCAAATGGCAGCTTGGTTTGGTGGAAGATGAACATTGTGATTTTGAGCTATTCAATATTGTTGATAGTAACGCATTATTCCATCGAGATCGAGTCTTGACAGGGATAAGGAAGAACAGTGAGTATCCTGCTTTCTATTAGCTTCTGGATGTTCTTTTTAAACAAAAAGAACAATAAAAAAGCTTCTTTTTTTATTGCATTTTTATCTTGTTATTTAATCAGTTTGGCTGTATATGATAGGCATTTGATGGTGTTGCCACCCCATGGTCTCACATGCTTTAATTGGACAGTGGCAGTTTTCAATTCGTGTAAGTGCACAGCTCCTTGGACTGCCTCTGCAGTTTCTCTCACACATATATTGTAATTATGTGTGTACCTCAGTGTGTGAGACTATAAACATATGCTATATATTTGAATAAGAGTGCTGTCAACACTTTATTTTAGAAGTGTATTAATGATGACTGAATAATAATGTGGATGCTAACACAGAGCAATATCCTGTGCCTGGATGATATTTACATTACTAAATACATCATCTTTTCAGAAGGATGAATTTTAAAGTAAGGAACAATTAGTGACTCTATGGAAATTGTATATTTAGAGTGTCTTACAAATAATCCTCCTCAAGACGACTAAGAGCTGTTTATCTTAAATTGTTTCTTTGCCAAAACAGGCAGGGATGTTAAAAATAGAAGGGTGAGTTTTAGTTCGACTTGCAGCGACGAAAGATGACTACATGCCTGGATAAGAAGATTTTTTAAAGTGTTTATAGCTCTTTTTTTTTCCACAGAGACTAATATTTGTTTATCTTGATTATATTGCTCCATCAATCACCAAGATCCTGTATATTCATGAGTGCAATTTTTTTTTTTTTTTTTTTTTTTTGCTGTACGCGGGCCTCTCACTGCTGTGGCCTCTCCCGTTGCGGAGCACAGGCTCCGGACACACAGGCTCCGCGGCCATGGCTCGCGGGCCCAGCTGCTCCGCGGCATGTGGGATCTTCCGGGATAGGGGCACGAACCCGTGTCCCCTGCATCGGCAGGTGGACTCTCAACCACTGCGCCACCAGGGAAGCCCCATGAGTGCAATTTTTGAGTATGATGTTCTTTAACCTTCACACGAGCACACACTGATGATGCCTGGGAAGATTTTTATTTTCAGCAACTTTCAGTAGAGAGGCAGATACAGATTTTCTTGAATTCTAATAGTTGCTAGAAAGCTCAACTTGTTTTTCATGGGCAAACAAATACTGTTGGTTGTCTTTGAAGAAATAAGCTAATTTTATTCATTCGTAAATTACAACAACCATTCTATTTTCTAAATTATAAATTTTGGATAAAATGTCTGGTAAATACTCAAGTCAGAATAGCCATAGTTTGTCTATCATTTGTTCTTTCCATTTTCCATTTTATGGTAAATGAGGTTCATAAAAAATTGTGGCTTGTTCAGCCACCAAACCAATCACACGTTGCACTCCTTGAGTCAACAATCATACTTCACCATGAGCAGAGTGCTTTATATGTACTGTCCATTTCATTATACAGGAGATTAAGCATATGTGTACTCAGGGCTGAGATTTAATTAAATTAATAATTTGTACTGCCTCACCAAAGACATCTTAAGTGAAACTGGCTCTGTTTCTTTTTCTTTCTTTCTTCTTCTGTTTTTTTTTTTTTTTTTTTAATCCTGAGAGTGCGTGGTACTGAAGGGTACCATGACTCTTAGTAATAGTTTGGAGCCGCTGCCTTGATAGGTGTGAACATGGCAGCAGTTTTGTCCTCCCTTACATTTGCACTATCAACACAAATCTCAACACAGTGAGAAAGGCAGATAACTTTGACCTCCTGGATGCCCTGAAGGGTGCTCAGAAATTCCCAGAGGTCTGTGAACCCATGCTTTGGGAACTGCTGCTCTAGACTTCCCTGTTTCTTTCAGTGCTCACTGACAGAGGTGGTTCA
Organism: Mesoplodon bidens; assembly: GCF_964165515.1. Classification (NCBI taxonomy): domain Eukaryota; kingdom Metazoa; phylum Chordata; class Mammalia; order Artiodactyla; family Ziphiidae; genus Mesoplodon; species Mesoplodon bidens. Next base: position 24,570,489 of record NC_138175.1, read on the forward strand.
TACAGAGGTAGGAGCAACCTTGTAGCTTTGCTGCTTGCCAGAATTCTTCTCGTACCTGATGAAAAAACTGGTCATTTTTTAACTTAACCATAGGAGATTAAACTTAGCTACCAGGACTACAGAAACATTCAATCCAATCTTCCCCCATTGCTCCGGAATTGCCAGGTTTTACACACACGTACTAATAGGTAAATAATTTGTGCAGTGCTGAGCTGCAGTGAGCCTTTATCTCAGTACATGGTCACTTTCAAAGAACCCTCACATATCCAAAGATAATTGAACAGCAATTTATTCATTTGGTATAATCGCTCTGTCATATGCCAAAGTGAAGTCTACATTTTTATCGTTAAATGAAACCTCTTAGAAACCTGCTTCCCCTCTTGTATCTCTGAAAACTTTCACATTAGTGATAAGTGTCCCCAAATTTCTTCTCTCTCCTCAAATGCACCAACATTGAAAGTAAATAAACAATATGCAAAAAGCAAATCTTTTCTTCTAACCCCTGTCCATGTAACCTCTTTGTCACTTTCATTCTCTCTCTCCTTTCCACGTCTATTAGTTTCTGCCTTAGTAGCCCTTGAACTTGTCACTGCAAACAAACTAGCATATCTGATTAATAGGAAGAAGGTTAAAAGGACCATGCAATCTATTTTTAGTGACCTAAGAGTCCACCAGGCCAGATAAAATTTTTCTCATGATCAGAATGAATGAAGAAGTTGTGAATGCACATCTCCATTAGAACTTTTTATCACAATTACACAGAATACTGGGAGATAGAGCAGAGCTCTTTTCTTATATTCATAATTACCTATTGGGCATCCATTATGCACTTAATCAATGTTGTCACATTACTAGTGTTGTTGAGGGTGCAAAGGAAGGTTGTATTAGTTTATTTTTTTTAGGGAAAGGTTAAATACATGATTATTTGAGTAGATATTTCCCACTGGTAGATTGTGATTTGAAAAGTGTGTCTAATAATTCTCTAGCTTGACATTGTTATCTGCAGATCCCCCACTGCACCTCCCTCTCTCCATCTCCTAGGCTTGCTAGATTTCCCCAAAGCTTTTTCTTCTGGCAGGGGTAAGTTTTCTCCTTTCCTGTCCCCTCACCTCCCCCACCTCAGGGAGGTTTCTATCTTTAGGCTCGTCCCTACGGGAGGAGTCTGGGGACCTAGGACTCTGAGGTTAATTGGGTGTTACAGGTTTCCAGAGGTCATTAGATCTAGGACTCTGTTTCCTCCTGTGTGCCACAGGGATGACGACTCTGACCTTGACTTTAAGTCTCACAAGGCTCCTATTAAGCAAACAGGTAATACATGAAATGTATGTTGAAAAAAAAGTCACCAAACAGGTTATAGTTTTGTGAACAGTGAAGTCTTTTGTTTTACGTACTTCTGTTTTTCTTCCTCCATGTTTGATTCTGGCACACAATGCTAAAATAATAAAATGAATATGAGCTTGAGAAGCAGATAGACTTGGATTTGAACCCTTTCTTCATCTCTTGCTACACGCGATATTGAGCAGTTGTTTAAAATTCTAATCAGTAGCTTCTTAATCGGTAAACTGAGGAGTCTCGTATGTAGCTCGAAGGGTTGTTGTGACACTTAAATAAAATAGAAAATAAACGTATCTAGTATAAGGAAACTCTCGGTGTTCTTGGAGAAATGGCTAAATAATCAAATGAATGGGTTATTCCCTGTGCCTGGGTTGCGAGGGTAACTATATATTTTCTGAGGGAGTATGCATGATAGTATCATGATAGTATACTGAAAAAGTAAAGTAGCTATGCAAAATGGAAGGATGTGTCTAAATAATCACAGGCTGTTTGAGCTATAAAACATCTGAAAAGTAACTTTATATGCTTTATTTTATAAGTGAAGGAAGGTATAATTAGAAGGATACAAGGTTTACCCACAGTCACTAGGTATCTGATATGCAAACTTATCAACATTTCAACAATTGTATAATTGTATTGCTTGGAAATATTATATTAGTTTTCTGTTGTTGCTATGACAGATTGTCACCAACATAGTAGCTTAACATAACATGAATGTAGTGTCTTATGATTCTATAGGTCAGAAGCCCAGCACAGGTCTCACTGGGCTAAGACAAATGAGTCTGACTGTGTTCTTTTCTGAAATTTCTAGAGGAAAATCTGTTTCCTTTTCTAGAGGCTACCCATTTCTTGGCTATTGGTCCTTTCCTACATCTTCAAAGTCAGTAAGTTTGAACCTCTCTGATCATTATTCTGCAGTCGTATCTCCCTCTGACCATAGACAGAAAAGGTTCTTCTTTTTTAAGGATGCATGTAATTAGATTGGGCTCACCAGTATAACCCAGAATAATCTACCCATTCCAGGGTCCTTAAATTAGTCACATCTATAAAGGCCCTTTTGACAGGTAAGGTAACATATTAGTAGGTTCTGGTAATTAGGACATGGATATCTTTTGGGGACTATTTTTCTGTCTACAACACCTAGAATCATAACCTATCAGTAGCATCACTGTAAGTTGCAGCCACCATTTTGCATAAGTAAGGTATTCATTGATAGGTGGCTGGTATGCTTTGGGAGGATATGTTCGTTTGCTACAGCTGCCATAATAAAATACAAGAGGCAGAGTAGCTTAAACAACAGAAATTTATTTTCTCACAGTTCTGGAGGCCAAAAGTCCAGGTATCAGCAGGTTGGGTTTCTCCTGAGGTCTCTCTCCTTGGCTTGCAGGTAGCTGCCCTCCTGCTGCCTTTTCACATACCTCCTCACATGGTCTTTCCTCTGTGCATGTGTGTCCCTGATATTTCTCTGTGTGTCTAAGCTTCCTCTTCTTATAAGGACACCAATCAGATTGGATCAAGACCCATCTTAATCATCTCATTTTAACTTAATCATCCTCTTTAATGGCTGTATCTCCAGATACAGTCACATTCTTTTCTTTAAAATTTTTAAAAATTTTTATTGAAGTATAGTTGATGTATAATGCCATGTTAGTTGCAGGTGTACAGTGATTCAGTTATATATATATATATATATATATATATATATATATATAGGCACATTCTGAAGTACTGGGGCTTAGGGCTTCAACATATGAATTTTGAGGAGAAAGTATTGACCTCCTAACAGAGGACTTGAAAGGATTATTTATGTTTCTGTTTAAAAATGAAAAATAATACCGTTTATTTTCATAAAAGATGATGATGATGATGATTGCAGGAGATTTACAGGTTTCCAACAGATCTATTTATAGTGTGAAAAGTAAGGGCATTTTCAGTCTTCAGGTTGTTTTTACTGTTCGGTATTTTTTTTTAGCTAACTTCTAAGCTTTGTTGGCAGAATGGAGATGGAGTAAAGACACACACACACACATACACAGACTCTTACACACATATTTATAGCATCACAGGCTATATTATTAGCATCTAATTCCAGTACGTTGATGATATATTAGGTTCTATTTCCAAATCTTCACTATAGGAATGATACTTGGGAGAGTAGGAGTTAAAAAAAATTAAAAATGACTTTTACATACAAACTATCCTTACAACAATCAGGTAATCTTTTTTGATAATGGTGCTGATGGCCTCGTTAGTATCATTTTAACAAGAAGAAACTAAAATGGGGAAAATTAAAGTCCAAAATCATATCCACTAGTTTTAATTCAAATCAGATTTTTTGATTGTCATTTATCTAAAAGGAAGGATGCTTGTGAATCTGTTCAGCCATCCTCTCATGCACTCTTTTGTGCACCCATGCATTCTCCAACAAAACCATTTACCTACCCATCCTCTTCCTCTTAATTTTTTTTTTTTTTTTTTTTTTTTTTTTGTGGTACGCAGGCCTCTCACTGCTGTGGCCTCTCCCGTTGCGGAGCACAGGCTCCGGACTCACAGGCTAAGCGGCCATGGCTCATGGGCCCAGTCGCTCCGCGGCATGTGGGATCCTCCCGCACCGGGGCACGAACCTGTGTCCTCTGCATCGGCAGGCGGACTCTCAACCACTGCGCCACCAGGGAAGCCCCCTCTTAATTTTTTTAATCAACACATTTATCCATTCATCCCTCCACCCATCAATCCATTCATCTACCCATTGAGCAGTCAGACTTGGAAATGTGATTATTTCTGTTAAATCTGTGCTTTGGTCGTGATGCTCTGCTTTCTTAGGGAGGCTCTGAATGAGACAGTTTACAGTGCTCAAGGAGTAGGAGTGGGTAACACAGCTAAGTTATTATCGGGCTTTTTGATCACAGAAAAAAATGATTCGCCAATGGCATACCCTATTCTATGGCCCAAACTAAATCCCAGGTTTATGTGTTTCATTTTTAACTTCAACTGCAATGTTCTTCCAAATTCATGGCATTTTGATTATCTCACAGTGCCTTTATAAATAGAGAATTTCAGAGAGAATAGATGACTGTCATTTGGTTATCCACTGTGTTCTTTCCCACTGTGATCTTGTCAGTTTTTGGATAACAAGATACATCCTGTTTAGCAAGTAATGGTGATTACCACATCTGACATCCATCTCATATTTTCAACTCCTATTAGGACTCTGGTTAATCAAGTTCTTTGCAAACATAAAGGGCATTGACACAACATTTTTATACTTTCTTTTTTCCTTTTTCCACAGTACAACTGAAGGCTTCACTGTAAACTGATCTTTGGATAATATCCTGAATATCTGTTTTAAATATCCATATCTGTTTAAAATCTACTTCTTTTGTTTGGCTAGTAATCCTGGGTGTCTTCTTTTAGTCCTATTCACCTTGCTTATATTACATATTACTATATTGTCTATTTATTTTGCACAAAATTTCCCCCTCTCATATCTATATCTTTACTATCTATATCTATACATCTATTGAGACAAAATTTTTAAAGAAATCTGTGAAGAGTGATCGTTTAGTTGCAAAGTAAACATGCTCCAAAGATCTTTGTCTGAGAATCTCTCATAATTTATAGTTGAACTCCCAAGTCCTATGTCTGCTTTACTGTAAGACAAGAAATAGGACTGTGAGAGAGAATAATTTGTTATGTTTTCCCCAAATCAATCTTTTAGTGAGAAACTCTGTGGTCCTTCCACCCACGTACTCACCAGTATGTCCATCTGTTCATTCATGTATCCATTCATAGTATTTAATGTGCTTTGGAGCCTAAATGGAAAAACATCTGAGACTCTTACTCAGCTAGCCATCCCTCTATTATTTTTCATGCATGCATTTCCCAATAAAACCATCTGTCTATCCATTTTCCTCCCCTTAATTCTGTTATCAACTAATTTATCCATCCATCCAATCATTCATCCATCCATCCACTCCTTGATCCATTCACCTACATCTCTTTTTAGTAATAGGTCCACAATTACTATTCACCCACACTTTTAAAAAAATTTATTTGTTTATTTATTTTATTTATTTTTGGCTGTGTTGGGTCTTTGTTGCTCTGTGCGGGCTTTCTCTAGTTGTGGCGAGTGGGGGCTACTCTTTGTTGCGGTGCGCGGGCTTCTCATTGTGGTGGCTTCTCTTGTGAGGAGCACAGGCTCTAGGTGCACGGGCTTCAGTAGTTGTGGTACGTGGGCTCAGTAATTGTGGCTCGCGGGCTCTAGAGCGCAGGCTCAGTAGTTGTGGTGCACGGGCTTAGCTGCTCCGCGTCATGTGGGATCTTCCCGGACCAGGGCTCGAACCCGTGTCCCCTGCTTTGGAAGGCGGATTCTTAACCACTGCGCCACCAGGAAGGCCCTTCACCCACACTCTTGAGCACACAAGCATTTATTCAATGGCCCAATGCACATTGATCACCCTCCCCCTACTTCTAGGCTTACAGTTTTTGAGTTACAAGAAAGAAAAACGAAGTACATTTTAAATACCTTACAATTTTATTTGTCGATTACACATCACTAAAGCTGGAAAAAAGTAAAAACTTCCAGATACATATACTATCATTACTTCCAGAGCAGGTGAATAAGTACCAAATATGTGACAATACGCTCAATATAAGAATGCCCAATGTAAGAGTTTAAGCCACTTTGTACCAAGATCATTTGACTCAAGTGACATTCTTGGTAGAAAATATTTGCAAACGAAGCAAATGACAAAGGATTAATCTCCAAAATATACAAGTAGCTCAAGCAGCTCAATATCAAAAAAACAAAAAGCCCAATCAAAAACTGGGCAGAAGACCTAAATACCTAAATAGACATTTATCCAAAGAAGACATACAGATGGCCAACAAACATATGAAAAGATGCTCAACATTTGGAAGTGTATATATGTCAGTGCTACTCTTTCACTTTGTCCCAGCTTACACTTCCCCCTCCCCATGCCCTCAAGTGCATTCTCTACATCTGTGTCTTTATTCCTGTCCCACCCCTAGGTTCGTCAGAAACTTTTTTTTTTTTTTTTATAGATAGCTAGTGGGAAGCAGCTGCATCACACAGGGAGATCAGCTCGGTGCTTTGTGACCACCTAGAGGGGTGGGATAGGGAGGGTGGGAGGGAGAGGCAAGAGGGAGAGGATATGGGGATATATGTGTACATATAGCTGATTCACTTTGTTGTACAGAGAAACTAACACAACATAGTAAAACAATTATACTGCAATAAAGACGTTTAAAAAAAAAAGATGCTCAACATCACTAATTATTAGAGAAATGCAAATCAAAACTACAATGAGGTGTCACCTCACACCAGTCAGAAAATCTGCAAACAATAAATGCTGGGGAGGGTGTGGAGAAAAGGGAACCCTCTTGCACTGTTGGTGGGAATGTAAATTGCTACAGCCGCTATGGAGAACACTATGGAGGTTCCTTAAAAAAACTAAAAATAGAATTAATCATATGACCCAGCAATCCCACTACTGGGCATATACCCTGAGAAAACCATAATTCAAAAAGGCACATGGGGCTTCCCTGGTGGCGCAGTGGTTGAGAGTCCGCCTGCCGATGCAGGGAACACGGGTTCGTGCCCCGGTCTGGGAAGATCCCACATGCCGCGGAGCGGCTGGGCCCGTGAGCCATGGCTGCTGAGCCTGCGCGTCCGGAGCCTGTGCTCTGCAAGGGGAGAGGCCACAACAGTGAGAGGCCCGCCTACCGCAAAAAAAAAAAAAAAAAAAAAAAAAAGGCACATGTACCCCAGTGGTCATTGCAGCACTATATACAATAGCCAGGACACGGAAGCAACCTAAATGTCCATCAACAGAGGAATGGATAAAGAAGATGTGGTACATATATACAATGGAATGTTATTCAGCTATGAAAAGGAACGAAATTGAGTCCTTTGTAGAGACGTGGACGGACCTTGAGACTGTCATACAGAGTGAAGCCAGAAAGAGAAAACAAATATCTTATATTAACACATATATGTGGAATAAGGTGCAGGATGTCCATCAACAGAGGAATGGATAAAGAAGATGTGGTACATATATACAATGGAATGTTACTCAACTATGAAAAGGAATGAAATTGAGTCATTTGTAGAGACGTGGACGGACCTTGAGACTGTCATACAGAGTGAAGCCAGAAAGAGAAAACAAATATCTTATATTAACACATATATGTGGAATCTAGAAAAATGGTGTAGATGATCTTATTTGCAAAGCAGAAATAGAAACAGAAGTAGAGAACAAACGTATGGATACCAAGGGGGAAGGGGCAAGTGAATTGAATTGGGAGATTGGGATTGACATATGTACACTATTGATAATATGTATAAAGTAGATAACTAATGAGAACCTACTGTATAGCACAGGGAACCCTGCTCAGTGCTCTTTGGTGACCTAAATGGGAAGGAAATCCAAAAAAGAGGGGATATATATATATATATATATATATATATATATATATATATATATATATATATCTGATTCACTTTGCTGTACAGTAGAAACTAACACAACATTATAAAGCAACTATACTCCAATAAAAAAAAAAGGAAGTGACATTCTTATATTCACTACAAAGTAATGTTGCACGTTGAAGTCTATGTTGTTAGATGTATTTTTCTTGGAAAACAGTTCCAGCTTTGGCAGAACCTATCATTGTAATTCCAAAATCCAATCTCCACAAGAATCCACCCTATATGCAGTTTTACTTGAATATTTTGGCTCCTAGAAGATATCAGGCCTTTATCTATTATCTATTGTCACATTTTAATCATTACAAAAACCCTATAGATAGGTTGTTAAACCTGTTATTAAAACATTTTACAAATAAGGACACTGAAATCTGGGGAGGTTAAGTAAATCCCTCAGTATCTTACAGTTTTTTCTATTATCAGGCTCTCATTCTGGTTCCCATAATCTGAATTTCTACTATATTAATCTTTGGTTGCCTTAGAGAAACATATTGACTTCCAACCCTGTAAGATTTAATATGTTAACCAGGATGTTATCAACATACATAAGAAAATGTGTCCAATTGAAAGGAGTTCATTGTCTTTTTTTTTAAAAAAAAACCTATGGTGGCTTAAATATCGGAGCCTCCACCTCAGTACTTAAAGGAAAAGAAAAAATCTGAGAATACAAAACTTAAGCATGCTAGAGCATTTTTAAGACCGTTTTTGTAGGATGGGCATACTTAACGCTATTTTTTCCCATGACATCATTATGGAATTGATCCATGTAATTCTCCTTTCTCTGAATCCTATCAACAAGGATAATTTGGCTTCACTTGTGTATGGGTCTTTATATAAAGAGAAATTTTACTCATCATGATCACTTAAATAGTCGAAATACTGTTTGTCATTGATATGTTGCCTTTAAAAAAATTGGGCTTGGGAACTTTCTTTGTTGGAGTCGGGCTAAGAGAGATGGATTTGCTATAAGGCTGACACATCATGTTTCCAAACCTATAAAGCTGTGGTCCAGACAAGATAGTAGCAAATTTGCCAAGGTCATGAATGTTGGCTTGGTAAACAGCTGGCCAGCCTCTTTTTGTCAGTATTCTCCATTTGCATTCCTATTAGTTGAACATACTGCCTTTCTATTTCTATGTCTACTCTATTTCAAACTTTTATAGGATGAACTGTACTGCATGATTTCATACAAATGGCTTCTAAATATATATAGGAAATTTCTACTGCCATATAGGGACAGAATAGAGAGGCTTCTCCATTGCCTCCTTCTCATCTAGTGAAATAGGAGGTCCCCAGACTAACTAGGTATGCTTTCCTGGGGATCTCTCTAGAATTATGCTAAAATGTGTATGCTCTGAAATCTGATTTACTGGGTTACATCTGGTTCTGTTATTTGTTAGTCGTGTGAGCTTGAGAAAGTCCATATGTTTACTGAACCTGTGCCTCTCATCCTTGTAAAATCACTGATAAGGTGCAGGACGTTATGGTAGGTCCTGTGCAGACAAAACAGCGATTAGACTTTACTGAACATTTGCTATGTACCATGTACAATGCTTGTTGTTGGAAGATTGTTGACTAATGTACGTAGAGGCTCTTTGTGGAACTTAACCATTTAAAGGAGTAGCACAAGTAATGCATTCCTAATTCTGACTATAATTTCAGGTCCCTGCAGCCAAAAACAGCAGTTCACTCAGACTTGCTTCCAATTTTCTATTTCTCTGGGCACCGGTCCCCTTGGCCAGGTTAAGCTGTTCAATATACACATCAGCAGCTGACACGGAATGCAAAGACCACGCATCTGAGATACCAGGACGCTACACATTTGCCTCCTGTAAAACATTAGAATTTTTTTGTCAAAGTAGAGGTCACTTCCAGTGTAGGATGCTCTGTTCTAGTCTTTTAATCGGGGATTGTGTCTTCTTTAGCCTTTCACTCCATAAGACAAATGTAAGGGTCATTTGGTTTATATGAGAATGACTTTGAGGACTGTTACCATTTCACTGAATTATTTCCTTAGAGTGTATGATCGCGAGATTAAGTGCATCTTCCCAACTTGATCTTACTAATATGCTGGGGTGTTTTTATGTCTATTACCTGGCTTTAGTTTTATAATTTGTTTCTGCAAATTGTTAAGAGTGGAGTGACTGAGACATAAAGAACAGACTTGTGGTTGCCTAGGGGGAGGGGGAGCAGTGGAGGGAAGGATTGGGAGTTTGGGACTAGCAGATGCAGACTATTATATATAGAGAATGCATAAACAACAAGGTCCTAGTGTATAGCATGGGGAATTATATTTGATACCTTATAATAAACCATAAAGGAAAAGAATATGAAAAAGAATATATATATATATATATATCTGAGTCACTTTGTTGTACAGCAGAAATTAACACAACATTGTAAATCAACAATACTTCAGTAAAATAAATGGAAAAAAGTGGAAAAAAAAAGAGTGGCATGACTGGATGAAATAATTATTTAGATTTACTGATGTGGTATAACATTTCAGCATATAAAGGCATTTTACAAGTTATGTGGTCCATCCTAACATACTCACCCCTCCTACCCCATCTCCCACCATCATATGATGCTTCGTTTAGCTCTAAAGCAGAAGAACTAGCAGTTGTCTAGTTCTGCTTGAATACAACAATGGACTCAATCTCATTCCCGAATGGACCATTTCCTGTTGGGTCAGCATCTTTTGTGAGATGTTCTATAGTGCATGAGAAGGCTGAACTACAAGTTAAAATAAGTAGATTTCAAGTCAAACTCCTGGTCCTTGTTGTGGAAGAACAGTTCAGAAACATGAAAGTATTCTCTTCTTATACCCTCTTGCACTTTTTCTTTACCGGCCCTTTCACTCTCCTAGCAACCTAAATATGCACCTGATCTAGAGTGAAGTCCTGCATTCTTATCATTTAGGTCAAAAACTTATACTGTGTTAAGTTTCTGGGCCCATCTTTGATGTTAATTGGTTATAATTTAAGGATTAGATTATCCGTCTGTTCACTGACAGACTGATAGCCCGTAGCACAGTATCTCCCTGACAGGCACCTGGTAGATAGAGAGAGTACAGTGTAAGATTTTATTTTATTTAAGTGTGCTAAGCTTGCTGTTCTTTCCAAGGGAGAGTAGATTGATGAAAAACAGGCATCAGTGATAGAGATTCATGTTGTAGTGATCCCTGTTAACCCCTTTGGGTTTCAAAAGATGCTGATGCTCTCCCTGTAACTTAGACTTCTCTAAAGGAAGAGAGGAAAGTTGAGAAACTCTCTTAGGATTTCCTTTTGGAGGGAGTGAAACTTCAAAGTAAGTTCTGATGTCAGAGCTACCAATTTTCAGATGAGGTACTGATTTCCCCCATAGTTCACTGAATCCTATTCCTCATCACCCACTTTCCAGGAAAAGTTGGGCAGCATGGTAATTAAATCATTGGTATTAAAATAGGCACTCAGAGGAGAATTTATCTTCTCTAGGCTCTACTGTACTAGGAGTGCTTTAGTGTCCTCAGGAATCTTGTAGGAGAAGGTAGAAAAGTAGTTTGTACTTTTTTTTTTTTCTTTCTTTGACAGCCACAGGGGAGATAAGGGTGATTCTGTTGAAGACTGGGGTGGCGGGGGCTCTTATTCTGAGAACAGTGATGTGTGTATATTAGATACTTGTTGTCTGTTGTCCATCTGTTATTCATTCATTGCCATCCATCCACCCATCCGTTCATCCATCCACTCATCCTCCCATCGATGTTCCCTCTACTATGTCTCAGTTGTTTTGCTGGGGGCTACGGTTGAATGCATATTTGAGGGAACTCAAAGGCTTTGCGTTTAGAGTGGATAAGATTTTAGCTCACTGAACCTAACTTTTCTAAATTTCTTTACTCTCTTCTTTAAATTACTGTTTTGAAAATAAAACGAGGCAATGTTCTTTCCTTCCCTTCTTTTGCATTCACCTTACTTAACTCCACAAATATTATTTGAGCTCCAACAACATGACAGGCACCTTGCCAGGCAGTGGGAATGCAAAGGAGAGTGGAAATGCAAAAGCTTCTTCCTGTGGCTTTTAAAGTTTAAACTTGTATTTTACTTAAGGGATATTTTGAAAATATATGAAAGATAGTGAAGGTGTAATTATATTGATACTCACAATTCAACTCAATGATGTAGCAGTCCCGTTATGATGCCTCACATCGAAGACTTAATATGAATGACTGGGATCGCTCGTTGCATACCTGACACTCGGTGCTTCTCCTACAAGGCTGCTGTGAGTGACCACCGGGATCCGTCTGGTTGTAGATGAGACAGATCATGGGTGCTGGGCTGAGCTTGGGAACCCAGATTGAGGTAGCTTTGTGAATTGGTGTGTACGTTTTCCCTCTGACCTCTTTCCCTTTGCTTCTGAGACTTTTGCTTATGGGCACACACCAAGCACTGTGATTTGGTAAAACAAAACTATTATGATGCCAGGCTTCTTACTGAAACCTTGTGTTTATGGACTCTTGTTGCTTTATAGTCAAATCTGAATTCTGTCTTGCCTTCAAAACTCTGTGTAATCTGACCCCTGCCTTGCTTTTTATTCTTATTTCCTGCCTCTTCTCCTAAAGTTAGTGCTATGTTAAATCATCTTTAGCTTTTCTCACTTAGTATGCTCTCTCTTATCTCTGGATCTTCACCCATTCCCTCCCTCTTTGAGATCGGGAGTTTTCATCATTACTTGTTTGTAGTGGCCTTTTCTGTTCCTCCACGCTCCACTTTCTGAGTTAAGTAAACTTAATATATGCACTCAAACCTTTAGAGCATGCATTTGAATCCAGGAAATTTCCTTTAAAGCTTCTGCTGTTAAGATCGCCACTTGCTGATAGTACATTCTATGGAAAAGTTCCCTAAAAATCTCTGAATCTTAACTGTTTCATGGGTGAAATGGCAAAATGTTCTCTGGTTGGCTGTGAGAAAAACATTACATGTATACATGTATTGAATAAAATGTTTACCAGGTAATAAGTAGTCAGTATGTGTGGTAGTAATAATAACAATAACAACAGCAAATATTTTCTGTTTAATTGTGTTTATCTCCCAGTAACCTATGGGTCTTTGAGGGCAGAGACCATGTCTATGGTTTGTAATCATATTTTGTGCGTATTTAATCAGTGAATGGATGAGGTCTTTTTTGTACCACAGCCAGGCCAACCAGTCTTACCATCCTAGCCAGTTTGCATGTGGCCCTTATGCTGCTCTAATTAGCAGAAGCAGCTCTTGGGAGAGATGGTCCTCACACTTTCAGATGATGCACAATGTGTGAAAATGTGGTGCGTTTGGGATACCTTTGGTACTGTAATCTCACAGAGAGGGTCCTGGGGTGGGATAAATTGACAAGAACAGTCTTGATGCATTGAAGTGAACAGGTTTTAACAGATATGTGAAGACCAACCAAAAAAGCAGCAGCTTATCATCATGTATTCCGAAGCCTGAGGTCCAGACCTGGAGTTTTATGAGCATTTGCTGCCTGTAAATTGCTATTCTTACACACCCACAGGTCTTTTATTTGTAATGTCAAGTTGGTTACCTGAACAAGCCATGTACAAGAGTGTGTGAGTGTGTGTGATCCAAATAACAGGATGAAATGAATGAATATAGAAACGCAATACTCTGCCTTTCAAGATCATGAGGGCTCTGGATTTTGCTGAGATTTGCTAAAAATAAATTTCAGAAGAAAGAGGAAGCATACAGTGTTTACTAAGAGTTTTTTCAGGATGGAATCTTGGGAACTTTTCACTCAGCTTGCAACTGGGCTTTATTATAGTGTTTTCAGATAGTCGTATATAGTTCAGGATGCTATGAAGTAAAAATGGTTTTAGTTATTGTACACTTAATATGCCAACTTCCATTTTTCTCTATTTTTCAAATAGATCATCTCAGATTCTAAAACTAATTCTGCAGGGTAGATGTTTTATCCCCATATTAGAGGCAAAGTAACTGAAGCTCAAATAAATGTGTTAATTTCTCCAGTTCATATAGTTAGACCTGAGTCTTAGCTTTGTGTTTTTTCAAAAACCTATGCTTTTCCTTTCTCCCTCAGTTATTTCTAAACACAAAGGATCATCAAAACCTGGGAGTACGATACGATTTACTAATCAGAGACTACTGATAAATATAAGGAAAATATGGTACAAATAAGTTCTAATATAAGTAATAGAAGCAGCATTTTGAATGTCTTAATTTTTAATAGCAAAAATGTGATGAGCAAGAGTGACACATACCAATACCTCTGTGTCTCAGGAATGCCTGTATATGAATGGAAACGTCCATGAATCATATTTTATTCAATTTTTTCTTTTTTAATAAAAATGCTAATGGAAATGTTAAAATGCACATAAATTAAAATGGTCATAAATTAGGATTAATATCATATTAATGAATTATAATCCTACATTCATTAAGATAAAGTGGCATTTCAATATTTGCTCTTGTTAATAAGTTCAATACAATAAATGAAAGGGATACATTTTCAGATTCAGTAAGTATTTGATGTAATCTTATGCTTTAACTTTTTAAAGTATTCAAAAGTAAAATAGGAGATCTAGATGCATTTGGATGCTTTGTTGCTGTTTTATGTCTTTTAAAAAATCTTTTCATTTATTGAGGCACTAAATACAATTTAAATTGGCAAAGAACGTAATCACTGAATGAAAGTGATCCCAAGAGAATGCAATGTCTTTTGAGTTTCTAGGAGTTTATTTCCACAAGACTTTTTTTTCAGTATATACATATGTATATTTTTTAAGGAACAAGTGTTTGAAATCTCATGGTGCAAGAACTATAACTATACTGGCATTTAAGTAACTGGGTTAAGCTGAAAATATGTACATTTCAGTAGTATTTTCCAAATATAATTCAATTAATTTTCCTTTTAAAAATACAAACTAAAAATATATATATTCTTGTTTTATTTTAGTTTTTTTAAACAGAAGTCAACATAGTATAAAAAAGAAGCACCATATATCAGGAGTCTCCCTCTAAAGAATAAACTGAAAATTTGAAAGCCAGGGATTCTGTTTTCCCCAGTACCTACTAAAATGTTTTAGGCAGAGTAGGTGTTCAATAAATATTTGTTGCCATGATCTAAGATGGATCTGGATCCTTGCTGCGAAGTTTTCATTTCTATAAGAAGTCCCATTTCTGGAAAATGTGCTCCCATAATCTGGCCTCAGTCATCTTTGTAAAATGGGAATACTTTTCCGGGACCAGAAGAATTGTGTAAATCAAAGGGGAAAAAAAAGCCTTACACAAACATAAGATCTTAATATATATCAGATTATTAGAATTATTTCTGTTTTTATGAATATAGCAGCCAGATCTGAGTTGAATTTTAGGTCAAAGGTAGTAAATCAAGTATTTACTACACTTGATTCCATCAAATGGAAACCTTGGAGATGTTATAATGTGCCTTGTCAAGCTTCCCTTTTCTCATGTTTCATATGAAATATTCTAACTCAGTGACTTTTGGAAGAATTAAGGGGATTATCATATGAGGAATGATTCATATAGCTCTTGGCACACAGATAGTAAACCATAAAAGGTAACTAATAATAATAACTTTAAATAAATATATTAATAAATTGAAAAGAATACATGTATTTTTGTATTTTCTCCTGGTCTTTTTATCATTCTAAATGCGTATCAGTTTATACTGAACAGGTAAATGTACGAATAAATGGAAGGAATACATATATTTTAGTGTTTTCTCCTCAATCTTTTTATCATTGTAAATGCATATCAGTTTATACTGAACAGGCCAGAGTATATTTTTAAAGTGTTCAAACATATTTGTCTGAATTTTATTATATTTTACTTGATGTGCATACAGTTGCAGAGACTCTTTGTACAGCTACCGTTAGCAGAAATTGATGAAGTTACAATCAATGTAGAAAGAAACAACTTTATATTGAAACATGAGGTAGTAAAACATACTTTGCAAATTGCCACATCACTAACCAATGTCCCTTTTCATTTTAGTTACATACAGACCTGGATCCTGGGAGCAAAAAAATCAAATACATCCTATCAGGCGATGGAGCTGGGACTATCTTTCAAATAAATGACATAACAGGAGATATCCATGCTATAAAAAGACTTGACCGAGAGGAGAAAGCTGAGTACACCCTAACAGCTCAGGCAGTGGATTGGGAGACAAATAAGCCTCTTGAGCCTCCTTCTGAATTTATTATCAAAGTTCAAGACATCAACGACAATGCACCAGAGTTTCTCAATGGACCCTATCATGCTACCGTGCCAGAGATGTCCATTTTGGGTATGTATGCTTCCAATTTCAGAGAACTATTAAGAATCATCTTTAAAATAGCTCCTGGCATCAGGGTTAGTGTGTGGCTGAATAAAAGACATTTATTACCGTCTTATCTCTAATTTGCATTTCCAAATCCCCTTTTTTGGCCTCAGTTCCACAGCTCAATAGCTTCAGTCCCTTAGTAATAGGAACTGACAGAGCAGTTTTATTAAAATATCTCTCCTTACACGACAGTACTTCAATAGGCTGAATTTGTATTCCTCTCATAGACTGTAGTTCGAGTATTGTTACTGAGGTGGATTTATCAAGATTTGTTCCAACATGCCAGACTAATCCTATTGATATTTTCTTGATGTTTAATTATTTGTGTATATTCACATGCAGATGCAGCACACAGAGAAACAGAAAACCATCTAGGTCTGTAGTCAGCCAGATATTGGATTGAGCTGGTGGGTCGAGTCTAGAGTGAATTAGGAAATCATAGTTACCAGAGGCTTCTGAGCTGTGGCCATCGTACTTTAACCGAGCTTTTTAAAGGAGCATTGCTATCACCAGTGACTCACTCCCACTTTTTCTGAGCCATTGAAATATTCATTATACTTTACAGAACAGAATGTATTTCAAAACATGATTATCTACTTTTTCCTCCCCTTTTTGGATTTGCTTTATCCCCAGACTCTGGCCTCGATACAGGAAATCCCTGACCCCAGACTTTATACTAGAATAAAAGGTATTTTAGAGCTCTTCCTGGTCTGACAAAAGTAGTAGGTAGGATCCAAAATCCAGGGTGTTAAGATCACTAAAGTCATTCCTGAGTGTGCAGTGGATGTAAGGGATACCCTAGTTTGTTTCAAATTGCATTTAAGACAACCTATAAGGATACATGCTATGCAGCAAAAATCACATAAATTAGCAGCAGGTGAACAAGATGGGATAAATTAAAAAACACAAGTGGAGATATAAATTGAAGGCCAAAATTAGGTAAACAGTTTGGCTTCATTTGATCTCTTCTTTCTTAACCCACAGTATAACTTTGGTAGATACACCCATTACAGCAGCAAATCAGAACTGACCTCAGGTCTTCACATTTTACCCATGTATATTTCTCCTGCCAAGACTCCCCTTTTCTATCTCTTTTGTGAGGAATCCTATTATTATTTATTTTTTCCTTCTTATCAAAATCAAATCACTCCTCTATGGCTGGCTGAAATGACACTTTTTCTAGGGAAACTTCGAGGTCTTTCTAGCAGGAATTTATCTCTCTACCATCACTATTACCACAGAAAGAAACCCACAAACAAGCAAAAACACATTCATGTTTGTACTTCTTTTAAATTCTGACATGTAAATAGGGACTAAGAAATACTACATATTTTTTTTCTCTCTTTTCATTTTCCTCTTATTTGATCAACTTATTTAGGGCAGAGAACTTGCGTAATCCATCTTTTCATTCAGGTTTGTGTAAGATGATTTTAAAGGACTATTACCAGCTATAATACATACAGAACACTTAAATCTTAATTGCTAATGAATGAAGAACAGGAAAGCTGCTATTTTTGTCTCATTATTATGATTTCTACATCTTAATGGCCAAGTCTATTTATTGTAAGTGTGTCAGAGGCTTCCATTCCTGTGTGTATGAGTCATGTGCCTGATAAATATGTTGAGGAAAAAAAAAAAAAGCCCCAAAAGGTCTGCAAACTTCAAGGTCAATTTCAGCTAAGATAAAGAATTTAAAGATATTATTAGCTACATAATGCAATGTGTATGTGCACCTATGCATTTTTCCTCTATCTAAAGTATTTTTCTTGATAAGAGTGTAGCAACTAAAAGAAATAATCTACACTAACTTACACAGTTATTTTAAAAAATGCTCAGCTGTGACATCTCTTCTAAAAACCACATGGAATATGCTGCAGTTGAAAGTGTGGGTTTTGAAGTTAGGTGGATGAAATTTTGAATCCTGGTTCTATCCCTTATTATCTGGTTGACTTTGAAGTTCGAGGAGGTTAAACTGTTTCTTATTTTCCTTAGCTACAATGCAAAGATAACAGTTTCCATCTTGCTTTCATTGTTTGAGAGCTGCGTGATAAAATACAAAGGGTGTGCCATAAAGTAAATAAGTGTTCAATAATTGGTTGTTGTGGTTTTAAAAATTATTTTTATTAATCGATTTTCCATTGTACTTTTGGACCTTTCCTCTGTATCGATTTTACAGAGGTGTCTGGTTTCTGTTTGACTCCAGCCTCTCTGGTTAAAGAGAGGCAGAGGCAGCTGCACTATCTTATTGTCAAGTGTGAATTATTCCCTTCATTTCCATGAAGGTGAATATCAGGATGAAGGTCGGCTCCTATCTCCTTGCTCTCCCCATTACCACTGTTCTCTCCCAGCCTGTCTCTTCCCTCCCCTCCTTCCTTCTTTCATTTTTCTTCCTTTGCTACTGCAGAAATGCCAACACCTGCACCTGTACACCCTGAAGAATGCCAGCAAGGACTGGGGGATTTCATTGTGCAGAAAGTGAAAAGTAAAATTCTAATTGAGAAATTTACCAATATTACATTGAAATGAATGTGATATTCAAGAACTGTCTGCCAGTTGACAAGCTGTCAAGACAAAACACACATATATATTTGCCCAAATGGCAGCCAAATTATTTTAGAAATATCATATTTGGAAGCTGTAGACAGAGCTCTTTTATATTCTACTGTGAATTTCAGAACTTGATGAGAATTCACTTTTATAGCAATACCACATAAAGAGTGATGTGCAAGCTTGTCTGGTTTTTACTATGGATCCCAAACTATCATCGTTGAAGTTGGTTTTTCAGTAAAAATTTGCTTACATTTATTAAGTTCCAGACACTTTAAATGGATATTTTTTTGCTACTGGATATTAGAGTGAGGGATACTTAACCCTGATTGTGTGTCCACACCTGGGTTCAGGTAAAACGAACTTTGTATTTAGCTTTGAAGTAGAATCTCAGATTATCTGACTGCAAATTTTCTACTTGTATTAGTGACATGACCCATCTAAGCCTCATCTTCTCTATCTGTGTAGTGTGCACAAGCATCCCTTCCTAAGAAAGTATGTTTGGAAAAATTCATTGATTATATTTAAATAACTTGGCATAGCATAGAGTTGGTGCTCAATTGATATTAGTTTCTTTACAAACATCCATTTTCAAGCTACTTCTGCTAGTATGATTCAATAAATTGTGTATAGGATATGAATGTCTTGGTCAATGAAAAATTGCTCGATAAGCCTTAACTTTATGTTTCGCAGTTGTACATGTTGGAATGAAGCATATTTTATTCAAAAGGGCATATTAGTGAAGATGGGAATAAAAGGATCAGAAAGCCAAGTAGGGCTTAAGCTGGTGGGCATGATTGCATTGTTGAGTACACAGTTATATAAAACACAGCACTGGTGGTTTTCTTAGTTTTCTTTGAGATTCAAGGCTACTCTCATTATGATCAATATGTATTAAAAAGTTGCTATATCCCCAAAGCTGTGTTAAATGCTTGCAATATTCACAACAATCCTACATTAGTACCGATGTTAAACTTCTCTATTTCTCTTTATTTTTAATCAGAAAAAATAGGGGAAATAATAGCTAATCCAAATCCAGATATTAAGTGGGAGAACGGATTTAAATTCAGACATCTGGCTTTTCCTCCCATGGGTTTAACCAGTATGCTGTACTAATTTTTGATAATATCTCTAGAGAATTTTGTTTATATATGCCCTATGGTTCTGCTGCCTATTTATAATAGTTACTATTTTTCCAAGGTGGAAGAGCTCTTGAGGTCAGCATACTTTGCAAATTAAATTGAGGAGCTGAGACAGGAGTTAGACAAAGAGAAGTTTGGGTAAAGTATTACCAGTGTTTAAGATAGGAATATAAACACATTAAAAATGTAAGAACAATACATCACATAGAAATTCAAATCACAATAAAATTAATTGAGAGCCATGTGGTGACTAACTGGGGCTGAAGTGCTGTTAATATGTTAAAGATAAAAACTACAAAGAGTAACCGGGATCGACTCTGGATTTCCTGGTAGTGAATGCAAAAAAAGAATGCACTCTCCATCAAAAAATATTAATCAAAAAATCAGAAGGTCAAGAGATTACTTAGTAAAATATATTTTGGAAAGGCAAGTCTCACTGCTTTCCAAAGGCTCGTAACTGAAGAGGCCAAGGCTGTCAGTACACAGTATGCATGTGAACTTACTCTACTTGAAACAGTAATTCAGGCAAAAGGAAAATGCCAGCATTTGAAAACAGTTTGTGTTGTCCGTTCTATGTGTCATTCTCACTCTCCTGTCTTCTCTTACCATTAGTAGTATGTCTTTTCTTTTGTAATTTTGTTCTTTTATGGTAAAAGTCTTCAAATCCTCTTTTGGAGGAAGGCCCATATAAAATACATTCTATTTCTTTTGTGTTGTTCATTATCTTTAATTTGGAATAAATTTAATCTTAGAGAAAAGTTGCATTTGTAGTCCAAATGTATTTTTCCTGAACTATAAGTGAGTACATTGCTGCGATGATGCCCCATTACCATGAGATAACTCAGTCAGTCTTTCCCACATGGGTGTTTTTTCTACACAAGAACAATACAGCCATCAGAATTAGGAAATTAATAGTGATACACCATTGCTATTGGATGCACAGACCTCAGTCAAATGTCTCCAATTGTCCCAGTAAAGTCTTTTTATAGTGAAAGGATCAAATCCAGGACCCCACATGCATTACCTCAGTACCTCCAACTCTAAAGCAACACCACAGGGTTCATTCTAATTGTTTTTTTTTCTCCAACAGTGAGAACCCTGTTTCTTTACACTCAACATATTTGTTATTTGGATCATCCCTCACTGCCGTAGTAAGTGATTTCCATTTGCTCCCTCTGCCCATCCCCTGACTCCCTGACACAAATGTTTATCTGCTGTTCCACTCTCCCTCCACCTTCCTGCCTTTCCATGGATTCTTACCTCCCCCAGACATACCTAATGGCTTTTGGAATGAAGTGTTCAGGTGGCAGGCAGACAGTCAGGAATGGAGGCAGCAACTATATAATACTCTCTACTTTTATTCTCCTGTATATTTCAATTGTTTGTTATTATACAATAGACCTATGGCAACATCTTCCAATCTGTGCTCAAAATAGATCTACTGAAACAAATCAAATCAAATTTAATTGATAAACACTGAATTAAAAAAAGTGAAATGCTTTTCATACTTCAGAGTCTTTAAAGTATTAATATGCCGGAATTTGATAAATGCATATTATAGGCCCTTTTGGAAATTCAGACATTTATATGATCCCAGAAACTATTTTTAAAAAGTATCTTGCAGAACTGCATAACTTAATACTATAAAAGGTTTACAAACACATGTCTAATGAGAAGAGGTTTTTGAATCTATGTTAGGTCACATGTTAATTTAGCACACAGCTGAATAGTCAAATTTGCAATTTCTAAAGAGCAAATTAAAAATTATGATGACTATAGCTTACATGGATTAGCTTGTTATTCTTATCACTGCCCAATACGTATTTTCATCCCATATAAAGAAGATTCCCCAACTAATAAAGAGATTCATTTTCATATTTTGTTATTATTAAAGAAACAGTTTATGTTACAGAAGCTTAAAAGATCAGAGAATGTTCATACTGACAAATTGTCTTAAACCTAACATACATCTTCTTTATAATTTAGAGGTCGTGGCTTTCTTCCTCTCTCTCAGCTAGATTTTAAAAGGATTTGGCAGAATTTCTCTATTTCAAAGGAGAGATACAAAGTGAGAAAGGGAAAAACATATCTTGATGGATTTGATTATCTTTTTTGTCTTATTTGATTCGGGCTGACGAACAAAATTGAAATTCTTTAGGAAAACATGGGCAGGAAATCATGAGGATTGAAATAAACACTTTTAAAAGAAATCCAGCTTCTCTACCTGATAGGAATGCCTGTGACAGCTGTGGTTCCAAAACTCTTAAGATGGGGTGAGGATTGTGTAGTTTCTGTTTTGCATAAGGAAGGTAAACCTCCATTAGGAATACATAGACAGTTTGTGTAATAGCTGAATCTTGTATCTGTGAAGCAGTGATTTCTGATATGTGGATTTTAGTGGTTCCCAAAGGTCTCCCTAAATGATCTATGGCTTAGAAATTACTGGAGTATCCAAATGGGAAAATTATTGGCAGTTAACTGTGAGAGGTACCTAAAACGAATTAGCCTTCCAAGAGCCATTATGTTATTTCTGCATTGTGGCTCAGAACAAGTTTGGGGTATAATCATGGGGATATAAACAAGGTTTATTTGAATGCCTTCTGTGATGAGAAAACTCCTTCCATCAAATTTTGCTTTAAATGCTTACTCTTCTTTACTCTCTAAATAATAAGATGATATTTTATTAATCAACTAGGTGATAATGCAATAATATAATTAATTGATTGTATTGTCCCTAATGGGATTCTTACTATTTTTAGGTCAACTCATATACCTGATGTCTTCAATTTTAATGTTCTTTGGGCTAAACATCAACCCATAAAAATACATGAATGCAGGTAGGATAGCTTAGGGAAGTTATTAAAAGTATATAGAGGGCTTCCCTGGTGGCGCAGTGGTTGAGAGTCCGCCTGCCGATGCAGGGGACACGGGTTCGTGCCCCGGTCCGGGAGGATCCCACATGCTGCGGAGCGGCTGAGCCTGTGAGCCATGGCCGCTGGGCCTGCGCGTCCGGAGCCTGTGCTCCGCAACGGGAGAGGCCACAACAGTGAGAGGCCCGCAAACTGCAAAAAAAAAATAAAAAAATAAAAAAAAAATAAAAAAGTATATAGAGGGGAATCCCCTGGTGGTCCAGTGGTTAGGATTCTGTGTCTTCACTGCCGGAGGCCAGGTTCGACCCCTGGTTGGGGAACTAAGATCCTGTAAGCCTCGTGGTGTGGCCAAATATATATATATATATATATATATATATATATATATGTATATGTATATGTATATGTATATGTATATGTATATGTATACATACATATATATAAATCCAACTTTCATTCACTTTGAAAATAGTTAAAATTCTAGAACTACTCATTATAGGACTGGCTCAGGAGCTTCAGACCCACTCTTGTTTTGGGGTTTCATGGCCAACATAAACTAGGTGATTTCAAGATTTCACTAGAAATCTTTGAATTCTTTCTAGAAGATGGATTCTCAATCACTAGCCAATAATAATTTTTCAGAATTGTATAAATCACAAGAGAATGTGATGAAATACCTCATTTGATTTTACAAGTTGTAATGTTGGTGTCACTTTTGTCCTATATAATAGAATAGTACAAAAATATATTTCAATAAGTTACATAAGTACCTTAAATTTGAACCTATTGAAAACAAATTTAACACTCTGCCCCTAACTCCATCCCCACTGGTGAACAGGGTCACTCCGTGTGGAATGGGGTTAATTCATGAGTATCTCATAATTTGAATTGGTGTTCTAGAAGATTAAAATTAAAGCATTGACTCAGCATTATCAATATCTAAGTGAAGAAGCAACATTGACTATATATCTCAGCCTGTGCCTTTAAACCAGGTCATTCCATCAATGTACCGATTAAACAATGGTTTCTAAACCTGTTCATAACAGTAGCTAAGGCTAACATTCTGTTTCTTTCCCTCTTATTTTTTCCCTCCATTTTATCCCTGTGATCACTCATTAGAATTAAACTCAATTTGATTAACAATTTGATTATCCTAGTGTCTCTTTAAGTTCTTCAGAAATATGTCTTCTACTCACTTACATTTTGATTCTTCCTATTTCTGGATACATTGGGTAACCTCTGGAAATTACACCAACTTGCCTGTTGTCAGAGAAAGTTCCTATGGCGAATAGTACTTCATCCAGGTCTACCGTGAACCTTTCTGAAAAGATAAGACATCTACTGCTTTCTATTCAAGTAATCTTCTGTACTCGAAATACTGAAAAGTATTCTCATATCAGTAAACCTGCATTTCTAAGGAAAATCAAAACACTTAACAAAAACATTGATCGCAGATGGAAAGTTGAGAAACAAAGGGGGAATACTATCCAGACGATTCCATGATCCTGTTGTCTTTCTCTTTGTCCTCACCTAAGAATTAATATTTTAGGATTCAACACATTTATTGACTCTAGATGCAAACGGGCAAATCATTCTTAAGTTATTCAAGCCATGCTTGTGTCTAGAGCTCTGTGAATTAGCATCAATACCCACAGGGTTACAAGTTTTTGTTACATAGCCATTTCAGGAAATCATGAATTAAAAGGGGCTAAAGAGAAAAAGCACGTAGAGTTCAGCCTTTGCCCACATTCGCCTGTCAGAGAAATGAATCCACTGCGTGTCAGGGCAGCTCTGAAACATGCATTTGTGAAATCCTGAAGTCTTGGCTGAAAATGAATGTGGGACACATTTGTCAATATATTTTTGGTGTCTGTCATGCCCTCCTTGCCTCTCAGAGCTGGTAGGGGTTCCTAGAGTCTTTATGTGTATATTAATGTTATTTCTTTAATTTTGATATTTGTGCATAATGGACTTGATAGTTGTACTTCCTGGATTCATTGGACTTGGAAAATTGCCATTTGAGTTTTAGACCCAAATTGCTTTTATTCTTTGGTTATATAGCAATCACAGTTGTGTGAGATATGTGCCATTTTTCCTATTCACCTTATCAGTAATGTTACATAGAGAAAAATATGATGTCACTATGTGCAGCACATACTTAAAGAGTGGGAAGTCATGCTTCCGCCATACATAATTATCTACATTACTCATGTGGATTTCTTGTGCATAAGTGATTGTCCTTCCCTCCTTCCATCCTTCCTCCCTCCCTCCCTCCCTCCCTTCTTTCTTTTATTTAATCAATAGTACTCAAGAGTTATTTTATACTTCCTGTTATAATCCAATGCAACTTTATTTTCCTGCCTTTTTTTTTTTTTCCAGCTTTGGGCATTGGGAGCTCTTTTAGTTGTCACCTGTGTCCCTTCCACATACATCCATTATTTTTTGTTTGCTTTTTAGCACTTATATACATTCTTACTGTCCTACAGTGCATGATGCTTCAGGTTCATCTTGTATATTTATTGCCCAGCTTCTAGAATTAGCTATACCTCTAAGGAGCCCTGGTTCTTTTTATTGGGGTATCAGAAGCCAAGATCTGAGTGCTAGGTATACTAGTTGCTGCTGGGTTATCTTTGATTCTAGGCCCTCTCAGATGATAGAGGGAGGACAAATATATGTGGAGGTATGTATACATATACTTAAGTTTTACACATACAATGGTAATATAGTTATATTATTTTGTCACTGTTTGCAATCCATCTTGGGAAACCCCACATCCTAATTTTTAAAACATTTGCATGTATTAAGTTTTACTTGTGCTGTAAAGTTAGTTCTAATGGTTTTGATAAGTCCGTTGTGCCACGTGTCCATCATTACAGTATCAGATGGAATAGTTTTACTACCTGAAAAAAAAGCCCTTGAGCTTTACCTGTTAACTTCCTCATTCCCTAAACCCCTAGTATCCACTGATCTGTCTACTGAATTTATAACTTTGTCTCTTCTAAAATATCCTAAAATAGTATATAGACCTTTTACTTAGCAATATGCATTTAAGATTCATTCAAGTTTTTGTATGGCTTGACAGTTCATTTCTTTTAAACACTAAATAGTATTCCATTGTATGGGGGTTACCATAGTTTGTTTATCCTTTCATCTATTGAAGTATATTTTGATTACTTCCAGTTTTGTGTGATTATATATAAAGCTACTGTGAAAACATTCCTGTTCAGGTTTTTGTTTAGAAATAAGTTTTCAATTCAGTTGAAATACCTAGGAGTATACCTGGTGTATCACTCAGTAAGAATATATTTAGTTTTATAAGAAATTTTAATTGATTTAACCAAAATATTTACCAGAAAGCCCTATCAGTAATCTGTAAAACACTGTAAAGATATCCCTCGTTCGTTAGCAGGCAGAAACTATGGTAGAAAACCTAGAAGAGGAAGCAATTAGTTAATATAGAGATGAGCAGATATACTCACTTGTATGAGTTACAGTGATCACACTGTAAATAGGAATTATCTTAGTAGGCTGTCAGATCTCCATGCCTTTAGGAAATGCTGCCCCAGAGGATTTTTTATCTTTCCTTTCTTCTGTCAAAATGGGTCCTCCTGTTTCTAGTCTTTGAATATGTGTTTTATGGACACTGTTCACCAAGTTGTCTCTACCATTGCTCCTCTGCCTATTTCTGCTTTTTGAAAGTTTATGCAAAAAAAAAAGAATGAATACAGGAGTGAGCATCTTGTAGTCAACAACCACCTATGGAGAACCTTCCTCTTTCAAGGCTGTAGTGAACACCCACCTAATGTCAGCCAAACTCACACTGTGTTTATTCTCTAGTCACGGTCCATCTCCCCATTGGCAGTATGGATAACCAGCAGCCAGTTTGTGAAGTGTTGCTTCTGTTTTCAAACACAGGTAGATATTTCACCAATCTAGTTCAATGACCTCAATCCCAGGCATTTGCCATGGGGACTGAGAAAATACTGAAATAGTATTTTTTCAAGCAGCTCAGTGTAAAAATATGTGAACTTAGGAACCATCAGGTAGACATCATCCTTTCATGATATATATTAGAGAAACAGAAAAACTATGTTTCACATGTTGGATTTCTTAGTCTCCGGTCCTAGAAACACACTGAATCTCAGTTCCCATCTCTGGTTTCCATGATACTTCCATCTCTCCATATATGACTCAAAAAGACCAGGTGGGGTGATACTATATTTCCTAGAAAGAAAAATTTCCTAAGAAATATAAAATTGTCTGCTGGATGCTATGGGTGCCAGTGAAAAGGAGTTATTCAAAGAAATTCTGGTCTATCAGAGTAGCTATAGAAGCGTCTTTCTTCTTGGCTATGTAAACAGTGTATAAAATGATAAATATTTATGCCCACTCGGTGTGCAGTTTTCTCGTTATACGAACCTAGTGAATACACTATCACTCTTGTGTCTTCCTTATAAAAGATCCTGGCTCTTCAGGGCAAAGCATTGTATGGATGGATATTAATAATGTGTCGTGCGTTATCTTCATAACATAATAAGAGGTTTTTTCTTTCTTTTTTCTTTTACTGTCATTGACTGCTGCCCATATAAAAGCAATGAACTGAAATTTAAATCCTTGGGAAAGTTAGAACCGGAGTGGGATATGGGATATTCTTCTGCCTGGCTTGTAAAAGGGCCATGCATCTCCTTGAACTGGGAGAGAAAGAGACATTGAGAGAAGGAATATTCTGAGTTCAGTCTGAAAAAAAGACTCTTCATGCTGGGTGCAGTGTCACTCTTCCATTCATTTATATTCTCAGATCCTATTAATGGATGTAAGATAACCTACAGTCTTCTGTGCTTTGTTCTTTTTTAAAATTAGTATTAAAGAAAAACTAGATGATCAAGACTGAAAACAAAGGGCAAAATTCATTCCTGAGCATGTCTTTATTGTCTTTTTCTCACCTTGACAGCATAATCTGAATAATGATAATCACCCCAGTATTTTTTTTTTGTATTGCTATTCCTGTGTAATTATTAGGGCCACTGATACCATTTGGTGACAATGAAATAATATCAAACATTCCCCATTCATTTGTGTATAGGTAACAAGTTACAATGTCAAAGTTAAATGAAAGGAGAAGTGCCAGTATCCATCTTAAGAGCTGCTCTTATAGTGTCTCACAGCTCCAGTCAATAAGACACAAGTGAACTGTGAGGGCCTTTTCGGGGACCACACAGCAAGGGAAATAAGACCATGTGATGTGAATCTGGCATCATCGCCACTGCTTGATGTAGCACTAAAGGCATGGCTAAGTTAGACATTTTCATAAGCGTAGACAGCAATTCTTATTTCTGTTCAGGCTTTTCTACATTTTGGCCTTTTCTTGTCCCCATACATATTTTTTAATTATGCATTGAAGTGTAATAGCCACACAGTAAGATGCATATACTATAAGAGCACAAGCTCACAGACCCAACAGACGTGTAATCAGCACCCAGATAAAAAATCAGAAGAGTTCCCAGCACTGCAAGTTTCATTTTTGTGCTTCCTCCCAATATCCTCACTTCTATAAGCATAGAGAAGTTTTGCCTGCTTTGTGCTTTATGCAGCTGGACTCATACACTGCTTTTGCTTTTGAGTCTGGTTTCTCTCAACACCCAAGCTTGAAACCAGGTCTACCAAGTTTACAAAGATTGGTGAATGAACCAGTGAATATATTGATTTTTTTAAAATGATGCAAAGATATTCCACAGGGTATTCTAGTTTTTTTTTAAATTAATTTATTTATGTTTGCTGTGTTGGGTCTTCGTTTCTGTGCAAGGGCTTTCTCTAGTTGTGGCAAGCGGGGGCCACTCTTCATCGCGATGCTTGGGCCTCTCACTATCATGGCCTCTCTTGTTGTGGAGCACAGGCTCCAGACGCGCAGGCTCAGTAGTTGTGGCTCACGGGCCTAGTTGCTCCGCGGCATGTGGGATCCTCCCAGACCAGGGCTCGAACCCGTGTCCCCTGCATTAGCAGGCAGATTCTCAACCACTGCACCACCAGGGAAGCCCGAATGTATTGATTTTTATATTTACTTATCCTTTTGATTCCTCTCCCCTCGTCCCCTCTTTTCTTTTGTATTCTGGAAAAGCTGGAGGCTGACTTTAATATTAGGTATGTTATTTGGGGTGACCTTTCATTGTGTGCCAAGCTCAAGGCAGCTAAGGGGGAACTTCAAGGCCAGGGTTAGTTCTGCCACTGGTAAATCTGCACCTGTGGGAAGTTTAAGTATCCCATCTACCTGAAAAACATCTCACCTTATTCCTAACAAAAATTCGCTAATTAAAGCTACATTCGTTCCAAAGAAAACAAAACTACTGTTCTGCCTCTACCACTTTATTTCATCTTTTTCTTTCAACCTCCATGCCTCTATTTTCTCCAAGGTTTTCATCAAATCATTTAACAGACATGTAGTGAGCACCTGCATTTATAGACAGTGAGGTCACAGAGATCAAAGCTGTGTTTGCAGAGAGAAAGACCCAGTGGTGAAGAGTACATTCTCTGGAGTCAGCAGGGCTTGTTGCAAATTCCCACTAGTTTCCTTACAGCAACGAACCCGCCTTTAGCCCTTAGAAATGCACCTCCAGGATTATTGTCCAGCCTCAAATATGCCATTAGCCTACATGGAACTGTCATGTTAGAGAAAACTATTATAATTTTATTTATATAAATTGTCATTAAAAAAACTTTATCCTACATCCTGTATCACTTGCCATAAATAGAGAAGATAAGTGTCGGATAAATATATTCGATAAATATCGTGAAAAATATACATACTATTAGATAAGTATAATGTGAGATATATATATAAATATATAAAAGTCATTAATTTTTGTATAGACACTGTTGCCTGCCAAAGGCTCTTATTCCCAAGCCTGGTATTCCTTACTATATAAAGGGATTTTGGCAAATATTACAAAGGTGTTAAACACGTACTGGCATGAAACTGAAATAATGTCTTCAGTATAATCTGAATGGTTAAAGGGAGAATGAAATGGATATACTACATCTGTTGCTGTGGATTTGAAATTAATTGATGCTGATTCTTTGTCTACCTAGAGTGCCATATTTTGGAAAGTGAACACGTTATGTAAAATGCAAGTTCACGTTTTGGTAAATGCCACACCAAGACACATGCCTTCAAGGGGTGCATAGTCTGTCAGGGAAGATAACCTGCTTTCTTGAGGCTTGTGAAAGATGCGGAAAAACTGTTATAGCAGAAACCATGATTACCTAGGCAGCCGAGGGATGCCAAGAGATACCCCTGGGAACTTGGCTTGCCTAAGATTTGCATGGCAGGGTATCAATTAAAATTTCATGTTTCCTCATGACTCAGAGAACCTGCTGCTGTTTCTTAAGATCTTTGGAAGTGATGGGAACGAGGCCCATGGAATCCCCTGCTCAGAAGTCAAGTCATGTGAGCAGAGCAGAGGCTGTATTAGCAGGACTGTGTGGGCTCTGCTTAGTAGCTTAAGGATTGATTCTTGCAAAATGGAAAATATGTCAGCATCATCTCTCCATTCCCAGGCCTAAGTGTGTATAAGCAATTGGTGTCGTATTCAAATGAGCAAGCAGGTGGATGAATTTAAAGGTGTGTAATTGTTTTAAATATTGGATGGGAACTTTTGCATTTTGTCCATCAAGTAAAACACCTTTGATCTGAAGATATTTCAAAGTGTTGTGATTAAAGTGAGTTATTGCTGTTCTATCAGCAATGGCGATAAAGGCCATTTTGAAGCTCACCTACCCCCAGCTGCAGGGACAAGGGCCATGTTGGATTTTGAAGGGATATTCTAACACATCAGACTTGGCATTTGCTTTGAACAGAAAAGATATGCCTGACTAATGCTAAGATTTCCCTGACTTTTTAGATATATCTGTAGCTCTTTAAGTTCTACAGAGTGGGGGATTCTTAGAATGTGGGATTCAAGGTTAGGCTTAGGACGGTGTAAAGAGTATAAAAATGTGCTTCTTTGTGTCTGATTTAATGCTTTCTTGAAATGCTCAAAGATAAAAGCTCGAGCTTTGAAGCCAGACTGTTTGAATTGTGGATCTTCTCCTAACCACTGAATGACCGTGAGGAGGGAATTTACCCCTCTGAATCTGAGTTTCTTCTTTTAAGAGGAATTTGAAAAGGAAAAATATATGAAAGGAAAAAATACTCTGCCTGACATGCAATATTTCAATAAGTGTCAGTTTTGCCCAGGCTTTGAGGCATAGCTATGTGTTAGAAAGGTTACCCGGACTTCCTTTCTCAGTCAACATTGCTGCTTCTGAATTCTCTGAGCATGTACATAAAGTTGAGTCTTTTTCTCTGATATTTTTGTTTATGATACATTTTCAGAATTAAGTTAATCTGTCCAAAACAAATAATTGATTATTCCATTAGCTTTACTTCAGACGATATCCTTACCCTTTGTTCTTATGACCCCCCCTACTTTTATTATTTTCTAAATTCACCCTCCAAAATTTGCATCTTATTTCTGAGCTTTCCTCTGAGTTCCAGGCCTACAGCTCAGACTGTCCATGTGACGTGTAAATGTGAGATTGAGGCACCTTGGTTAACAACAAGCACATTCAAAACCGAATGCATCTATTAGCTATTGCTGTTTAACACTATTACCACAAATTTCATGGCTTTTAACAACACACATTATCTATTTCATGGTTCCTGTGGGTCAGGACACATTCAGGAGGTCTGTGGATCCTCTTGCTTTAGAACCTCACAAGGCTGTAATCAAAGTTTCAGCAGGGGCTGAGGTCTCATCTTAGGCTTGATAAGCAAGACCTCAATTCCAAGATCTCATGGTTGTTGTCAGCATTCAGATCCTTAAGGGGCTCAGTTTCTTTGCTCCCTGTGTCTGGTGGGCACCCTCCACTTCTTGCTACATAGATTTTCCAAATGGCAGCTCAGAATGTGGCAACTTGCTTCTTCACAGCCAGTAAAAGACAGTCTCGGCGTGGTAGACATTACAATCTCAAATAAAATCATCACATCCACACAACCATATACACCCAGTCACCTTTGCTATATTTTATTGGTTAGAAGCAAGTCCCCGGTCATATTTATTATTGATCTCCTCCAATCTTGTTCTGTAGTAGCAAGAGTGATACTTCCAAAACATGGTTTTGAGCATGGCATTCCCTTACCACACATACTGGGTTGGCCAAAAAGTTCTTTCAGTTTTTTAGTAAAGACACATTTTTCATTTTCACCAAGAACTTTATCGAACAAAGTATTCACCGTTTTGTTCCACAGCTTCTGCCATTCTTCAGGCAACTTCATAATTCCATCCTCCCAAAACTTTTTATCTTTTTGAGCAAAGAACTGTTCCAGGTGCCTTTTACAGTCTTCCGGGGAATTGCAATTTTTTCTATTGAGAGAATTTTGTAAAGACTGAAATAAATGGAAATCCGAAGGTGTAATGTTTGGTGAATATGGCGGATGAATCAGAACTTCCCAGACAAGCTGTAACAGTTTTTTTTTTTCTTTTTTATAAATTTATTTATTTATTTTTGGCTGCGTTGGGTCTTCGTTGCTGCGCGCGGGCTTTCTCTAGTTGTGGTGAGCAGGGACTACTCTTTGTTTCGGTGAGCAGGCTTCTCCTTGTGGTGGCTTCTCTTGTTGCAGAGCACGGGCTCTAGGCACTCGGTCTTCAGTAGTTGTGGCACACGGGCTTCTGTAGTTGTGGCTCACAGGCTCTAGAGTGCAGGCTCAGTAGTTGTGGTGCACGGGCTTAGTTGCTCCGCGGCATGTGGGATCTTCCCTGACCAGGGCTTGAACCCATGCCCCCTGCATTGTCAGGTGGATTCTTAACCACTGCGCCACCAGCGTTGTCCGCTGTAACAGTTTTTGCCTGGTCATCAAAGAAACATGTGGTCTTGCGTTATCCTGATGGAAGATTATGCATTTTCTGTTGACTAATTCCGGATGCTTTTTGTCGAGTGCTTTTAGTTGGTCTAATTGGGAGCAGTACTTGTTGGAATTAATCGTTTGGTTTTCCGGAAGGAGCTCATGATAGAGGACTCCCTTCCAATCCCACCATATGCACAACATCACCTTCTTTGGGTGAAGACCGGCCTCTGGTGTGGTTGGTGGTGGTTCATTTTGCTTGCCCCACGATCTCTTCCGTTCCACATTATTGTACAGTATCCACTTTTCATTGCCCACCACAATTTGTTTTAAAAACAGAACGTTTTCATTACGTTTAAGTAGAGAATCGCCTGCGGAAATACGGTCAATAAGGTTTTTTTGCTTAACTTATGTGGAAACCAAACATCAGAGCGATGAACATAACCAAGCTGGTACAAATGGTTTTCACCTCTTGATTTGGATATTTTGAGCATGTCAGCTATCTCCCACATGGTATAACACTGATTCTTCTCAGTTAATGTCTCAATTTGATCACTATCAACTTCAACTGGTCTACCTGACCGTGGAGCATCATCCAGCGAGAAATCTCCAGCACAAAACTCCACAAACCACTTTTGACATGTTTGATCAGTTACAGCACCTTCTCCATACACTACCCAAATCTTTTTCTGCGTTTCATTTGCGTTTTTACGTTTCTTGAAATGCGGAAGCATAATATGCCAAAAATGTTGCTTTTTTCTACCATCTTAATTTTAAAATAGGTACACACAAATTCACCAATTTTGATAAGTTTTTTTAAAATGCACACTGATATGACAGCTGTCACAATACAGTCTGACAAAATAGTATCAAATGAAGTTAAAGACAACTAAGCGCTACTAGAGCCATCTTGCAACAAAAAAACAAATGTACTTTTTGGCCAGCCCAATACTCGAGTGCTTTCCCGTTGCTCTGAGAAATAAATGTAGGTGGATTTGAGTCATTTTACAGTAAATAAGGGTCACCTTCTACTTTTCGACCACTGTGCCTTCTCTCACCGTCCTACTTCAAGAAACTAGAATTCACTTGGACTTCTTCCTAGCCTCCATACTGGTTGTCTGGATTCACTACTGCCCTGTTCTAATGCATCCTCTGATTATGACATGTTGCTACTTACTGAACTTCAGTGTTTCTTCATTGCTTTTCAGCTATAGGTCAAAATTTATAACATGACTGATAATGTTCTGCACAATGTAACCATGCCAACATCCCTATGTTTTCTAGCTGTACTCTCTGCCTTACAGACCTGTTTTTTGTCCCTCAAGTATGAAGGCCTCAGAGTCTCCATACATGCCATTGATTTTGCCCAGAAGACTCTAATTCCTATTCATCCTTCCAGTCTCAGATTATCATCACTTTTTCCAAGTCTGTTAAAGACTTCATATCATTCTGTCTTTTCCTTCATACAAATTATCATTGATTGATTAATTCCCTGTGGAGCTCTCTGTGCTTGGCCGTAATAACCTCCCTTAAGATGGTGGAGCATGTGCTTCTATTGTTCATTGCTGTCCTCCAGTGCCCATCACAGGGCCAAACACACAGTATCTCAGAAAATATGTATTAAACAAAAGGAAGAAAGTTACAAATGTAGAAAACAAACTTATGGTTACCAGGGAGTAAGGGGGGGGAGGGATAAATTGGGAGATTGGCATTGACATATACACACTACTATATATAAAACAGATGACTAATAAGACCCTACTGTGTAGCACAGGGAGCTCTACTCAATACTCTGTAATGACCTATATGGGAAAAGAATCTAAAAAGGAGTGGGTATATGTATACGTATACGTAGAACTGATTCACTTTGCTGTACACCTGAAACTAACGCATTGTAATTCAACTAAACTGCAGTAAAAAAAATTTTTAAATAAACAAAAGGGAGGTAGGGCTGAAATAACGTGCAATGTTCTCTCAGAAGATTTCAATGGCAGTTAGGGAAATAGACAAAAGACCTTGGTGCAATGAGATTAGGGGCATAGAGAGTTGCTTTTTCATGATCGGTGGTCCTGAACGGTGCAGTGGAAGAGACTGGGAGACGTTAGCAATGACGGAGGCAAAGGACAGTTTGGGAGAATGATGACGAGTAGCTGATGCAACTGATAGCAGTCAAAAAATGGTGAAATAAACTTCAATGTCTTATAAAAACATGAGGCATTCTGGTGTTAGAATGTTATCAAGCTCTGTACTGCCTCTCAGATTGACAAGGCAGCTGATCCTGAAATGTGATAAAGAGGGAATTTCTTTTAGATGACATTGTGTCTTCAGTTTCCCTACACAAACCAAACTGATGTAGAAATGAGGAAAGTCCAGTTTAAGTGAAAAAATGCTCATGGCCTCCTTCATCTTTCCTTTTCCCTTTTGCTGCTCAAGTTTCTCCCTCGTATTTAAAATAAATTCCCCCTAAAACAGTAACATTCTTTCCCTTGATGATTCAATAGAAATGAAGTTAATGTATTCATTATTACCTTTTAATTTTTGGTCATCAGGGGTAACAGCATCATGAAAACCCTGGGAATAACAATCTAGTAGTCTTCTTTATTTTTGAGGAAACTCATTTGTGTAGGATTTAGACAATGAAATACGAAATTCTCTGTATCGTCTTTTATTTTTTAGTGGCTTTAGAAACTTAAGCAGATCATGGGGGTGAATACATTAATCTTATTCAGATATAAGGATCAAAATCTTCAGGTGATAACTTAGATAGCCTGTTATAAAATAGGATTTAATATATAACATGAGATATTCAATGTAGGGTGAAATGGGCAGCAGGGAACATGAGGGCTCTGATGATCTGTGGATCATGGAGACCCCTCATTAAACATGCAAATTTGGATATATTATGTCTCTTCCCTGCACATCCAATTTATTATTTTAAAAATGATATTCCTTTACTGTTACTTAGGAAACAGTAATGTACTTAAACAGTAAGTTTGATGTACCTGCAGCAATGACACTTAATAGGCATTCAATAACTGTTAATTAAGAAATAAAAATAATAGCACATACAAAATACCTGGGCTAGTGTCTTGCACATTGTAGGTGCTCAGTAAATCAATACCATTAGCATCCTCATTATCAACATCATTATCATTATCATTGCTACTATTCTGAGCCAACACTGCGCTGTGCAATTTCATCTGACTTAATGTCCGCACAAATCTAACAGGCAGGTGTTTTTGTTTTGTATAAAGAAAATGCAGTAAAGCAATTGGCTAAGAGTCTCAGCAAATATGCAGTGACTTTCTTCATTCTTACCCACAAACACTTTAACTAAAACATGATTCTGTACCTCCAGATGAAGCATACCATTGTTATTTACTATCTATATGTTGTTATCAAAATCACAAATGCTTTTAAGGTATGGCTTTATTCACTTCTTATTATCCCCAGACTAAAGCCTTTGTAGTGATGTTAAAATACCTTAAACGAGGGGAAGAAGACTGAAACCCTTCTTCAACTTAGGCATCACTTATTCAAGGTGCTCCTTGAGCCATGTTTTTCAGAATACCTTCCCTAGGGAGAGAAAATGGAATTCATTTCTCAGTCTTCCATCCATCACTGATAAGCAGAATAAGTATCCAAAGAGAAGTTCACATTTGTCTAACATATGACTAGATGGCCAGCTCTGTGAAGGCAGGACCTTTGCTCACACATGTTTGGCATGGTGTTTGCACGAATGATTTGCACACAGCAAGCCCTGATGCATGTTTTTGTTTACATGTATTTTTTTCAACTGTGACCAAAAAAAAAAACCCAACAACCTTGTAACAGTGTGATTCTAGTCTCCTTTCTTCTTAGTTTGTAACTTACTGTTTATGAATTGCAGGTGAATGCAATTTCCAAAAATATTTCTGTTAAACCTTGAAAGGAGCAAAAGTCTTTAATATTTTATCGCTCTTGCACAAATTTATTCTCTCTCTCCCTCTCTCTCACACACATGCATTCCCTTTCTCTTCATTCTCTCATTTCTATATGTTGCAGTATATGTGTGTTTGTCTGCGTATTTGTGTAATATATACTGTCTAAGTTGGAGAGAAAATGCTACTTTCTTTCCAAATCAAAGAGAAAAATGTGTAGAGTCTGGAACGACAACAAAAATAGCTGGCTTGCCTCACAGTCTCTCTACTCTGAAATATAAATTCTATCCTGAAGGAAATTCTCTTTTCTGTCTAGAGTAGTTTTCTGTCCATACATACACAGATAGTGAAATATGTGCAAATTCTGAAGTCTTCATAGGGACATGTGAGATCATTAATTTTGTATTATCTTGGCAAAAATGGAGGTGAGAAATTATTTATATTGTGGGCTCTGATTCAATGCAATTCAAGTTCAGAAGGATTGAGTTTCAGCAAATGCCTAGGAAGCCTCTTTGTTTGTTTTCTTCTTCTTTTTTTTTTTAATAATTCCACATTCCCCATTTACTTCCTCATGAGTTTGTCAGTTCCAACCATAATGTACAGCATCAGGTTGTCTTGTGCTAAGAAGATGATGCAATTATTTCTTTGTAATGGTGCTTAAAGTAATTGTGTCTGATTTCAATAGGTTTTATAGATGTAGTAGTGTCTAAAAAGGATCCTCATCCTGGTGACAGAGAAAGAAGTTAAAATGCAAGGGAACTGACACCTAATGTGTAAATATATTTACCACAGTTATCTTTATAGATGTCTTAATGTTTGCATGAGATTTTCATATGTTTTTGGATGGGGTTGTATATCTTCGTTATGCTGTTGGTTTTCCACGATAGTGCCTGCCGTGAAGTGGGTAAAGCAGGTAAGTAAATTAGACTCAGATTTAGCGACTTGCTTTAAGTCTGTCTGTTCCAGCTCTTATTATCTTTAAGCCCCACATATACTGATCCCTATGCCAAATGTGCTGTCCATGTGCTTTCCACTAAGTCTAGGATAATGCTTGGGTCAGAATTAAAAGGGAGGGCGACAGACACAAATGGAATGTTGAAATTAACATGTTCTTGCTGGTCGATTGGTAGATATTTATTTAATGAAGAGAAAGGAGAACATCTTAGCTGTGAGAACGTACATATAGGAGGATTCTTTTTCATGATCCATACCTCATAATCTCTGCTGCTTCTTTTCTCCCTCAAACAAGCATGTAGAGAAATATAAGCTAAGCCCAAGTAAGCAGAGGACGTTGTTTCCTTGTTAATGGATTAAAGCATGCTTAGAGCTCATTTTGAGGGTTATTTGAAAACTGTCATACAAGCAAAATATTGAGGGTTCTTGGTCATTCTAAAGCCTTGAAGTGTATGGGCTCTTCGCATAGTGAATGGGGAGCAAATAGGTGACATCAGGAACCTGGAGCCTTCAAAACTAATGTGGGAGATAGGGAAGCAGCAATTGCCAGCTATTAAGGGATTTGAGAAATTATGTGCCTAGAAATTTACGCTTATTTAATTCTTGTTCAAAATTTCACAAAAGATGTAATTTTTTTTGAATTTTATTTTTTATACAGCAGGTTCTTATTAGTTATCTATTTTATACGTGTTAGTGTCTACATGTCAATCCCAATCTCCCAGTTCATCCCACCACCACCACCCCACGCCTCCACTTTCCCTCCTTGGTGTCCATAGATTTGTTCTCTACATCTGTGTCTCAATCTCTGCCCTGCAAACCGGTACATCTGTACAATTTTTCTAAGTTCCACATATATGCGTTAATATACAATATTTGTTTTTCTCTTTCTGACTTACTTCACTCTGTATGACAGTCTCTAGGTCCATCCATGTCTCTACAAATGACCCAGATTTGTTCCTTTTTATGGCTGAGTAATATTCCATTGTATATATGTACCACATCTTCTTTATCCATTTGTCTGTCGCTGGGCATTTAGGTTGCTTCCATGACCTGGCTATTGTAAATAGTGCTGCAGTGAACATTGGGGTGCATGTGTCTTTTTGAATTATGGTTTTCTAAGGGTATATGCCCAGTAGTGGGATTGCTGGGTCATATGGTAATTCTATTTTTAGTTTTTTAAAGAACCTTCGTACTGTTCTCTGTAGCGGCTGTATCAATTGACATTCCCACCAACAGTGCAAGCGGGTTCCCTTTTCTCCACACCCTCTCCAGCATTTGTTGTTTGTAGATTTTCTGATGATGCCCATTCTGAATGGTGTGAGGTGATACCTCATTGTAGTTTTGATTTGCATTTCTCTAATAATTAGTGATGTTGAGCAGCTTTTCATGTGCTTCTTGGCCATCTGTATGTCTTCTTTGGAGAAATGTCTGTTTAGGTCTTCTGCCCATTTTTGGATTAGGTTGTATTTTTTTTTAATATTGAGCTGCATGAGCTGTTTATATATTTTGGAGATTAATCCTTTGTCCATTGATTCATTTGAAAATATTTTCTCCCATTCTGAGGGTTGTCTTTTTGTCTCGTTTATGGTTTCCTTTGCTGTGCAAAAGCTTTTAAGTTTCATTAGGTCCCATTTGTTTATTTTTGTTTTTATTTCCATTACTCTAGGAGGTGGGTCAAAAAAGATTTTGCTGTGATTTATGTCAAAGAGTGTTCTTCCTATGTTTTCCTCTAAGAGTTTTATAGTGTCTGGGCTTACATTTATGTCTTTAATCCATTTGGAGTTTATTTTTGTGTATGGTGTTAGGGTGTGTTCTAATTTCATTCCTTTACACGTAGCTGTCCAGTTTTCCCAGCACCACTTATTGAAGAGACTGTCTTTTCTGCATTGTATATCCTTGCCTCCTTCATCATAGATTAGTTTGACCATAGCTGTGTGGGCTTATCACGGGGCTTTCTATCCTGTTCCATTGATCTATATTTCTGTTTTTGTGACAATACCATATTGTCTTGATTACTGTAGCTTTGTAGTATAGTCTGAAGTCGGGGACTCTGATTCCTCCAGCTCCGTTCTTTTCCTCAAGATTGCTTTGGCTATTCGGGGTCTTTTCTGTCTCCATACAGATTTTAAGATTTTTTGCTCTAGTTCTGTAACAATATGTCATTGGTAATTTGATAGGGATTGTATTGAATCTGTAGATTGCTTTGGGTAGCATAGCCATTTTGACATATTGATTCTTCCAATCCAAGGACATGGTATATCTCTCCATCTGTTTGTGACATCTTTGATTTCTTTCATCAGTGTCTTATATTTTTCTGCATACAGGTCTTTTACCTCCTTAGGTAGGTTTATTCCTAGGTATTTTATTCTTTTTGTTGCAATGGTGAATGGGATTGTTTCCTTAATTTCTCTTTCTGATCTTTCGTTGTTAGTGTAGAGGAATGCAAGAGATTTCTGTGCGTTAATTTTGTATACTGCAACTTTACCAGATTCATTGATTAGCTCTAGTAGTGTTCTGGTGGCATCTTTACAATTCTCTATGTATAGTATCATGTCATCTGCAAACAATGACAGTTTTATTTCTTCTTTTCCAATTTGTATTCCTTATATTAATTTTTCTTCTCTGATTGCCATGGCTAAGACTTCCAAAACTATGTTGAATACTAGGGGCGAGAGTGGGCATCCTTGTCTTGTTCCTGACCTTAGAGGAAATGCTTTCAGTTTTTCACCACTGAGAATGATCTTTGCTGTGGGTTTGTCATATATGGCCTTTATTATGTTGAGTTAGGTTACCTCTAGGCCTACTTTCTGGATAATTTTTATCATAAATGACTGTTGAATTTTGTCAAAAGCTTTTTCTGCATCTATTGAGATGATCATATTGTTTTTATTCTTCAATTTGTTAATATGGTGTATCGCATAGATTGATCTGCGTATACTGAAGAATCCTTGCATCCCTGGGATAAATCCCACTTGATCATGGTGTATGATCCTTTTAATGTGTTGCTGGATTCTGTTTACTAGTACTTTG
Organism: Mesoplodon bidens; assembly: GCF_964165515.1. Classification (NCBI taxonomy): domain Eukaryota; kingdom Metazoa; phylum Chordata; class Mammalia; order Artiodactyla; family Ziphiidae; genus Mesoplodon; species Mesoplodon bidens. Next base: position 24,611,009 of record NC_138175.1, read on the forward strand.
TTGAGGATATTTGTATCTATATTCATCAGTGATATTGGTCTGTAATTTTTTTTTTCTTGTACCTTTGTCTGGTGTTGGTATCAGGGTGATGGTGGCCTCATAGAATGAGTTTGGGAGTGTTCCTTTCTCTGCAGTTTTTTGGAAGAGTTTGAGAAGAATGGGTGTTAGCTCTTCTCTAAATGTTTGATAAAATTCACCTATGATGCCATATGGTCCTGGACTTTTGTTTGTTGGAAGAGTTTTAATCACAGTTTCAATTGCATTACTTGTGACTGGTCTGTTCATATTTTCTATTTCTTACTAGTTCAGTCTCAGACGGTTGTGCTTTTCTAAGAATTTGTCCATTTCTTCACATTTAAGGTAATTATCGATATGTATGTTCCTATTACCATTTTCTTAATTGTTATGGGTTTGTTTTTGTAGGTCCTTTTCTTCTCTTGTGTTCCCCACTTAGAGAAGTTCCTTTAGCATTTGTTGTAGAGCTGGTTTGGTGGTGCTGAATTCTCTTAGCTTTTGCTTGTCTGTAAAGCTTTTGATTTCTCCATCGAATCTGAATGAGATCCTTGCCGGGTCGAGTAATCTTGGTTGTAGGTTTTTCCCTTTCATCACTTTAAATATATCATGCCATTCCCTCCTGGCTTGTAGAGTTTCTGCTGAGAAATCAAGTGTTAACCATATGGGGGTTCCCTTGTATATTATTTGTCATTTTTCCCTTGTTGCTTTCAATAATTTTTCTTTCTCTTTAATTTTTGTCAATTTCATTACTTTGTGTCTCGGCGTGTTTATCCTTGGGTCTATCCTGCCTGGGACTCTTTGCACTTCCTGGACTTGGGTGGCCATTTCTTTTCCCATGTTAAGGACGTTTCCGACTATAATCTCTTCAAATATTTTCTTGGGTCCTTTCTCTCTCTCCTCTCCTTCTGGGACCCCTATAATGTGCATGTTTCTGCGTTTAATGTTGTCCCAGAGGTGTCTTAGGTTGTCTTCATTTCTTTTCATTCTATTTTCTTTATTTTGTTCCGTGGCAGTGAATTCCACCATTCTGTTTTCCAGGTCATTTCTCCGTTCTTCTGCCTCAGTTATTCTGCTATTGATTCCTTCTATTGTGTTTTTCATTTCAGTTTTTTCATTGTTCATCTCTGTTTGTTTGCTCTTTAATTCTTATAGGTCTTTGTTAAACATTTCTTTCATCTTCTCAATCTTTGCCTCCATTCTTTTTCCGAGGTCCTGGATCATCTTCACTATCATTATTCTGAATTCTTTTCCTGGCTGGTTGCCTATCTCTACTTCATTTAGCTGTTTTTCCAGGGTTTTTTATTGTTCCTCATCTGGTACATATTCCTCTGACTTTTCTTTTTTTTTTTTTTTTTTTTTTGCCGTACGTGGGCCTCTCACTGTTGTGGCCTCCCCCGTTGCGGAGCACAGGCTCCGGACAAGCAGGCTCAGCGGCCATGGCTCACGGTCCCAGCTGCTCCACGGCATGTGGGATCTTCCTGGACCGGGGCACGAACCCGTGTCCCTGCATCGGCAGGTGGACTCTCAACCACTGTGCCACCAGGGAAGCCCTGCCTTTTCATTTTGTCTATCTTTTTGTGAATGTGGTTTTCATTCCACAGGCTGCAGGATTGTAGTTCTTCTTGCTTCTGCTGTCTGCCCTCTGGTTGGAGAGGCTATCTAAGAGGCTTGCACAAGCTTCCTGATAGGAGGGACTGGTGGTGGGCAGAGCTCAGTAAAACTTTAATCTGCTTGTCTGCTGATGGGCGGAGCTGAGTTCCCTCCCTGTTGGTTGTTTGGCCTGAGGTGACCCAGCACTGGAGGCTACAGGCTCTTTGGTGGGGCTAATGGCAGACCCTGGGAGGGCTCATGCCAAGGAGTACTTTCCAGAACTTCTGCTGCCAGTGTCCTTGTCCCCGCGGTGAGCCACAGCCACCCCCCGCCTCTACAGGAGACCCTCCAACACTAGCGGGTAGGTCTGGTTCAGTCTCCTATGGGGCCACGGCTCCTTCCCCTGGGTCCCAATGCGCACATTACTTTGTGTGTGCCCTCCAAGAGTGGAGTCTCTGTTTCCCCCAGTCCTGTCAAAGTCCTGCAGTCAAATCCCACTAGCATTCAAAGTCTGATTCTCTGGGAATTCCTCCTCCTGTTGCCGGACCCCCAGGTTGGGAAGCCTGAAGTGAAGCTCAGAACCTTCACTCTGGTGGGTGGACTTCTGTGGTGTAATTGTTCTCCAGTTTGTGAATCACCCACCCAGTGGTCATGGGATTTGATTTTATTGTGATTGTGCCCCTCCTACCATCTCACTGTGGCTTCTCCTTTGTCTTTGGATGTGAGGTATCTTTTTTGATGAGTTCCAGTGTCCTCGGGTCGATGATTGTTCAGCAGTTAGTTGTGATTCCGGTGCTTTTGAAAGAGGGAGTGAGCACACGTCCTTCTACTCCACCATCTTGAACCAATCTTACAAAGGATGTAATTTTAATGACTATACTTAGATCTGTTACAATATATTAATTTTGGAGAGATAAAAAGTAGGATTACTATGAAAACTATACTGCATCCCATATTTCTTACTTTGTCATCCTAAAGAAAAATGAGTTATTCTGGTCATGACACCCTATCTTTTGGTGGTAAGCCACTGTCATTACTGGAAACCATTGGGTAAAAATAGGGACATTTATGAGTTATAAACTTACTAACACTACACTAAAAATGTAACACATAATAAAACGTTAAAAAACACACCTAGATGTATTTCCAGCATCTTGAGCAGCAGTACTTTCTGTACAACCTTCGAACACAAAGAGGTAAAGGGAAATTTTCAGTCTACTTTTCCATAAAATTAGAAACTTCTTAATTGTCTTACCTTACTCAGAAGGTTAAAAAGTTATTATATATAACACATTATCTTAGTGGCTTTTTTTTTTTTTTTAGGTCAAAGATACCTATATTGATCTGGTATAATTGTACCATTACTGTTCACTTAATACATTGGTTCCCTAATTTGAGTGGGCATCAGCAGGACCTGGAGGACTGGTTAAAATATAACTTTTAGCCTCACTCACAGAGTCTATGATTCAGTAGGCCTGGAGTGGAGCCGAGAATTTACATGTCTGACTGGTTCTTAGAGGAGACTGATGCTGCTGGCATGGAGACCACACTTTGAGAACTGCCTGCTTAGTGGGTGACTAGAGTGCCATATTTCCTTACTTGGAGTTCACTCCACTTGGCATCTCTACCTGGCAGGGTGCCAAGAGATTCTGAAAACAAAATACGAGAGGCATGACACATCTTTGTGAGGTGTTACCAGAACCTTTGTAAAGCTATTTCATATTTTAAAGAAATAACATTGAGGGGCTTCCCTGGTGGTACAGTGGATAAGAATCTGCCTGCCAGTGTCGGGGACACAGGTTCAATCCCTCGTCCAGGAAGATCCCACATGCCACGGAGCAAGTAAGCCCGTGCGCCACAACTACTGAGCCTGCACTCTACAGCCCACGAGCCACAACTACTGAAGCCCATGTGCCTAGAGCCCGTGCTCCGCAACAAGAGAAGCCACCACAATTAGAAACCCGTGCACTGCAACGAAGACCCAACACAGCCAAAAATAAATAAATTTTTAAAAAGATAAAATAAAAAGAAATAACGTTGATATACTAGGGAATGAAATGCAGAAACTGTATGATATATTCTGAGAAAAACGCAAGACCTCAAAGTAGTTCCAAGTTTATAACTGTCTGCTACCTATGAAAGCTGTCACCTGATGTGGCTGCCTAACTTACTAGAGATTTTCAGACACGTCCAATCAAATATTTTAAAATTAGGGGCTCCACAAGGGTAAGTGCTATATTTATTTCCCTAATATTGAATCCCTAGGCTCTAAGTTCAAGTCTGGCAAGAATGGAACCTCAACAATCTGTGTGGTCCTAGGCAAGATTTCTTCTGTGTTAATCTGTGTCTAGTTGCTGCTTTAGGAAAAAAGGAACAATGATGAAACCACTTCACTGGGGAAGTAATTTTCTCACTTGGGCATTTTGTATTAATTCAAGACGATATTCGAAAGTCTTTACCAAATACAGTAAATGCAGGGAGAGCTTACTGTGAGCCACACAACTATTTAATAACAGTGAGTAGGCAAGTGGATGTGTACCATTGTATAGGAAATTCTTTGTATGTGGAACCTAGGAATTTCATGTTGAACCAGTTCAAAGTGTGCTTCTTCATTAGGTGGCCTGTGTGGTTTACAACTCAGAAAATACTGCTACAGAGGTTTTTGATTCCTTTCGGCAACAATGCCAGCCTGGGGGATATGCTAGCAAATAAAGGCAGGGTGAAAAATTCAGCCTGTCCCAGGCTTGTGTAGGTAAATTAAAAATCTACCTGACACTTGTGCTTGTCTAAATAACTAATCTTTTTATTATTTATATAATATTAGCCACTGTTTGCATTATTTATTTCCATTAGTAAAAACAAACATTCGTACAAGCTACACTGTAATTAAAGAGAGAGCATTAGAAGTGTCCTGATGCCTTAGCACTACAGAAAAATTACAACGTATAGGTTTAAATACTTACAAAAGTGAAATTTAAGCTGTTATCTTTCACAATTCTCTAGGCTCTCCTGGATGTTTTTCACAGTGTTTGACCCCCGTGTGTCCCAAATTGTACCTGACAGCTCTTTAGAATGCAGGTGCTAATTAACTTCTTAACACTTTGCACTGTCCTAAAAGCCCAGCCTTCTCACTTCTGGGTCTCCTAAGGTGTCTCTTTGACTAAAAAGAGGTGTGTTTCCACAGTGAGTATGTATTACTTTTATAATTAAAATCTTGAAGCAACATATAACTTTTTGAAGGTGTGTAAGCCCGCCTTCTTCTTCTGACTCACAAATAGCACTCTTCCAGGGACCTGTGTGTGATGAAATATATTCCTTGCCCCCTCCTCTGAGATTTCATGGGTAAGATCTCGGGATCTATTTGCATTTTAAACTCAGCTTCTCAGGGGATTCTGGTTCTGATTCACTCTGAGCGGGGTTCTTTTCACGCTGGACACACTGCTCTGTTTTCTGACATACTGCACTTTTTTGATAGTTTCAAAATATGTCCTGTGAGTCTCTCCATGTTCTATTCTCAAATAGCTGCTGTGTTCTGTTTCTTAGTCATACAGGAGCAATATTGTTTAGCACATAGTACATAGCACATAGCACCTAGCATAGTACAGTATTGCACAGTGCATGCAGTTTGCTATTAGTTAGAACCAGTTTCTGACTGCAGGTCCCACACCTGTCAGTTATGGGAACCCACGCCACCTACCTAAACATTTTAGTTTTTCCTTCATTTTCTTTTCTTTTCTCTTCTCTTCTTTCTTTCTTTTTTTTTTTTTTTTGCTGTACGCGGGCCTCTCACTGCTGTGGCCTCTCCCGTTGCGGAGCACAGGCTCCGGACACACAGGCTCCGCGGCCATGGCTCGCGGGCCCAGCCGCTCCGCGGCATGTGGGATCTTCCGGGATAGGGGCACGAACCCGTGTCCCCTGCATCGGCAGGCGGACTCTCAACCACTGCGCCACCAGGGAAGCCCTCTTTCTTTTTTTTTTAAAAAAAATAGATCTATTTATTTATTTTTGACTGTGTTGGCTCTTTGTTGCTGTGTGCGGGCTTTCTCTAGTTGTGGCGAGCGGGGGCTGCTCTTCGTTGCAGTGCGTGGGCTTCTCATTGGAGTGGCTTCTCTTTGTTGCAGAGCATGGGCTCTAGGTGCGTGGGCTTCAGTAGCTGTGGCACACAGGCTCAATAGTTGTGGCTCGAGGGCTCTAGAGCGCAGGCTCAGTAGTTGTGGTGCACGGGCTTAGTTGCTCCGCGGCATGTGGGATCTTCCCAGACCAGGGCTTGAACCCGTGTCCCCTGCACTGGCAGGCAGATTCTTAACCACTGTGCCACCAGGGAAGTCCCTCTTTCTTTCTTTTTTTAACAGTCATTATTTTCTCTTATTTTCCTTTGGTTGTTTGAATTTTGTGTATCCTATTTTATCTTCAGGTTTTTAAAAAAAACTATCTTAATTTTTACTATTATTATAACTATTACTAATGATATTCTAAATGTTTTTAAATATATATTTATTTGTTCTATCAGAGGGTAACAATAAAAATGTTTGCTCATATTTTGAATTCTTTCTTTAGAATAACCCAAGAGATAAAATTACTAAGTCAGACGTTTTGAGTATATTTATATGTATTTCTATCTGTCTATCAATCTCCTATCTATCTATCTATCTATCTATCTAATTTGTTTTCTTTTCCTGGCTGCACCAAACTAACTATTGGGGTGCTTGCTATTATAAAATTATTCTAGTTCTGTGAAAAATGCCATTAGTGATTTGATAGGGATTGCATTGAATCTGTAGATTGCATTGGGGAATCAATTTTGACAATATTGATTCTTCTTATCCAAGAACACGGTATATCTTTCCATCTGTTTGTATGGTCTTCAGTTTATTTCATCAGCATATTATATTTTTCAGAGTACAGGCCTTTTGCCTCCTTTGGTGGGTTTATTCAAGGACCTACTGTATAGCACAGGGAACTTTATCCAAGGTCTTGTAATAACCTATAATGGAAAAGAATCTGAAAAAGAATAGATATAGAATCACTTTGCTGTATACCTGAAACTAACACAACATTGTAAATCAACTGTACTTCAACAAATAAATAAGTAAAATTATTCTAAAAATATCCAGGTAGAAAACTCATCTGTAATTGAGTAGATGAACGAACTAAAAACAAACATTTATTGGGTACCTATCTATTCCTATCCTTTTTTAGGAATCTAAGTGTGCTTTAAATCTAATTTTTAAGGGTTTATGTGAGGTCTAAAGGATATAATTAAATCAATCTGGGCCAGAAACATGGTGGTTCCTTTATATTTGATGGTAATTATCAGTCTCTAATTAAAAGAAAAGATTAATATTTGAAAGTAAAACAGTCAATTGACAGTGGATTTTTTAAAGGAGGCTAAAGTGATGTGGACCTCTCTAGAAATTTGTGGATTTTCCCCCTTTATGCTTTTTCTTTAATGGAGCATCATGTGTGATGTCTGTATTTAAAGATTCTCCTGATTCCTAATTATTTGCTTGAGAAATCTGGAGAACTGCTAAAGGTAGCTTCACTTCCTGTATGAAATACTGTTTTGAAAACATTTCTCTGGAGAATTTAAAAACAAGAAAAACCCAGATTCCACTCTTTTTAGACATATCCCGGTGCTCCTCATTTCACACATTTATACTCAAAACATGTACAAAATCTTTTCTCCCACATTTTTCTTTCTGCCTGGAGAATAGCTGTAAAGATATTAATTGTGCTTCAGTTATAAATGGTTTGCCAAAAGGGACAGAACGGGTTGTGTATCTCATCAGCATGCCCTGTCTGGTATAAATAATGAGACAGGAACTTGGAAAATTGGAAATTTGTGATAAAAACGAGATGTGATATTATGAAGTCCCACCAGTTCCTTCTTCTGGGTACATTGATTTTTAAGGAATTCTGCAAGACTGCTAAATCAATGATAGTGTGTCACAAAATGTTGGTTAAAAGGGCTCTATTACAGGGGTCAACTACAAATTAGCCCAAAGGGTAAACACAAAGGTAGTATAAATGTTAAAGAGAAAAAAGCTGCAGATGTTGTAAAATATAGTTGGAAAGGCACAGCTGTTGAAAAACATATACAGTAATTTCTCTTATTCCACCTAAGGTTATTAAATGTGGTAACTAGGAAGAAGTGAAAAGAGTGGAAATGTAACTGAATTGAACTTTATTTTATCATTTCAGTTATTTTTAAAATGAACCTGAGATTTTCTTTGATGGGTCCCCAAATTCTCTGTGTGTCTTTCAAATCTGCTATTTTTTGCTTTTACTTTTTGTTAGAACCTAGTAAAATTACTTTTCCCAGCATGGTATCATGATTAAAATTTAAACAAATCTAAGAAAATATTGATATTTCCAAATGTGTTATACAAATAAATTGATGCACAGTAAGTTGTTTTCTAAATAAAACCCAAATTTGGACAAGGTCTTACCTTAGTGTGATCAGTATTTAGGAATGGAATAAAAAAACCTCACACACCTCCACACACACATATGCCATTCATTTCTGATAGCAAAGTCAGTATATTCGCAAATCACAGAATACCCTTGAAGTTGAACTACCTGCCGTGTCTCATATCAGGGAAGGTTTCATTGACACACCTCCAACTTGCCATCCATCTTTCCCAGAAGTAGGACTTGGAGTCAATCTCCTCTGTACACACACCTGGAACCTACCCTAAGTTACAGCCTATGCAAAGATGTTTCTTTCCATGCCTCTCCCTGGTTAGGCTGTGAATCCCCCAAAGGCCAGGAAGGAACCATATTCATTTTTGATACCCCAGGGCCAAGCACAGTTTGATGATATACAGCAATCAATAAATATCTATAGAATGAGAAGAAGGGACTAAGAAAGGGAGAGTAAAGAGAAAGAAGGTTACAAAGACAATCTAAAGAAAAGATGAGATAAAATACTAACTCACTTTTCCTGTTAAGCTACTTAAAGTGTGGTCCACGTCAGATTCATCAGTACATCTTCAGGGCTAAAAGTGTAATCAGTCGTAGTCTGTCTATCTCATCCTCTCTTCCTCTTTGTGGGTTTCTATCCTCCCACTTTAAAAAAAACCCTCAAGATGTTGGCAGATCCTTGATCATTTTTTGTAAATTCGGTGCCTAGTCTTTCATGTATTCTTTTGGTTTTGCCGAGATTTTAATTAAGGCAAGTAGACTTGCCAATATATTTTTTTCCCCAACTCCTTCCAAGCAAGCAGGTGCCAAGGTCTCACTATATCCTTCTAGTTTCTATGCTCTGCTTGTTTTATATGGCCACACTTAACTTCTTCCTATACAGCTGTAGAAGTCCCTTTCCTCTACCACATCTTTTAGGATGAACTGGGGGAAAGAAAACAGACTCTTACCTGGCATCCAGGAATCCCTGTATCCAGGAATGAGCTAATAGTACCAGAGATGCAAAAGATGGGGTTGGGAATTGACATGGATCAATTTGGATTTTAAATCCAATGATTAATTTTCCTTGAGGTGAGGTACCTTTGCCAAGGCTAATTTTCCAATAACAGCCCTCGTGTTTTTGATTATTTGTCAGGGTTATATATGTGTCAATTCCTTAGTTATGTGGTTGGGTTTCAGACATATGACTATTTATGGTAAGATGCTGGAACTCCAGAGTTGCACTCTTAGAGTTTGAGGGGAAAATGAAACAGTTAGAACAGTGTTTCTCCACTTATGGACTATGTGTCTTAATACATTTATTTAGCTTCTTTGAGCCTGTTTTCCCATCTAAAAATGGAGATAACAGTTTCAGCTTAATAGATATATTTGGAGGATACAAATGAATAAGGAAAGATAAAGGACCTGGCATAGTATGTAGGACATAGTTGGAGACAATTAATGGTATCACTGTCTCTGTCCCAACCAGAATTTGGGATTAGGACCAAGTGATATCTCTCCCTTTCCATACTGAAAGTCTCTGCTTTTATGAAAGGTAAAACTTAATTTAAAATACGCTAATACCAAAGTACACATGATGTATGCCTCTCTTCTTCTTTTTAGTAGAGTAGAAATGTTTTCTTTGGATCAGATAGAACTGGACTTGAATGCCAGCTTCTTAAATTATAACCTAGAACTTGGTAATAAAAGACGGTGGTAAACAACAAACATTTATTTCCCACCATTCTGGAGGGCTGGAAGTCCAAGATCAAGGTGTCGGCAGATCTGGCATCTAGTGAGAACCTGCTTCCTCGTTTGCAGATACCCATCTTCTTGCCATGTCCTCACATAGTAGAGAACAAAGAGAGAGAAGCAAGGTGTCTTTTTCTTCTTCTTCTTCTAAGTGCACTAATCCCACTCTGAGGGTTTTATCCTCATGAACTAATTACCTCCCAAACGTTCCATCTCCTAATACTATCCCACTGAGGATTAGGAATTCAACATATGAATGAGGGAGGGCACAAAAAAGTAGTCCATAGTACCCTGTTTGTGAATTTTTTTAAGAATTAAGGAGCTTCCCTATGTAATGTCAGTGGAACATCTAGCAAGGAGTGGCTCAGATTCAAGAAATGTTACCTCCACTTATTTTCTCCAGTTTAAGTAGAATTTCCTTAAGCACATACTAGCAAGATGGGCAGAAAGTACTTATTCTTGTGGATCATAGGAAACTCCAGAGGGATTTACTCATCACAGAAAAATGTCCACTAGACTTCAAGCTCTATCAGCAGGAAGGAGAGTCCAGCTCTTCTCCACCCTCCATCACCAACCCATCCCTGGCCATTGCTGCCACCCTTTCCTATCAAATGATTTTGTTGATGCATGCTCTCATCGAATCTCCTAGTCCAGTTCTCTGCTAGACTTGTGCTTGCCCTGGGTGGAAGGTAGCCTTGTGACTATTTATTCACTCCATGATAAGCTTGGCTTTGATGCCCAGTTTTCAGACTTGGGCTCTTACTGATCAGCCTTCACGGATGTGACTGCAGCCATCCTTGGTATGGGCTTGTGAAACCTAGACAGGCTCCAACCTATCACCTGTGGAACCTACCATCTTTATCGTTCTTCCTAGTCCCTGGGAGGGTCTTTACTCCTGGTAGAAACACCTTCCACCCTCTAAACACCTCCCCACCCAATAATGTCTTCAGTCCATCATTCCTTCTATAGGAAATTTTCACAACCTTATATAAGGGTTTGATATCATACTAGCTTTTGTTTACAGCCACAAAGGTGGGCTTCTCTTGAGGAAGACAAGATCATGACTACTCTCAAGACGAACAAAAATCTCTACTGTTTCTTCACTAACAACCTAAAATATGAAAATGAAACAAAAACATAGAAATAACACCTATTTAAAATATCAGTGGATCAATCTGCTGTATTAATTTCTGAATATGTGTTCCTAAAGAAAATAACCATTCATTCATTTATTCAGTTGTTCACTTAGTACATATTTATATGCAAGGCACTTTCTGAGATGCTAGAGAGAAAGATAAGGACATTGAGCCATGTTTTCTGCACTTAAATACGTAAAGTTCAGAAGCATATGGTGCTTGTGTAGTAGTTACAAGGGCCAGTTTGGAAACTTCTGTTTTTGAATATAAGATTTATCCGTTTCTGTTTGAAAGGAGATAATCATCACAAATGCTCAAAGCCTTGTTGCAAACGTTAAATAAATAAATATTTTATACCAGGTGTTCTTAGCATTTGTACAACTAGGACAGTGTGGAGCTATGTTTATGATGTTATAAAGGGATGAAGCCACATTAGAGAGTTGAGTTAATTCTGGAGAAGAAGATTAGAGGGGAAAGTTGAGCAAATAGGAAAGAGCATTGTTTTCAAGAAGCTTTCAGTCTGAAAAGGAAAAATCTGTATGCAGTGCAATTTATATATAAAAGTAAAAGGTGCCCCGAGAGACAGTCAGATAAAGTATTTTTAGAGTTCAGAAGAGGGAACTATTCAGCTTAGGAATCAACTAAATCTTTAATATGTATCTGAACGACTTAGGTGGATGTATTAGGGATAGGAATGTACTTGATAGATCAAGTCTGTCAAAAAGTGTAAAAAAAACAGTTGGGTAAATTAGAGAACTCTGGGTGATTGGTGTAAAAAAGCTGTCCAAAACTCATTTCTAACTTCGTATTTTCCTAAGAAAAGCTCCAATCTGATTAACCTCTTTCATGGGGGTTCTTCCTGATTTGCAACCCCATGTCTGAACATTGACTGAAGATCATCCTTTTTCTTAAATCTAACCTTAAATCAATGTCCCGTCCTCCCAGAAACTTTGCTGTTGCTGTTTGGCTGCCCTGTGTTATCCAGCTCCTTTCTTTGACCTACAGCACTTTATCACATCATTTTTGTTCATTATTTAATTTTCTGCCTTTCCACTAGAATGCCCTTCAAGAAAGCAAGAATCTTCTAACTATCAAGTTTCTTAGGTGCCTAAAAGAAGGCTTGGCACATCACAGGAGCTGAATAAAAATGTATTGCAATAATAAAGGGCCCAAATAGGAGATCAGCCCAGTTCACCTCCATTTTAGCTGGCGACACATGTAGGATGGCATATTTTGGATGAATTCGTGAATACTTATTTTTGTAAATCTCTTTGAAACCATAGCACTGTAATAATTGCCCAATTCAGCCTGTTTTGTCTAGGACTTTCCCTTCCCAATAGCACAACAGCTCAGTGGCGTTTCATGTTGCCAGGTTTGCAATTTGATAGGAGAGTTACTCATTTTGTATTTCACATTTAGAGGGGGAAGGTAACTGTGATGTGATAGATGTGTTAATGAACTTGACTGTGGTCATCATTTCACAGTGTATACATATATCAAATCATCACGTTGTACACCACTGTAAATACATTGCAATTTTTTTGTCAATTATCCCTCAATAAAGCTGGGGGGAAAAAGAAAGAAAGAAAGGGGATGCAGGGCAGCCACGACCACACTACTGAAATTTTTAAAAGTCCTGTCTTTTAACTAGAAAGTTAAGCTTATTCTAAAAGAATAAAAATGAACAGCCACTGTAATGGTTAAATTTTTTCTCACGCATCTTGGCCCCAAATTCTCACTTCATCAAATGTAAATAAAGTAGTAGCATGCCCTGGAGAGCCCAGGGATGTGGCTTTATACAATGTCCCATCACCCAGGGAGTGCTGATTGTGTGGTACCTTTATGGAACCTTAGAATAACAACGTGAAGTGGGTGATATCATTCCCATTTCTTAGGTTAAGAAACTGAGCCTTAAAGATGTAAAAAAAAATGCCCTTGCTGTGTGAGAGTGGCAAGTCATTGATGTAGAATATGATCTGTCTTATAATACGATGATGTGAACAAGATCTTCTGCCGTTATAACTGTGGCATATGGGTGTTTTCCACTGCATCGTCTTCTAGAAATAAACTTAAAGATTGGCACAGTTTCCTGTAATAAAGTGAACTGATGTGAAAGCACTGCTAAACTAAATCTCAAACACTGTTGGGACAGAAACTCGGACTTTGTTGCACATTCTCGTACCCTCCCCGTCTAACTCTGAGCCCCGCACACAGCACGTAATATGCAAATAGGCTTTGTGCGAGTGAATGAATGAATTCAGATAATAAAACAGAATAAACACAGCTTCCACCTACTGCAATCCTGACACATTGTAGAAGATGCCTGCAGTGCCACTGGTAGGATAATTGTGCAAGGTCAGGATGGAAATAGCTGTCAGTCTAAAGCATAAATGATGCTAGTTTACTTCTTAAGCATTTATAGGATTTTGTTCCATAGGTACTGGAACAGCAAAGGCCTGCTTGCTGGGAACAGGCCGCCTAAGAAAAGAAAATATACTTTTTTCCCCCTGTTGTATTATAAAAGAGTCATTCCGATTCTGAAAGCATTTATTGATGCACATGAAACTGTAAAACACACAGCTTATTAGTTTTCACAACCAGGCCTCCAATTGTCCTCATTATACGTTTGTGAAAGCAGCGGGTAGGCCACCATCCTGGCGTTGTTTGCACGGGATATAGAAGGCATTTTTCTCCTATGCATAGTAAACATGGCTGAGATTTTACAGTTACACATTTTCATACAATATTTTTCATTTCTCTCACCCGATGCACATTACAGATGTTTGCTGAAATGATGCATGGGTGAATAGAAGACATCTGTGTGCTCCAGTGCGTTTTCTGAAGTGTTTAATTGTTCCAGAAACTTTCAGGCTCATTTTAAAAACACAACGTTAAGTGTGTATGGAAGTTTCATTAAGTTACAAAACTGTTTATACCTAGAAATGCTCCAGAATATAATATGGAAACTGAATTTTATTTCCCCAGTTTACGTCTCAAAACAGAGCCAGAGAAATGACAGGATACATTTTGGTGCTGTCCATCCACCCGACTGCAGTTAAGAATCTGTCCCTGTTCCCATAATAAATTCAATTTGGAGCCTGTAGAATTTGGCAGCAACATTTCACTAAGGGCTGAGAGCTGGCACAGGAGGAGAACACCCAACGAGCAATGGTTAGGCCTTTGCAAAAGAAGATGGCGTGGGACGTGATTGTTAAGGATTGCACTGTGTGGTGTGTGTCTTCAAAGAGAGGTTTCTAAAGTGAAATGGCAAGCGGAGGCCACCTCGGCCTCCTGTTCAATTGCAGGATTGATCACCAACGAAAGAGAAGGGTTAAATCTTCTATTATCACCCTGACATAACTTTCTAGTTAAACAACAGTGGTTCAGAGCACAAGTTCCTAGAAGGAAGTGGAAACCTGTCTTCTTGCTTATAGGTGAACGAAACCCAAACAGTCAGGTGGTACAGTTCACTATTTATTTCACCCAGAACTTGGTTGGGAAGAATTCTTCATACACAGGGTTACAAAAAACAAAAAAAGAAGCTGTAATTTTTACTGATCCGTGTTTAATCCTCCTCTTCCTCCAAAGACACAGTAAAGCATCCCTTGGCGATTTGGGTGTCTGGCGTATGTCTTCTATAATCAAACAGCAAAATGAGAAAATAAATACTGGTAGGATTTAGGCCATCTTTCCCACTGGGGGAGTTTGCTTGAGGCCATTCAGGAGAAATGAATGTTGAAACCTGTGTTATCAGTCAGAGGGATGTGAAGAAAAATGCATTGGCTGCCTGCATTTATTTCTCAGATTTTTTTTTCTTTTTTTTTTTTTTTTACATCTTTATTGGAGTATAATTGCTTTACAATGGTATGTAAGTTTCTGCTTTATAACAAAGTGAATCAGTTATACATATACATATGTTCCCATATCTCTTTCTTCTTTCGTCTCCTTCCCTCCCACCCTGCCTATCCCACCCCTCTAGGTGGTCATAAAGCACCGAGCTGATCTCCCTGTGCTATGAGGCTGCTTCCCACTAGCTATCTGTTTTACATTTGGTAGTGTATATATGTCCATGCCACTCTCTCACTTTGTCACAGCTTACCCTTCCCGCTCCCCGTATCCTCAAGTCCATTCTCAAGTAGGTCTGTGTCTTTATTCCTGTCTTACCCCTAAGTTCTTCATGACATTTTTTTTTCTTAAATTCCATATATATGTGTTAGCACACGGTATTTGTCTTTCTCTTTCTGACTTACTTCACTCTGTATGACAGACTCTAGGTCTATCCACCTCATTACAAATAGCTCAATTTCGTTTCTTTTTATGGCTGAGTAATATTCCATTGTACATATGTGCCACATCTTCTTTATCCATTCATACGATGATGGACACTTAGGTTGTTTCCATCATTGTATTGTAAATAGAGCTGCAATGAACATTTTGGTACATGACTCTTTTTGAATTATGGTTTTCTCAGGGTATATGCCCACTAGTGGGATTGCTGGGTCATATGGTTAATTCTATTTTTAGTTTTTTTAAGGTACCTCCATACTGTTCTCCATAGTGGCTGTACCAATTCACATTCCCACCAGCAGTGCAAGAGTGTTCCCTTTTCTCCACACCCTCTCCAGCATTTATTGTTTCTAGATTTCTTGATGATGGCCATTCTGACTGGTGTGAGATGATATCTCATTGTAGTTTTGATTTGCATTTCTCTAATGATTAATGATGTTGAGCATTCTTTCATGTGTTTGTTGGCAGTCTAAATATCCTCTTTGGAGAAATGTCTATTTAGGTCTTCTGCCCATTTTGGATTGGGTTGTTTGTTTTTTTGTTACTGAGCTGCATGAGCTGCTTGTAAATTTTGGAGATTAATCCTTTGTCAGTTGCTTCATTTGCAAATATTTTCTCCCATTCTGAGGGTTGTCTTTTGGTCTTGTTTATGGTTTTCTTTGCTGTGCAAAAGCTTTGAGGTTTCATTAGGTCCCATTTGTTTATTTTTGTTTTTATTTCCATTTTTCTAGGAGGTGGGTCAAAAAGGATCTTGCTGTGATTTATGTCATAGAGTGTTCTGCCTATGTTTTCCTCTAAGAGTTTGATAGTTTCTGGCCTTCCATTTAGGTCTCTAATCCATTTTGAGCTTATTTTTGTGTATGGTGTTAGGAAGTGATCTAATCTCACACTTTTACATGTACCTGTCCTGTTTCCCCAGCACCACTTATTGAAGAGGCTGTCCTTTCTCCACTGTACATTCATGCCTCCTTTATCAAAGATAAGCTGACCATATGTGCATGGGTTTATCTCTGGGCTTTCTATCCTGGTCCATTGATCTATCTTTCTGTTTTTCTGCCAGTACCATACTGTCTTGATTACAGTAGCTTTGTAGTATACTCTGAAGTCAGGGAGCCTGATTCCTCCAGCTCCGTTTTTGTTTCTCAAGATTGCTTTGGCTATTCGGGGTCTTTTGTGTTTCCATACAAATTGTGAAATTTTTTGTTCTAGTTCTGTGAAAAATGCCAGTGGTCGTTTGATAGGGATTGCCTTGAATCTGTGGATTGATTTGGGTAGTAGAGTCATTTTCACAATGTTGATTCTTCCAATCCAAGAACATGGTATATCTCTCCATCTATTTGTATCATCTTTAATTTCTTTCATCAGTGTCTTATAATTTTCTGCATACAGGTCTTTTGTCTCCTTAGGTAGGTTTATTCCTAGATATTTTATTCTTTTTCTTGCAGTGGTAAATGGGAGTATTTTCTTGATTTCACTTTAACATTTTTCATCATTAGTGTATAGGAATGCAAGAGATTTCTGTGCATTAATTTTGTATCTGGCTACTTTACCGAATTCATTGATTAGCTCTAGTAGTTTTCTGGTAGTGTCTTTAGGATTCTCTATGTACAGTATCATGTCATCTGCAAACAGTGACAGATTTACTTCTTCTTTTCCGATGTGGATTCTTTTATTTCCTTTTCCTCTCTGATTGCTGTAGCTAAAACTTCCAAAACTATGTTGAATAAGAGTGGTGAGAGTGGGCAACCTTGTCTTTTTCCTGATCTTAGTGGAAATGGTTTCAGTTTTTCACCATTGAGGATGATGTTGGCTGTGGGTTTGTCATATATGGCCTTTATTATGTTGAGGAAAGCTCCCTCTATACCTATTTTCTGGAGGGTTTTTATCATAAATGGGTGTTGAATTTTGTCAAAAGCTTTCTCTGCATCTATTGAGATAACCATATGGTTTTTCTCCTTTAATTTGTTAATATTGTGTATCACATTGATTGATTTGCGTATATTGAAGAATCCTTGCTTTCCTGGAATAAAACCCACTTTATCATGGTGTATGATCCTCTTAATGTGCTGTTGGATTCTGTTTGCTAGTATTTTATTGAGGATTTTTGCATCTATGTTCATCAGTGATATTGGCCTGTAGTTTTCTTTCTTTGTGACATCTTTGTCTGGTTTTGGTATCAGGGTGATGGTGGCCTCGTAGAATGAGTTTGGGAGTGTTCCTCCCTCTGCTATATTTTGGAAGAGTTTGAGAAGGATAGGTGTTAGCTCTTCTCTAAATGTTTGATAGAATTTGCCTGTGAAGCCGTCTGGTCCTGGGCTTTTGTTTGTTGGAAGATTTTAAATCGCAGTTTCAATTTCAGTGCTTGTGATTGGTCTGTTCATATTTTCTATTTCTTCCTGATTCAGTCTTGGCAGGTTGTGCATTTCTAAGAATTTGTCCATTTCACCAGGTTGTCCATTTTATTGGCATAGAGTTGCTTGTAGTAATCTCTCATGATCTTTTGTATTTCTTCAGTGTCAGTTGTTACTTCTCCTTTTTCAATTCTAATTCTATTGATTTGAGTCTTCTCCCTTTTTTTCTTGATGAGTCTAGCTAATGGTTTATCAATTTTGTTTATCTTCTCAAAGAACCAGCTTTTAGTTATGTTGATCTTTGCCATCGTTTCCTTCATTTCTTTTTCATTTATTTCTTATCTGACCTTTATGATTTCTTTCCTTCTGCTAACTTTGTTTTTTTTTTGTTCTTCTTTCTCTAATTGCTTTAGGTGCAAGGTTAAGTTGTTTATTCGAGATGTTTCTTGCTTCTTAAGGTAGGATTGTATTGCTATAAGCTTCCCTCTTAGAACTGCTTTTACAGCATCCCATTGGTTTTGGGTCGTCGTGTCTCCATTGTCATTTGTTTCTAGGTATTTTTTGATTTCCTCTTTGATTTCTTCAGTGATCACTTCGTTATTAAGTAGTGTATTGTTTAGCCTCCATGTGTTTGTATTTTTTACAGATCTTTTCCTGTAATTGATATCTAGTCTCGTAGCATTGTGGTCGGAAAAGATACTTGATACAATTTCAGTTTTCTTAAATTTACCAAGGCTTTATTTGTGACCTAATATATGATCTATCCTGGAGAATGTTCCATGAGCACTTGAGAAAAATGTGTATTCTGTTGTTTTTGGATGGAATGTCCTATAAATATCAATTAAGTCCATCTTGTTTAATGTATCCTTTAAAGCTTGTGTTTCCTTATTTATTTTCATTTTGGGTGATCTGTCCATTGGTGAAAGTGGGGTGTTAAAGTCCCCTCCTATGAATGTGTTACTGTCAATTTCCCCTTTTATGGCTGTTAGTACTTGCCTTATGTATTGAGGTGCGCCTATGTTGGGTGCATAAATATTTAAAACTGTTATATCCTCTTCTTGGATTGGTCCCTTGATCATTATGTAGTGTCCTTCTTTGTCTCTTCTAATAGTCTTTATTTTAAAATCTGTTTTGTCTGATATGAGAATTGCTACTCCAGCTTTCTTTTGATTTCCATTTGCATGGAATATCTTCTTCCATCCCCTTACTTTCAGTCTGTATGTGTCTCTAGGTCTGAAGTGGGTCTCTTGTAGACAGCATATATATGGGTCTTGTTTTTGTATCCATTCAGTCATTCTGTGTCTTTTGGTGGGAGCATTTAATCCATTTACATATAAGGTAATTATCGATATGTATGTTCCTATTCCCATTTTCTTAATTGTTTGGGTTTGTTATTGTAGGTCTTTTCCTTCTCTTGTGTTTCTTGCCTAGAGAAGATCCTTTAGCATTTGTTGTAAAGCTGGTTTTGTGGTGCTGAACTCTCTCAACTGTTGCTTCTCTGTAAAGGTTTTAATTTCTCCATCAAATCTGAATGAGATCCTTGCTGGATAGAGTAATCTTGGTTGCAGGTTTTCTCCTTCATCACTTTAAATATGGGCTGCCAGTCCCTTCTGGCTTGCAGAGTTTCTGCTGAAAGATCAGCTGTTAACCTTATGGGGATTCCCTTGTGTGTTATTTGTTGTTTTCCCCTTGCTGCTTTTAATATGTTTTCTTTGTATTTAATTTTTGACAGTTTGATTAATATGTGTCTTGGCGTGTTTTTCCTTGGATTTTTCCTGTATGGGACTCTCTGTGCTTCCTGGACTTGATTAACTATTTCCTTTCCCATATTAGGGAAGTTTTCAACTATAATCTCTTCAAATATTTTCTCAGTCCCTTTCTTTTTCTCTTCTTCTTCTGGAACCCCTATAATTCGAACGTTGGTGCATTTAATGTTGTCCCAGAGGTCTCTGAGACTGTCCTCAGTTCTTTTCATTGTTTTTTTCTTTATTCTGCTCTGCAGTAGTTATTTCCACTATTTTATCTTCTACGTCACTTATCCGTTCTTCTGCCTCAGTTATTCTGCTACTGATCCCTTCTAGAGTATTTTTAATTTCAATTATTGTGTTGTTCATCATTGCTTGTTTCCTTTTAGTTCTAGGTCCTTGTTAAATGTTTCTTGCATTCTCTCTGTTGTATTTCCAAGATTTTGGATCATCTTTACTATCATTATTCTGAATTCTTTTTCAGGTAGACTGCCTGTTTCCTCTTCATTTGTTAGGTCTGGTGGGTTTTTACCTTGCTCCTTCATCTGCTGTGTGTTTTTCTGTCTTCTCCTTTTGCTTATCTTACTGTGTTTGGGGTCTCCTTTTTGAAGGCTGCAGGTTCGTAGTTCCCATTGTTTTTGGTGTCTGTTACCAGTGGCTCAGGTTGGTTCATTGGGTTTTGTAGGCTCCCTGGTTGAGGGGACTAGTGCCTATGTTCTGGTGGATGATGCTGGATCTTGTCTTTTTGGTGGGCAGGTCCACGTCTGGTGGTGTGTTTTGGGGTGTCTGTGGCCTCATTATGATTTTAGGAAGCCTCTCTGCTAATGGGTGGGGTTGTGTTCCTGTCTTGCTAGTTGTTTGGCATAGGGTGTCCAGCACTGTAGCTTGCTGGTCGTTGAGTGAAGCTGGGTCTTGGTGTTGAGATGGAGATCTCTGGGAGATTTTTGCCGTTTGATATTACGTGGAGCTGGGAGGTCTCTTGTGGACGGGTGTCCTGAAGTTGGCTCTCCCACCTCAGAGGCACAGCACTGACTCCTGGCTGCAGCACCAAGAGCCTTTCACCCACACGGCTCAGAATAAAAGGGAGAAAAAGTAGAAAGAAAGAGGATAAAAGAAAAGAAAAGAAAGGTAAAATAAAATAAAGTTATTAAAATAAAAATATAGTTATTAAGAAAAAAATTTTTTAAAGTAAAAAACAAAAAATAGACGGATCGAACCCTAGGACAAATCGTGAAAGCAAAGCTATACAGACAAAATCTCACACAGAAGCATACACATACACACTCAATAAAAGAGGAAAAGGGGAAAAAATAATAAATCTTGCTCTCAAAGTCCACCTCCTCAATTTGGGTTGATTCGTTGTCTATTCAGGTATTCCACAGATGCAGGTACATCAAGTTGATTGTGGAGATTTAATCCTATGCTCCTGAGGCTGCCGGGAGAGATTTCCCTTTCTCTTCTTTGTTCGCACAGCTCCCGGGGTTCAGCTTTGGATTTGGCCCCGCCTCTCCGTGTAGGTCGCCGGAGGGCGTCTGTTCTTCGCTCAGACGGGTCAGGGTTAAAGGAGCCGCTGATTCAGGGACTCTGGGTCACTCAGGCCTGGGGGAGGGAGGGGCATGGAGTGTGGGGCGTGCCTGCGGCGGCAGAGGTCGGCGTGACGTTGCACCAGCGTGAGGCGCGCCGTGCGTTCTCCCGGGGAAATTGTGCCTGGTTCCTGGGATCCTGGCAGTGGCGGGCTACCCAGGCTCCCCGGAAGGGAGGTGTGGAGAGTGACCTGTGCTCGCACACAGGCTTCTTGGTGGTGGCAGCAGCAGCCTTAGCGTCTCATGCCCGTCTCTGGGGTCCGCGCTGTTAGCCGCGGCTCGCGCCCGTCTCTGGAGCCCCTTTAAGGAGCGCTCTTAATCCCCTCTCCTCTCGCACCAAGAAAGAAAGAGTGAAGAAAAAGTCTCTTGCCTTTTCTGCAGGTCCAGACTTTTTCCCGGACTCCCTCCCGGCTAGCCGTGGTGCATTAACCCCTTCAGGCTGTGTTCACGCGCCAACCCCAGTCCTCTCCCTGCGCTCTGACCGAAGCCGGAGACTCAGCTCCCAGCCCCGCCCACGCCGGAGGGTGAGCAGACAAGCCTCTCTGGCTGGTGAGTGCTGGTCGGCACCGATCCTCTGTGCGGGAGTCTCTCCGCTTTGCCCTCTGCACCCCTGTTGCTGTGCTCTCCTCCGTGGCTCCGAAGCTTCTCCCCTCCGCTACCCGCAGTCTCCGCCCGCGAAGGGGCTTCTGGTGTGCGGAAACCTTTCCTCCTTCACGGCTCCCTCCCACTGGTGCAGGTCCCGTCCCTATTCTTTTGTCTCTGTTTATTCTTTTTTCTTTTGCCCTACCCAGGTACGTGGGGAGTTTCTTGACTTTTGGGGGGTCTGAGGTCTTCTGCCAGCGTTCAGTAGGTGTTCTGTAGGAGTTGTTCTACGTGTAGATGTATTTCTGATGTATCTGTGGGGAGGAAGGTGATCTCCGCGTCTTGCTCTTCCGCCATCTTCCCCTTCCGCCATCTTACCCCTCTCTCCCCTCAGATTTTTTCTTAAGCACACTAGGTCTGTGCTGTGTTGTAATTGGGGGTGGGGTACGGGGTGCACAACAAACAAACCAAAGAAACCTCTAAAAGTGCATGCCAGTCATGTAAAGAAGAACTCCAGAGCATGGTTCGATAAAACTTAAAAAAAAAAAAATGGATTTCGCATGACACGTTTAAAACATCCAGGGCCGGATGCTTCAGCTTCTAGTAAGTCAACAAGTTACACAGGTATTACGAAATTATTGCCCTGCTATTCAACAACCAAAAAGGGTTGTCATTAGCAACACCTGGTTCCCATTACGTCTTGTATTGCCTACTACTCGGGGGAATTAATAAGGAGGATGAGGGAAGATGGGTTGAGGGTTTATTTTTATTAAAATAATGAAAGCATTTGCATCGGTTGCTGTGACCTGTGGGGCCTATGATCTTTGGAAAATCTGAATGTTTAAGTAACATGTTTTCAGATGATGAAGCCAGACGCTCTTTCTGGGTATTGTACATACTGAACTTGGATCAGAGTAGCCAAAAGGTCAAATCAAAGTTGGAAGATGATATTAGGGGGGCCAATAATGCATACCTTTCTGAATTTCAGCTATTGCAAAGGTTCTGCTGTTTTATTTTTTCACCTGCTATTGAAATGTTTACTCTCTGAAAATGTATTGCAAATGAGTCTTTGCAAATGGGGTTTGTGTTGTTCTTATCGTAAGAGTTTTAGCTTTTCCAGTGTGCACATTTTCACGCTGCACCAAACCTTTGTTTTTCTGCTTAGGGTGTCAGCACCAGCAGTTTTTCTTTCTGAGTAATATGCAGAATTGGTGTGCTGTCTTGCTCATAAAGAAGTAGAGCCTAGCTAACAGAGCTGCCCTACCCAAATCCCAACATCTTATTTTCCCGAAGACCTTTCATCTTAGATTGTCAGCAAACTGGAACCTCTAATCTGACAGTGTAAAATTTTTGATGGTTAATTTTTCTTGTAGTGTTTGCTGTCGTTATAGGGGGCAGATGTGTAGGTTCTGCTGCTAATGGGAGGGGACTTTCAGGTGTGGCAAGAGGCAAATGATACTGGAGCCCTCTGTTAATTAAAATCCAAGCAGCACTTTGGAAAATTGCACTTAACCAAGAAGCTAAGTGCAGAAAAATGGGTTTATTAAAAGCAGAATTCACCTTGGAGTTGACATGTTCACACTTGACTTGATACTAGCAGGATGAATTGTGGTGACAGGGATCATTTTTGTTGACAACAGCTGGAAATACAACAGCTATATTATTATAATTAGTATCAGCATCAAGTTGGATTATAATAGGGGCTTTCTTGGAGAAATGGCACAGTGTCAAATTTAGTCACTAGCTAAATGAGTCTCTTGTATCCTCGACAAAGGGACAAAAACAGTTCCAAATGAAAACACAAACAGAGAATCCTGTTGTTATATTTCCTGGGTATTACTCAGGGTCCTATTTATCACACACCAACACTTGCCGCTTTGAAGAAACATTATCCTGCAAGGTTTACACTTTTCAATTTGCCTCTGTGGTCTGCATTCTGCGTGCATTTCCATGGAGAAGCCTATACCGCAGCTTGACTAGAAATCTTTTCTGCCGTAAGATTAACCTCAAAGCATCCATTTTTCCCCCTCTGGGTAATCACTTGACAAATGCATCCACAAAACCTCTGCACACATTTATTCCAGTGTACAGGTACATCAACAGTCTTGAATCAGTGTTAGGAGAAATATCATCCTTGATGGAAAGTAGTGCTGCCTTTTCATTTCCAGGTGTCTGAAGTTGAAGGATGCAGATTTCCTGGGAAGCCAGATAACAGGCAGAAATATCCTGGAGGAGGATGTGGGTAAAAGCTTGTCTTAGCTTTGTTACAGACCCCAGCCCAGTGGTTCTTCTTGGGAAGCGTGTGGGATTTGCATGGACGGGGAGATACGACACTCAAATATGGGAGATATTCACTCAAATAACATTGAGAAACTTGTATTGAGGATGTGTCCAGTGCCTGGTCTTGTGCTGGCTACATCAAAATACATTGTATTTTTGAACCCACAGCAATTTTATACCACAGAGCAAATTGACATGGAATTGACTGGATGGGAGAATGTGAGATTTGTGTGTGTGTGTGTGTGTGTGTGTGTGTGCTTTCTAAGTCACTTTCTTATTAAAGACAAGAACATATTGTTACATTTGAGAATACCTTTTTGTGTTTCCTCTTCCAAAGTTAAGGAAATGAGCTATTATTTTTTTCTTTTCCATTATGGTTTATCCCAGGATATTGAATATAGTTCCCTGTGCTATACAGGAGGACTTTGTTTTTTATCCATTCTGTATATAATAGTTTGCGTCTGCTAATCCCAAACTCCCAATCCATGCTTCTCCCACCCTCCTCCCCCTTGACAACCACCAGTCTATTCTCTATGTCCCTGATTCTGTTTCTGTTTCATAGATAGGTTCATTTGTGTCATATTTTAGATTCCACGTATAAGTGGTATCATATGGTATTTGTCTTTCTCTTTCTGACTTACCTGAGTTAGTATTATAATCTATAGTTGCATCCGTGTTGCTACAAATGGCATTATTTCATTCTTTTTTATGGCTGAGTAGTATTCCATTGTTATATATGTACCACATCTTCTTTATCCATTCCTCTGTCGATGGACATGTAGATTGTTTCCATGTCTTGGTTATTGTGAATAGTGCTGCTAGGAATATAGGGGTGCATGCCTCTTTTTGAATTACAGTTTTGTCTGGATATGTGCCCAGGAGTGGGATTGCTGGATCATGTGGTGATTCTATTTTTAGTTTTCCAAGGAACCTCCATACTTTCTTCCACAGTGGCTGCACCAACTTACGTTCCCACCAACAGTGTAGGAGGGTTCCCTTTTCTCCGCATCCTCTCCAGCAGAAATGAGCTACTATTATAACGACTAGGCAGGACTACACTTAATTATAAATTACAACATCCACCACCACTTAAAATTGTAAAAGACTAGTTTATGATTCAGTCTCTCATGTACATACACATAATGTACATGTAATTATAGTGACAATAAGCTCTCAGAAATATTGTGTAAATAACTCTTCTATACTGTTTGCATAGATTATTATATTTAATTAACTCAGTAAACCTAGGATATAACAATTACTATCACCTTCCTTTCTTACAGGTTAAGGAATCCAAGCTTAGAAAAATTGTGTTACTTGGCCAAGGACACAGAACTAGTAAAAGTTGAGGATGGAATATAAAACAGGTGTTCTGGTTAGAGACAGTTTGACTTCAAATTTATCTTCTGAGCCACTGCTCTCTATTTACTAGTATCTCATTTGATCCTCACACAAAACTTTGAGGTTTGAAGAATAAAAACTATTGTTTTTGTATGTGAAAAAACGGAATCACAGAGCAGAGCGTGTAAATGATGGAGAAAATGGCCCCCTACTCTTGCCTCAATGTTAGGTAATGTGATAGGAGTCCTCTCATAATAAGATAATATAAATTTATACTAACTAATGAAAATACATGTAATCTTCATCAGTCTTGTAACAGTACATTCTCAAGGAACTATCCCCAACTTCTATTTAATAAGAAATAATCTCCATGACTGTTTATGAAGTAGGAGTGGTTTAAAAATTACTTCATTTTATATACAAATCTGAGCAAAAGTTCTTCACGGTAATCAGGGTAGAAATTAATACTTCTATGGAGAAGAGTGAAGTTAAAATTTTAAAAGTCTGGTGCCCACTCCAGCTGTTCTGAACTGTGGCTTTACATCAGATTGCCTGAGAAGACTTTAATAAGTATCCCACCCTCATCCCTGTATTGCCATCCTACAGATCTGAAAGGAACCCTAGGGATCTAAATATTTTCCAAAGCTAGATTCTAATCCGTGAGCAGAGGGTGATACTCACAGGCTTAGCATGTGGTAATTTCTGTTCTAGCCCCTACATATATTATTTTGCTTGACCCTCACAGTAACTCTAATATTCATTGTAGATTTGAAATCTGGGGCTAAGACAAGTTAAGTGGTTGGTCCAAAGAGAAAGAGGTGCTTGTTTCAGAACATTCCACATGGAACTATTCCATCTGTGAAACTATTAACCCCACACTACTCTGCCCAAATACACTCACCCCACAAATACATGCAGGGATCCTGTCATTGTTCAGACACTATCTAGATTTATTTATTTTTTTCTCTGTGAAGACATTTCTTAATTTTAGAGTCCCTCACTAGAAGGTAAATTTGTTGATGACAGAAAGTTTTTACTTTGTCACTTCTCCTTTTTCCAGCCTAAACAGAGCCTGGTACAAAATGCTCACACTGACTAAGTTAGCATGATACAGACTATAGAGCTTCACTTTATTTTCCTGATAATGTGTTACTTCATAATGGGGGAAGATCATTTCTCCTAAAAGAAATCTAAATAAATACACAACAAAACAAAGGAAAACAAAAAAGTTATTGCGTGGTCTTCTGCATGGAAGAGTTCACCCTTTCTGATCAGTCTCTGAGCTCACTTCTTTCAGTAATTCTTGAATCTTTTCTCGCGATTCATTTTTAAAAATCTCTTACTCAGCTTACCCCCAGTTGAACATTTTAGATAAACTTAATGCAAGGACCAAAACAAGAAAATAAGCGTTGAGACCCATATTTATTGTCATTACCCAGTGTCAATGTTTTGTCACCTCTTAACTGGACTATTGCTGTAAACTGCATAACTCATCTGATCACCTAATCTTCTACATCTCTGCCTCCAACTGAATCTGGGAGCACTAATGGAGGAGCCTCCTACCTAGGGTTGATCCCTAACTGATATATTTTCTCTCTTTCCTACAGGATAAAGCCAACTCTCCCCATCTTGACATTCACGTGCCCTTGTATTTTGTTCTCAGCTCGCATCTCCAACCTTAGCTTTAATGGCTGGCTTTTCCAGACATCTCTCCTCCTAGAACAATCTAGTCACTTTTATCTTATTATCCTCCTGTCACCTGGAATGTTTTTCCTCCATTTCTTCTCCATCCCACACAATATTCAAATAACTGCAAATACTGTACTTTCATGTCCTCATTTCACCAGCTCGTTGATGAGCTACCTGTGAAAGTGAGTCTTTATTATTTTTTTGATACCGTTCCCAGTATCTGGTGGAATGTATTACACAACTGACATTCAGAACATTTTTATATTTCTGACTGTAGACTTTTGTAGCACCTCTGAATCATCATTCTGAGTAAAAATTCCAATTTTACAGGACAATCAACTGCTTGACAAATATCATTACGTTGTCCTCTGTAGTGACTGTAATTCAAAACACTTCAGAAAGATTTCGATTGGCAAGATTTTGCAAAGGCTCTACATTGTTTCAGCAAACGTAGAGAAATGCTGCTCAGATCCACCCTCAACTCCCTTCAGGTTTAAAACACTCTTCCCTAAGCTGCTGGGAGTGTTGACAATTGACAGCTCAGGGCTGATGATCCCTCAGCTGAAGATAGCTCCCTGGACCAGGGCCAAGCCTCTATTCTCAGGGAGGTTCCCACAGCCAATAACTGTTCAGTGCCAGAGTTTAAAGTCCTGGATGGATCTCCTCAATGACTATCCCAGCTCCAGAGGGGAGACCACTGAGGTCTGTGTTGTAACTGCATCATTGCCCAAGTATTCCTTCTGCTCAGACTTGCCCTTTTCACTTTCCCACAGATGTTGATCGAAGAGACTCTTCAGTAAAAATTCAAGAAATCTTCATCTTAGAATCTATTTCTAGGAAACTCATTTGTGATACCTACCTACCATTGGTCATGAAATCATCAGATAATTTATTCATTCATCCATTAATTCAATTAGCAAATATATGTTCGATAATTATATGTCTGACGCTTACTGGCTAAGGAAGACATTGACCCTGCCCTCACAGAACATGATTCTGTTACCACACCAGACTTCTCCAATTTCTCCCCACTTTCAGCAATTCCCAGAATTTCCCTCAGTCTCTCAGACTATTTTGCTTTTACTTATGCTTGACTTTTGTTTAGAATTCCTCCCCTGCTTTTCTTCTCCTGGTTAAACTCTACCTGTCTTTCATAATTCCACTCAAATGCAATGCCTCTCAGAAAGCTGTCCCTGACCGTATCCAGTCTGTGCTGGATTAAGTGAGGGATTCAAATCTGGTGCTACTGCATTCAGCTGAATGTCTAGGTACATTTGTCTCTTCCCTCCTCTTCCCTCCCACCACCAAACTGTAAGCTTCTTGAGTGTAGATTTTGTTGTAATATATATATTTTGTATCAGGCAAGCTGAATGTGTTCGATTGCTAAATGAATGAGTGAATAAAAATAGAAAATCTGGGAAAAAATAAAGGTTTTGATTCTGTTATCCATAGGCCCAATTATCTAAACATGCTGATTACTTGGTAGTTCCAATATAATTTTATATTCTGAGGAATTAAATAAAATGGGATAAAATATTCCTTTGATATTTCTGCACAGCTTTATTCAGCAGCCAGTTTTTCCAGGTACATTCAGTTGTGCTTTTGCAAAACTTAAATGCTACATGTTATATCCATCATATTATTAACCTTATGTTTCATATTTCTTTGATATGTATCTTTTTCATATTCTCTAAGCCCGCATGAATCTGATAGGTATCTTTAAATGAAAACTACAAAGGAATCTTAAATAATACCAATTCTAAAAGAGCTATCTTTATATAGTACTCCAACCTAGCAGTACTCTTTCTTTTAAAAGGTTTGTGTATCATTGAAGTTATGATAGAGTAGTTTATCTCCATATTTTTAAAATGATTTCTTTTCCTTCTTATTCCCACACATGGATTTCTGTATAATATGCTTGACAAAATTTAGTTCTTGGCAAAGAATAACGTGTTAATTATTATTTTCTCTCTCTCTCTTTCTTCTTTTTCTTTTAGGTACGTCTGTCACTAATGTAACAGCTACCGATGCTGATGACCCAGTTTATGGAAACAGTGCGAAGTTGGTTTATAGTATCTTGGAAGGGCAACCTTATTTTTCCATTGAGCCTGAAACAGGTTTGTGGCCTAAATTTTGAATTCTATTTACCATGTCATTGCTTCAGGAAAATACTTTTCTTGGGATGTGGATTATGAAATGTGATGGTTAAGTACTTCACTGCCTATCAGTAACATTTGAATGTGTTGTTCCTGTGTAATGGGAGGTACATGGCAAGCCTGACGATCATTTTGATACATATTAAAATGAATTGCAGATCCTTTGTAGAGTATCACCTGTTTAACAGATGGCCTGGCACCATTGTTCATCCCTGGGAAAATGAGCTTATAAAGCAGGCAGACTTAAATATCAGATTTAAGAATAAATACAGTTACTTACAGGCTGCATGATGCTTGGCAAGTAACATTTATAAAGCTTTCTAAGTTTCAACTCACACATCTGTAAAGTGCTGTGGAACCTTCGTTATAGCCTTATCATGAAGATCAGATGAAGCAATAAATATTAAACCTACAGTACACGACATGTGCTAATCATTCCATGCGTGGATATTATTACATTTGCTATTAGATTCCTCATTTGTAAAACAGGATACTGATATCTATGCACTAGAGGTCTTATGAAGATATTATTATTCTTGCCAGTATTAAACCCCACCAGTATCCTGAGTCCAATGGTATAGATTTTAGCAAACAGGAAATAAGTTATTTAAAAAATAAGACAAAACAAAAAAACTATTTTTAATGATTTGGAACATCATAAAATGATAGTTTTTGTAAATGAAGATATCTTTTATTGTTTAATTTTAACAATGAAGTAAGAGAGTAAGCCATTTTGTCACACTTATCTTGTTTTTTTGTAGCACATTTTAAAATTATTATATATAGCACCATCTTTTGTGTGTACTTTTCTTCTGTATCTGGTGGTTTTGTCTGCAGATTTCCAAATAGAAAAATTCAGCATGTGGGCACATACACATATTGTTTCTTTGATTCATGAGTTTTCAGCAATATTTAGATGAATTTCCATGTCTTACCATTAAGTCAATTATTAATTAAATTAAATATTTAAAGCCTCTCCTCACTTTTTTCTAATTCAAAGAGTAAAATCCTCATGCCTTTAAAAGTGAGGAAAAAATACATTTATACATAAATAGGTCATGGCTTAAAATTGAATTTAGATTTGGAAACAGGAAAGAGCTCTTGTAAAATATATTAATTAGGGGCATAATTACATTTTCTTCCTCAGTGAAAGAGGAAGTCTGCCATAAACTTCATCTCATTTGTGCTCTTTGATGACCCTGGGGAAGTGGTAGAGAAGGTAGTCAGCTCTGAATTTTGAGGGAAGAGAAAAAGTCTAGAGATGTCCTATTCCTTGGCCAAAGTCACAATGAGAGTTGGGATCAGAGTTGGGACGCACACCCAGGTCCTTAATTTCAAAGCCACTGTCAGATATCTTTGAACTTCTCTTTTCATAGCAATAGTTATGGTGTAGTGGCTTCCACAAAACAGAAATGTGTTAATTGCTCAAGGGGAATTGAATAGTTTCCTCCTTTGCTCCTTGGCTATTTGTTGACTTGAATCTGAAAAGTTCACCATTTACAGTGAGAAATAATTGACACATAACTATATATTAGTTTCAGATGTATAACATAAAGATTCGATAATAGGTATATATTGTGAAGTGATTATCATAATAACTCTAGTTAACATCCATCACCACATGTAGTTATATATTTTTTTTCTTACGATGCAGACTTTTAGGATCTACTCTCTTTGCAACTTTCAAATATACAACACAGTATTAGTAACTATACTCACTGTGCTGAACATTATATCCCCAGGACTTATTTACTTTATAACTCTTAAGTTTGTATCTTTGGATCAGCAATGGATATTAATCAAGCAAACATCCAGTCAGCATTCACTATGTTCCAGGTGCTAAATTAAGTATAAGGAGACAAAATGCACAAAGGCTAATCTCAGCCTACAAGTATCTCACAATCCATTTTGGCAGACAGACTTTTTTTTTCAACATAAATACAAGGAAGTATGATGATGCCATTTAAATAATTTATATCTTAAGAATAACTTACCATGAAGTACAGAGAATAAAAGCCCGCTACTAAGTCAGAGGATTTGGGCAATTTTAAATCTCATTGACATATACTGCCATTTGCTTAATTAAATATTGTCAGCATCATTTAAGGTTTACATTTTTACTTAGCATAATGAGTGTTTATCTCAACACATATTCATTTTAGCCTTATCATTTCCAATGTGACAGATACAAAGTTATCTGACTTATATTTTAGAAAGTTATTCTGGTACTATTGTGGAAAATGTAATGGAGAGAAATGATACTTGAAGCATATACATAATAGTTGCTTAATAAATATTGGTTGAGTGAAGTTGAGGTTTTTAACTGAAGCAGACACAATGCAGAAGGAAATAGAGGCTAAATTTAATAATCAATAAAGTCAGCCTAAGTTCTTTAGCTGAAACATCAATATGTGTGAGTGAAATGTAAACCTTATTGTGTAAATGTGTGCGTAATTACACTTGAGTGTGTTCAAATGAAAACTGAGTGTTAGTTTTTCCCAAAGAATCTAAATTTGTCAATCTCTGAGGCCTTTGTTCTCTTTTTTAAAAAAAATTTGAAACTGGTATGAATGTATGTGTGTGTGTATAAACACAGAAACAGATTCAGAATACTTTTTAATATTTTCTATTAGAAAAATATAGGAAAAAATGTACAAAGACCATTGAGCATTTGGATTTTTTATTTTGTAAGTAAATGGAAAGAAAGTACCCTTCCTTGTGACCAAACGATGTGTACCAGTTGTGTCCTCTGGGAAATAGACTCTGAGGTGGAGTTAGGAAAACAAGTGACTTGCTGGGGGTTAATGACTGTGAAAGATAGAAGAAGCACTGTCTTAGTTCCAGCTGCTATAACAAAATACAATAAACTGGGTGGCTTAGAAGAGTCAGAAAGTTATTTCTTAGAGTTCTAGAGGCTGGAAGTTTGAGATCAGGGTGGTCATGGTTGGGTTCCGGTGAGGACCCTCTTCTGGGTTGCAGAGGCTGACTTCTCCTCTCCTCTTGGAAAGAGAACAAGCTGGCTCTCTGGCCTCTTTATACATGAACACTGATACTATTTATGAGGGCTTCACCCTCATGATCTACCTCTCAAAGCCCCCACCTCCAAATACCATCACAGTGGGGATTACAGTTCCGTGTATGAATCTGGAGAAGGACAAAAACATTCAATCCATATCAGAGATGAAACAGAAGTAGGCAGGGAAGCCCATGATACTGTGATGCAGACAGATCTCATACCCATGTAAGTTAGGAGGAGAGGACATAGGATAAGGCAATGTAGATTTGACAGCGTCTTGGCCAAACCCATAGAGGTCCCTGGAACAAAGATTTCCCTTAAAAGGAGTTTCATGGTACACACAAATGACCAGGCTTTATTATCACCTGCCATGCACAGTCATTGGCTGGGATGTGTCTGGGAAGAATAGGTCCTCTGCTCGAATCTTAAAACGGATCCTAAAAATGCCTCAGCTGGAGGTTGTCCGCTAACTGCATTCTTGGGCAAGTTCTTTCTTGAGAAGAAGTCCAAGCGGTAGGCCTCTGTGGCTGCCACAAGGCATGGCAAAAACAAAAGAGAAAACGTTGAGAATGTGATGTTTATTTAAAACAATAATACATAAAATTAGCATGTGCTTGGTGAATTAGTCAAAAACTGATAGTAGGAGTGTTAATAGGTACATTTATTGGAGAAAAAGGCTATTGTGCTAATTTGATTTATAATAAGAAATGTATATTTGGTCTTTGTCCCAGTTTCTGGCACAGAGCTCCTAAAATCCTTAGAATTTCCTAAGAGGTGAGAGTGATAAAGCTGTCTTTTGTTATGTTAACCAGGTGACTTAGGGAACCAATGTTCTGATTAAAGGGTTGGAACTTTCAGTCCCACCCTCAGACCTCTGGGGAGGAGAAAAGGGCTGGAGTGTGACTCTTGCCAATGGCCAATGATTTCATCAGTCCTGCCCTTATAATGAAGCCTCCATAAAATCTGAAAAGGATGGGGTTCAGAGAGCTTCTGGATTGGTGAACAGGTGGAGGTTTGGGGAGAGTGGCACCTGAAGACAGCATGGCATCTCCGCACCCTTTCCGCATACCTTGCCCCATGCATCTCTTCCATGTGGCCATTCCTGACATATCTTTTTACAATAAACTGATAATCTAGGAAGTGAAATGTTTGTCTGAGTTCTCTTAAGAGCTCTAGCAAACTCATTGAACTCAAGGAGGGGGTCGTGGGGACTTCTGATTTATAGCCAGTTGGTCAGAAGAACAAGTAACAACCTAGACTTGCAACTAGAGTCTGAAGTCCGAGAAGGGGGATGAGGGAAACTGTGATCTTTAATCAGTTGGTCAGCATGGGTGCAGCCTGCAGAGCCTGACACTACCTCTGGGTAGATAGTGTCTGAACGGGGTTGAAGTGTAGGACTCCAAGCTTGTATCTGGAGGATCATTTGGTGGGATGATCTTTATAAAGAAGATTGCCCATTGACCACTGTCAGCAGGTCACTGATGCTAGAATATTTTCAGTAAAGAAAAGGAAACCAGAACATAGGAGACAAGAATACATTTATGTGTCTTGTTTTATCCTCACAAGAA